>NC_069789.1:40901293-41204324 GCF_027406575.1 Nycticebus coucang
AGCACCCAGAGAACAGTGGTTACTGCGCCAACCACACACACGGAGGCTGGTGGGTTCAAACCCAGCCCGGGCCAGCTACAACAACAATGGCAACTGCAACAAAAAAATAGCCAGGTGTTGTGGCAGGTGTGTGCTTGGGAGGCTGAGGCAAGAGAATTGCTTAAGCCCAAGAGTTTGAGGTTCCTGTGAGCTGTGACATCACAGTATGCTACGGAGGGCAACATAGTAAGAGTGTCTCCAAAAAAAAAAATGTCTTCCTTTTGTGTGTAACTAGAAAAAACCCCTTGTAGCTAAGGCAGTTCTTAGTAATAAAAACAAAGCCAGGGGCATCAGTATACCAGCCTTTAGGCTGTTCTACAAGGCTATACTGGTCAAAACAGCATGGTACTGACACAAAAATAGAGACATACACATTTGGAATCAATAGGAAACTAGGAAATGAAACTAACACCTTACAGCCACCTAATCTTCGATAAACCAAACAAGAACATTCCTGGCAGAAAGAATGCCTATTCAATACATGGTGCTGGGAGAACTGGATATCCACATGTAAAAGACTGAAACTGGACCTGCACCTTTCCCCACTCACAAAAATTGATTCAAGATGAATAAAAGACCTAAATTTAAGGAATGAAATGATAAAAATTCTCAAAGAAAGCATAGCAAAAACACTGGAAAATTTCGGCCTATGGAAAGACTGCATGAAGAAGACTTCATGGCAATTCCAACAACAACGAAAATAAACAAATGAGACTTCATTAAACTGAAAAGCTTCTGTACAGCTAAGGAGACAACAACCAAAGCAAATAGACAACCTACACAATGGGAAAGGATATTTGCATATTTTGAATCGGACAAAAGCTTGATAACTAGGATCTATAGAGAACTCAAACTAATCCACATGAAAAAAGCCAACAATCCCATATATCAATGGGCAAGAGAGATGAATAGGACCTTCTCCAAAGAAGACAGATGAATGGCTAACAAACATATGAAAAAATTCTCATCATCCCTAAATTATTAGAGAAATGCAAATCAAAACCACCTTGATATATCATCTAACTCCAGCAAGAATGGCCCACATCACAAAATCTTGAGACTGCAGATGCTGGTATGGATGTGGAGAAAAAGGAACACTTTTACACTGCTGGTCGGACTGCAAACTAATACAACCTTTTTGGAAGGAAGTATGGAGAATCCTCAAAGAATTCGAGTTAGACCTCCTGTTTGATCCTGCAATCCCATTACTGGGCATCTACCCAGATGGAAAAAAATCCTTTTATCATAAGGACACTTGCACCAGACTTTTTATCGCAGCTCAATTTACAATTGCCAAAATGTGGAAACAGCCTAAATGCCCACCAACCCAGGAATGGATGAACAAGCTGTGGTATATGTACACCATGGAATACTATTTAGCCATTAAAAAAAATGGAGATTTTACAGCCTTCGTATTAACCTGGATGGAAGTGGAATACATTATTCTTAGTGAAGCATCACAAGAATGGAGAAGCATAAATCTTATGTACTCAATTTTGATATGAGGACAATTAAGACCTAGTACACAGTGGGGGATGGGGGAAGGAGAGAGCAGAGAGACAGAGAAGGAGGGAGGGAGGGGGGCGGGGGAAAGAGCAGAGAGAGGGAAGGTGTCATAGATCATAGCAACCTCTAACTCTTGGGCTCAAGTGACTCTCTTGCCTCAGCCTCCTGATGGGACTACAGGCACCCTACACAGAACCTAGCTAATTTTAGAGATAGGGTGTCACTCTAGCTCAGGCTGGTCTCTAACTCATGAGCTCAGGCAATCTGCCCAGGTAGGCCTCCCAAAGTGCTGGGATTACAAGCATGAGCCACCACGCCAGGCTGTCTTGTCACTTTCTGAATGGGATGTTTTTATTACGTAATTCTTAAATGTGACTATAAATGGGAAAAAAAAAAAAATCCCTCTCATTCCAATAGCCCAATTATAGAAAAACAACTAAATTTTATGCCTAAAGACTGGATTTTTCATTGTATTTCTTTATATCCTTAGGGTAAATCACTTTTTTTCTTTTTTGAGACAGAGTCTCACTTTGTCACCCTGGGTGGGTAGAGTGCCGTGGCATCACAGCTCACAGCAACCTCAAACTCTTGGACTCAAGTGATTCCCTTGCCTCAGTCTCCCAAGTACCTGGGACTCCACAGGCACATGCCCAGCTATTTTTATGAGACAGAGTCTCAATATTACTCAGGCTGGTCTTTAACTCATGAGCTTAGGCAATGCACCCACCTCAGCCTCCCAAATGCTGGGATTACATGCTTGAGCCACTGCACCTGGCCTGTCCAGCTATTTTTAGAGACAGTATCTCACTGTTGCTTAGGATGGTCTAAAACTCCCAAGCTCAAGCAATCCTCCTACCAGAGCCTCCCAGAGTGCGCAGATTACAGGCGTGAGCCACTGCACCTGGCTTAAATCACCTTTTAGTAACCTAGTTTACTCATGTATGTAGGTGAAGCTAATGTTATTTCACCTGCCTCATGGGTGAAAATAAAGAAAAATGGAGTACATGTGAAAAGTTATTGAGTATATAAAAGTATGTCAAATTATTATAATTCATATTATGCTATGTTATATTTTGTTATATTAAAATATAAAATGATTAATATTACTAATGTTTTTTAACAAATTAGCATAGGATGTTTTAAAATGCTCACATCACGTGGAAAACTCATTTTTCTTTAGTATTCAGTGTCAAATGAAATGTGCATAATTTCTTAAAATGATGATTTAGTAAACTTTTAATTCACAACCATGAAGAATAATGACTCTAACCTTGTTAATATCATCTCTGGCAGCATTGAGCGCGGATGGACCAATTGTCACTTCTGTGAAGACATTGGACTCAGCTACCCACCAACGAAGGACATCAGCACCATAGGGAGGCTCTTTGTTTGGATCCTTTCATGGAGGAAAAACACATTATCAGAACGGCTTTCCATCCAATAGCTGAACAGACATTTCAGGTAAAGGTCCTATGCAGAAACGTTAGAGCACAATATAAGTCTAATTATACCGACACTGTAATAAAGTGAGGCTCAAAGGAGGCAGCATCTACAAACAACAAACTAGATGCTAACACGCCATCACTTGGCTGGTCACATCCCTGTCCATCCGTCACACAGAGCAGCGAAACAGGAGAAGGAAGCAGCAGGACAGCGGTGTGAGGAGGGAGGAGGACAGTAAAAAGCCACAGGAGTAAGAAACAGACAAGAAACTTCTTTTATGAAAACAACTCCCCCCCCCAAAAAAAAAAAACAACTAAAAATTAATTATCAGCAACCTTGGGTTTGATGTCCATTAGTGACTTGCTTTAAAATGTATAATTTCCAAGAAGAAAATAACAAAACATACATTCAAAAGTTTTGATCTCATTTTTTCCTTATATCATTTCCATATATTTGCAAAATTACAGCTTATACATTTTTTCCATATCAGACATGTAATGTGACAACATTCTAACAAAAGATGGAGACTTTACATCCTTTGTATTAACCTGGATGGAAGTGGAACACGTTAAAACAAAAGTAGAACAATTTTTAAGGAACCACCTACTTGGCCTCCATTAATGACAACGTCAGGATTAATGACATTCCCGAGAGACTTGGACATCTTTTCTCCCTTTTCTCCAAGGGTAAATCCATGAACAATCACTGTCCTAATAAGATAAATCAGTTATCTTAATGATAAACATAATTACCTTTCTGAAGACGATATAGCTTAAAAAGAGTACCTTAGTTTGACACAAAAATAGGATTTGTGTTGACAGACTATGGATGAAATATTTACTTGAAAATCTAATTCTCAGCAGCTTATTTATTATGATCTCTACTTAAACAAGGGAAAACTTTAAAGGTTTGCTTCACTAAATGTATTTCCTGGGCTTCTACTGTATTATGGACTGATAATAATCACTAAAACTAACCAAGAGAAAGTATGTCTTAAAAAGATCAGACTATCACCTCAAAATTATTTTCCAAGATGATCTGAAAAAAAATAGCACCTGCTATTTCCAGTGACCTTTAAAAGCATGTTATAAGAAAGAAAAACATCTAAAATGTTCTAGGATGGGTTTTCATTATAAGATAGCAAAAACCTTAAGCTAGTTAAGAATTTTTCTGATTAAAACTTTTCCCTACACATTTGAAAAATGAAAATCAACTGACCTACACTAAATAAGAATTTCTAATTCAGGGCTTAGTGCCCATACACACACCGGGGCTGGCAGGTTTGAACCAGGCCCAAGCCTGCTAAAAACAACAATGACAACTGTAACAAAAAAACAGCTGGGTGTTGTGGCAGGCACCTGTAGTCTCAGCTACTTGGAAGGCTGAGGCAAGAAAATCGCTTAAGCCCAAGAGTTTAAGGTTGCTGTGATGCCACGGCGGCACTCTACCGAGGCTGACATAGTGAGACTCTGTCTCAAAAAAAAAAAAAAAAAAAATCCTAATTAGGGGCCAGGAGTGGTGGACTCACGCCTGTAATTCTAGCACTCTGGGAGGCTGAGGCGAGTGGACTGCCAGAGCTCACACAGGTTCAAGACCAGCCTACGCCAGAGTGAGACCTCGTCTCTAAAAATAGCCAGACATTGTGGCGGGTGCCTGTACTCCTAGCTACTTGGGAAGGTGAGGCAAGAGAATCCCTTGAGCCTAAAAGTCTGAGGTTGCTGTGAGCTATGACACCACACAGCTCTAATAAGGGCAACCAAGTGAGACTCTGTCTCCAAAAAAAAAAAAAATAATAATAATTCCTAATTCAATAAAATTCACTAACAAAGTTTCAGCTCCTTAGTGACCATGGACATTATAAGTATGAGAATATACGGAATATGTGAGCTCAGGCTGTCATCCCTCAGAATATCTTTCCCTACATTCCTCCTCCTCAAGTCTTACCACAGGTCAAGATCTACCTCTACACTGTGTCCCCAGCTACTCTGGTCACACTGACTTTCTCTTCTAGGAGCTAGGATCTGCGTCAGGGACCAGAGAGATCCCGCTGTACTGTCATCTCCTTTCTCTCTCATTCTCTTTTATTTCAAATTCTTATTTCTCTAATCAACAGCAGACTGTAAGCAATCAAGGGTGGTGCTCTCTCACATACACACGACTTAGCAGGGTGCTTCACATATGGCCAAGTACTGAGTAGAGGTAGAAACACTTACTTAAAAGGTGGTTTTTTCCTCGCTGCCACACTTGTTAATAAGGAAGACTGAAACCAACCCCCAATCTGGTCTTTTCCTTCCAAGTATAAATCTGCTCTTTGGTCAGTACCTCAAAAGTAAATATTTAAAAAAACATAGAAATTTAAGTTAATTAAAACAGGAAAACAAAAGTGAGAATGTATCAAAGTATTAAAATAATAATAGTAATCATTTATTTCTGTGGAGTGCTCTATCCAATGGCTATAGTGCATTCACTGGAGCTATTACCCACCGCCACTTATTTATTTACTTATTTTATTTTATTTTTTGAGACAGAGCCTCAAGCTATCACCCTGGGTAGAGTGCCATGACATCATAGCTCACAGCAACCTCCAATTCCTGGGCTCAAGTGATTCTCCTGCCTCCACCTCCCACATGACTAGGACTGCAGGGACCTGCCACAACACCCAGATATTTTTTGGTTGCAGCTGTCATTGTTGTTTGGCGGGCCTGGGCTGGATTCAAACCTGCCAGCTCAGGTATATGTGGCTGGCGCCTTAGCTGCTTGACCCCCAGGCACCGAGCCACCGCCACTTATTAATCAAATAATACCTAAACTAGGAGCTGATTCATAATAATGATCAATATCGGCTCAGCGCCCATAGCACAGTGGTTAGGCACCAGCCACATACACCAGGCTAGCGAGTTCAAGCCCAGCCCGGGCCAGCTAAACAACAACTGCAACAAAAAAAAAAGCTGGGCATTGTGATGGGCGCCTGTAGTCCCAGCTACTTGGGAGGCTGAGGCAAAAGAATCACTTAAGCCCAAGAGTTTGAGGTTGCTGTGAGCTGTGATGCCACAGCACCCTATTGAGGGTGACATAGTGAGACTGTCTCAAAAAAAAAAAAAAAATCAGTATCAGTATTTCCAGTTATATCTTTTATGAAAAAAGATACTTTTATTCATTCAACAAATATTTGCTGAGCAGCTAACAACTCTATACATTAATTCATTTAATTCTCATAACTCAAATAAAGATTAAGTATTATAATTAACCCATTTGACAGAAGAGTAAAGTGAGGCACACTGAGGTTTAGGAACTTGCCCAAGGGTATGTAGACTTTAATCACTAGAGTTGGACTCTGAGCCTCAAAATTCTAGTAGCAAAGCACATACTCTTAACCAAGAAGTCATACTACTTAAAAGTACCTGATCTTGATAATCAAACAAACAAAAAAACAAGGTTTTATAAAGGTCAAATTACTAATTTCTCATTTGATAAAACCCAGTCAATAAAAGGGCAAACTGTAAAAAAAAGCCATATGAATAATTTTGTCTCAGATTTATTAAGATACTTATTAATATGTAAGCAAACTTGAGTGCTACTTTAGCATTTCACAGTTAACAGTTAATTCAACAGATAAAAGACTACCTGGCAAACACTGTACATACATTTCAGACAAGAATCATCAAGAATGCATAGCTAAGAAAAGAAACAAGAAAGAATGCTTAGCTGCTAGATGAAAATTGAGAAAACAGGGTATTTCATCTCAATCTAACTCAGGCTGGTCTTGAATTCATGAACTCAAGCGACCACCCGTCTTGGCCTCCCAGAGTTCTAAGATTATAGGTTGTGAGCTACTGAGCCTGGCCCTTCCCTAGTCTTAATATATTTTCCTATAAGACACTAATAAAAATTACTGCCTAGGAGGCAAAGTCACTTTACAAAAGAGAAAACGGGCAGACACCACCTGAACCAAGTGATCAAAGTTAAACACCACCAGTAATGGAACAGACAGACATAGGACTTCTGAAATGATTCACTGAGAAAAACGTAATACCTGTTATATGATATTCCTGCCAAAAATGCACAACTTACATCTAATCATAAGGACACACCACACAACCCAAACACAAGGACCATCTACAAAATAAGTAACCTCCACCATCATGAGTGTCAAGGTTATAAAAGGCAAAGAACAAGAAGACTAAAGACACATGACAACTAAATGTGACATATGAGCCCAGACTGGATCTTGGATTCTTTTTTCTCTTTGCATAAAGGATGTTACTGGGTAAGATCTGTATGTAATTAACAGTAAGAAAAAAATCAATGTTGGCTCAGTGCCTATAGCTCAGCGGCTAGGGCACCAGCCACATACACTGGTTCAAACCCAGCCCAGGTCTGCCAAACAACAATGACAACTACAACCAAAAAATAGCCAGGCTTTGTGGCAGGCACCTGTAGCCCCAGCTACTCGAGAGGCTGAAGCAAGAGAATCACCTAAGCCCAAGAGCATGAGGATGCTGTAAGCTGTGATGCCACGGCTCTGTACTGAGGGCGACATAGTGAGACTCTGTCTCAAAACCAAAAAAAGAAAAGAAAAAAATCAATGTTGATTCCAGACTGTCCATGTTTTTGTTTTTGTTTTGTTTTTTACAGGTTTTGGCCGGGGCCGGGTTTGAACCCAACACCTTCAGTATATGGGACTGGCACCCTACTCCTTGAGCCACAGGTATCAACCAGACTGTCCATATTTTTAGGAAATATACATTGAGATAGCTAGAGATAGGCTCAGCACCCGTAGCTCAGTGGTTAGGGCACTGGCCACATACACCTGGCAGGTTCAAACCCACCCAGGCCTGCTAAACAATGACAACTACAACAAAAAAATAGCTGGGCACTGTGGCAGGTGCCTACAGTCCCAGCTACTTGGGAGGCTAATGCACAAGAATCACTTAAGCCCAAGAGTTAGAGTTTGCTGTGAGCTGTGATGGCACAGCACTCTACTGAAGATAACATAATGAGACTCTGTCTCAAAAAAGAAAAAGAGGGTGGTGCCTGTGGCTCAAGGAGTAGGGTGCCGGCCCCACATACTGGGGGTGGCGGGTTCAAGCCCAGCCCCAGCCAAATATGCAAAAAAATAAATAAATAAATTCTTAAAAAAAAAAAAGAAAAAGATATCTAGAGAAAAAAGATGTGGGCAGCACCTATGGTTCAGTGTGTAGGGCGCCGGCCCCATATATCATGGGTGGTGGGTTCAAACCCAGCCCCAGCCAAAATGCAACAACAACAACAACAACAAAAATAGCCAGGCATTGTGGCAGGCGCCTGTAGTCCCAAGCTCCTTGGGAGGCTGAAGCAAGAGAATCGCCTAAGCCCAAGAGCTGGAGGTTGCTGCAAGCTGTGTGACGCCATGGCACTCTACCGAGGTCGAAAAAGTGAGGCTGTCTCTACAAAAAAAAAAAAAAAAAAGTCTCTATACATTTATTATATATGCATAGGATATATAGAACAAGGGTGAAAAAATGTTAACTTTGGGGCTTGGCGCCCGTAGCACAGTGGTTACAGCACCAGCCACATACACCGAGGCTGGCAGGTCTGAACCCAGCCCAGGCCAGCTAAACAACAATGACAACTGTAACAAAAAAATAGCCAGGTGTTGTGGCAAGAGCCTACAGTCCCAGCTATTTGGGAGGCTGAGGGCAAGAGAATCACTTAAGCCCAAGAGTTTGAAGTTGCTGTGAGCTGTGAACCACAGCACTCTACTGAAGGGTGACATAGTGAGACTCTGTCTCAAAACAAACAAACAAAAAGCTAAATTGGGGAAATCTAGCTGAAAGGTATGCGGTGATTCTTTATAGTACTTTGAAATTTTTCAAAATAAAAAGGTTTTAGGTGGCTCGGCGCCTGTGGCTCAAGCAGCTAAGGCACCAGCCACATACACCTGAGCTGGCGGGTTCGAATCCAGCTCGGGCCCGCCAAACAACAATGACAGCTGCAACCAAAACATAGCTGGGCATTGTGGTGGGTGCCTGTAGTCCCAGCTACTTGGAAGGCGGAGGCAGGAGAATCACTTGAGCCCAGGAGCTAGAGGTTCCTGTGAGTTGTGATGCCATAGCACTCTACCCAGGGCGACAGCTTCAGGCTCTTTTTCAAAAAAGAGAAAAGGGCCGGCAGGGCCTGTGGCTCAAAGGAGCAGGGAACCGGCCCCATATGCAGAAGGTGGCAAGTTCAAACCCAGCCCGGCCAAAAACTGCAAATAAAATAAAATAAAGTTAAAAAAAAAAAAGAAAAGGTCTTAGGGCCGAGCACGGTGGCTCATGTCAGTAATCCCAGCACTCTAGGAGGCTGAGGCAGGTATACTGCCTCAGGTCAGAAGTTTGAAACCAACCTGAGCAAGAGAGAGACTCTAACTCTAAAAAATAACTGGGTGCTGTGGTAAGCACCTAGTCCCAGCTACTTGGGAGCTGAGGCAAGAAGATAGATTGAGCCCAAGAGTTTTAGGTTGCTGTGAGCTATGAAGCCACAGAACTCTACCAGGGACAAAAAAGTGAGACTGTCTCAAATAAATGAATGAGTGAATGAATGAATGAATGAATAGGTTTTCCAAAAAAGGAACATGAGGTCTTTGAGGAAGATTACCCCCAAATTTTAAATCTAAAAAATTCACAACTCTAAGAAAGCTCACATAATCTCTTTATTAAATGCTTTGTCCTGATATCCTTATATTGAAGATTTACTGTTGTAAACCTTTCTTGAGAATGATTACCTGGGGGGGGGATAAAATAATTGAATCAAACTTGTTTAACTCCACCATTATTAATGACCATTAACTACAAAGCAGGCACAACGTTAGATGCTGGGAAAAAACTGAGAAGCTAATCTTTAGGTCTCTGCCCTTTCAAGGCTGACATGTAATGGGGTAGGTTTATGTTAAACAAGAAATGAGTGTGATTCCCCAAGGGGAACATGGAGACTTTCACCTATACTATGCAATCAGAAGAGTCTGAGATAGAAGATATAAAAAGGTAAAGAAATGCATATGCAACGAGAACAAAAGTTTTAGCTTCTAAATCTGGAATGCTACATCTATATCCTATTTTTCTTCTTCTTCTACTGACTTGTAGCCACTTATAACCATGTGAACTTTGATAATGCCAGTACTCAAAGTCCATCCCACCTCAAAATGATAACACCCTCCTGGTGACCACAATTTGGATATACCAATATTCTTTAAGATGATAACAAATATACACTAGCAGAAATTCTTTTCTCAAATGAGTAGATAATTAAATATTAAGAAGCATCCCTGGGCAGCGCCTGTGGCTCAGTCGGTAAGGCACCGGCCCCATATATGGAGGGTGGCGGGTTCAAACCCGGCCTCAGCCGAACTGCAACAAAAAAATAGCTGGGTGCTGTGGCAGGCGCCTGTAGTCCCAGCTACTCGGGAGGCTGAGGCAAGAGAATCGCTTAAGCCCAGGAGTTGGAGGTTGCTGTGAGCTGTGTGATGCCACGGCACTCTACCGAGGGCCATAAAGTGAAACTCTGTCTCTACAAAAAAAAAAAAAAAAAAAAGCATCCCTAACCTCTCACATCACTTTGAAAAGTGCCTATACTTTAACCTGAGTAAAGTGATCACTAAGAGTTTAAACCATGGGCGGTGCCCCTAGTTCAGTGGGTAGGGTGTCGCCCACATACACCAAGGCTGGCGGGTTCAAACCCAGCCTAGGTCAGCTAAAATCAACAATGACAACTACAACCAAAAAATAGCTGGGCAATGTGGCAGGTGCCTATAGTCCCAGCTACTTGGGAAGCTGAGGCAAGAGAATCACTTAAGCCTGAGAGTTTGAGGTTGCTGTGAGCTGTGATGCCATGGCACTCAAAAAAAAGAGTTCAAACCATGGAATCAAATTACAGTTCCAACATCTTGGAGAAATCATTGCTTCTAAACCTTGATGAACACACCTATAAAATAAGGAGCTAAGATCCTTGTCAGCTCTAAAACCATTAATTTTAAGAAAGCTGGCTGCTGCCTAAGGACTTACTACTGTACTGAGAGTGCACACAAGATGAAGAATGCACAGGGTCTGTATTCTGAATCCCTGGGTCCCATGTGCCTGTGGCACTTACCAGCTATGGGGGTGGGGAGCCCTCAGCTTACCCTTTTCTGGCTCCATTTCTTCTTTAGTAAACACCAATATTCCTACCTACCTTATAAGGCTATGGTAGAGATTAAAGCAGTAATATAACATGCTTAGCACAATGTTTAAAATGTAGTAACTATTTGATAAATGTTTTTTGGTTTGTTTTTGATTTTTTTTTTTGAGACAGAGTCTCACTCTGTTGCCCTAGGTAGAGTACAGGGGCATCAGACAGCTCACAGCAACCTCCAACTCCTGGGCTTAGGCGAGTCTCTTGCCTCAGCCTCCCGAGTAGCTGGGACTACAGGTGCCTGCCACAACGCCTGGCTAGGCTATTTTTTTGTTGCACTTTGGCCAGGGCCGGGTTTAAACCCGAGTAAATGTTAAATATAGATTAAGATCTAAATGTTAAGATATATCAAAGAAAAAATTAAGAAAGATTCCTCCTGGTATATTTTCTAAAATACTTCTTTTTTTTTTTTTTGCAGTTTTTGGCTGGGGCTGGTTTTGAACCTTCCACCTCCAGCATACGGGGCCGGTGCCTTACTCCTTTGAGCCACGGCTCCACCCTCTAAAATATTTCTATATGAAACAAAACTTACAAAAACATGGTTAATTATACTGAAGTATTTTTAAAAATACACACATGGTCTCTGATCCAGCCCTAGAAGTACCTGTTGTAACACACTAATAAAATAAGAGGTTACCACTCCATTAACAAGATCACAACAAACCAGCTAAGAACATTTTTTTTCAGCTAATACATTTGAAGGGTAAAATCTCAGTGTTCTTATCGTCCCTATTCTCATATATATTGAATTGCTGGAATCGGATAAGAAGCAAAATATCGTCCAAGAAAAGGAAGTATAAGCACTAACTACCCTTTAACATGTTATAATATCTATTACTGTCCAATTACCTTCCATATTTCTGAAAGTAAGAGCCTTTTAAGATGGTGCATAAAATCAGTAGAAAAAAGGCAGGGAGTAGAGCAGTTTAGGGGTAGGAAAGCTCTGGACAGGAATGAAAACAGAAAGCTTACTTAAACTTCTAAAATCGAGGACAAAAAGTTTAGTCCCTCTTTTTTTTTTTTTTTGAGACAGAGTCTTACTAGTGTTGTGGCATCATAGTTCACAGCAACCTCAGACTCTTGGACTCAAGTGATTCTCTTGCCTCAGCCTCTCAAGTAGCTGGGACTACAGGTACTCACCACAGCCCGGCTACTTTTTGTTGCGGTTGCCACTGTTGTTTAGCTAGCCTGGGCCAGATTCGAACCTGCCAACTTCGGTATATGTGGCTGGTGCCATAACTGCTGTGCTATAAGTGCCAAACCACTTTTATACTTTTCTTAAATAGATCACTCAGTGAAAAAAAAATTTAGAACTTTCTTATAAATGCAGTTTAGAATTTTAAAATTATAGGAAACATAATTAACCATGTAGTAAAAAGTTACTATTTCTTTTTTTTTTTTTTTTAAGTTACTATTTCTATTACAGTAACTTTAGCTCTTAGGAAAATTACAAAGATTCATATTTACAGGAAAAATAAACTGTTCAATACCTATAATTTAGGCACAGAAATACTTTAAAGAATAAACCAACTATGAAAAAAAATACCATAGGCCGAGCATCATGATTCACACCTGGAGGCCAAGGCGGGTGGATTGCTTGAGCTCACGAGTTGTTCGAGACCCATCCTACTAAAAAATAGATAAACTGAGGCAAGAGGATAGCCTGAGCCCAAGTTTGGAGTTGCTGTGAGCTATGATGCCCTGGCACTCTACCCAGAGTGACAGCTTGAGACTCTGTCTCAAAAAAAAAAAAAAAAAAAAAAAGAAAGAAAAAGAAAAAAATAACATCAAAGAAAAACCAGCAAAAAAAACTTGAGTAACCTACAATTTCATTACTAAGTTTGTTTAGAAGCTGAACTGATGAATTTTGACCAAAACTACATTAAATTAAGAAGGCAGGCCTGGCTCGGCGCTCATAGCTCAGTGGTTAGGGCGCTGGCCATATACACCGAGGCAGAAGAGCTCAAACCTGGCCTGGGCCTGCTAGACAACAATGACAACTGCAACAAAAAAATAGCCTGGTGTTATGGTGGGCGCCTGAAGTCCTAGCTACTTGGGAGGCTGAGGCAAGAGAATCACTTAATCCCAAGAGTTAGAGGTTGCTGTGAGCTGTGACACCATAGCACTCCACTGAGGGCAACAAAGTGAAACTCTGTCTCAAAAAAAAAAAAAAAAAAGGCAAATTGTATAACCAGCACAAGAACATACAGCAAAACTATTGCTTAATCTATATGCCATCTAAAAATAGCTTAAACTAAAAATAAGCACTAAAAATAGCCAAAATATAATTAAGGATTTCTAAAATCTAGCTGTTTTTGAAATAGTATTGCATATGTCCTTAAAATGATGACATCTTTAAAAAAGTTATTTGTAAACCCAAATTGTAAATCGAAATGAGCTGGTTGAGAAAAAGAAGAAAATTCCCATTTTTATCTAGCTTATATACTGTAGTTATTAATTTCACCTAGAAACACAAAAATGGTTTACAAATCACTGAATTAAAGTTAACTCCCAGGGTTCTGCCAGGTCTAAAATTATACTATAGCAGGAGCTCTTCTTCCAAATAAAGAAAAAAATTAAAAGGTTTTGATTATAGATCTCTTCTAAGTAACAATTCTATGTTTGCCAAACTTTTTGATGGGTATATATATGTATATTTAAAAATTACCTGGAAGAACATAAGACCATGAAGTTCCACTATCAAACCAGATGTCCAGAATATCCTGACCTGGCACATATTCTATGGAATCAGGACCACCAACCTAAACAGTATAAAAGCATTTTAGTACACAAAGATCACAATATTTACAATAAACTTTTTCTTAAGAAAATGAAATACAACCATTAAATTCACATGTGTAAACAAAACTTAAAAAAAAATTTTTTTTGAGACAGAGTCTCAAGCTGTTGCCCTGTGTAAAGTGCTGTGGCGTCACAGCTCACAGCAACCTCATACTCTTGGGCTCAAGTGATTCTCTTGCCTCAGCCTCCCAAGTAGCTAGGACCACAGGCACCTGCCACAATGCCTGACCATTTTTTTGGTTGTAGCTATCATTGTTGTTTGGTGGGCCCAGGCTGGACTTGAACCACCAGCTCTGGTGTATGTGGCTGGTGCCCTAGCCGCCTGAGCTACAGATGCTGAGCCGGCTTAAAACAATTTGGACACCTTACAGTAAACATGCCTTTGCACATAGAAGTGATGGTGACCACTTAATCATACATTTACCAATGTAATAGAAACTGTTTTTAATTTTCTTGAAATTAACTTTAAATTTGGATTTTTTAACGTATGATGCAATCAGCTAACTCTACTTCAGATCCCATAAAGACCTTTTGTACCAACATTCAGGCACTATTCTCTTATAATCACGATTCTGTCTATTTAGTCAAAATCAATCTTGACCTCAATAAAATAACAAAATAATTCTCACATTCAGCTCAGCACTTATAGCTCAGTGGTTAGGGTGCTGGTCACATACATGGGGGCTGGCAGGTTCAAACCCAGCCTGGGGCCTGCTAAATGACAATGACAACCACAACCAAGAAATAGCCGGGCACTGTGGTGGCACCTGTAGTCCCAGCTACTTGGGAGGCTGAGGCAAGAGAATCACTTAAGCCTAAGAGTTTGAAGTTGCTGTAAGCTGTGATACTATGGCACTCTACTGAGGGTGACATAGTGAGACTCTGTCTCAAAAAAAATAAAGTGAAATAACTCTCACATTCCACTGCTATATTAAACACTACGCTAACAAAATGTCTACCTTCTGGCTCAGCACCCGTAGCTCAGCGAGTAGGGTGCCAGCCACATACACTGAGGCTGGCAGGTTCAAGCCTGGCCCAAGACAGCTAAACAACAATGGCAACTGCAACCAAAAAACAGCTGCGGGTTGTGGCAGGCGCTTATAGTCCCAGCTACTTGGGAGGCTGAGGCAAGACAATCACTTACACCCAAGTGTTTGAGATTGCTGTGAGCTGCGACACCACAGCACTCTAACTACATAGTTAGACTCTGTCTAAAAAAAAAAAAAAGTCTACCTTCAACCTGCATTAGCTTCTAATTTACAGTGAGTAGAATTTGTTACCTTTGGTTCTCAAGGAGCCACAGTTAACTTTACACAATAACATAATTACTTTTTTAACTCCTAAGAACACCTCATGTTGTTATTTAGACAATAATACATTCAATGGCTATTAAATACACATTGAAAGTTACCTGAGATAAGACCGCTTCAGGAAGAAGTTGCTCTGGGGGAAGAGTCCACCAGATATCACTGCCATGTTGCTCCACTAGTTTAATAATATGCTCAATGGTTTGGCTTATTTCAAGGGGAAAAGGCAGAATTATTCAATGAACCATGGTGATGAATAACAAACATTTTAAAATTAAGAAATAGTTACATTTTTCCCTCAAACTTTTTTTTTTTTTTTGTAGAGACAGAGTTTCACTTTATAGCCCTTGGTAGAGTGCCATGGCATCATACAGCTCACAGCAACCTCCAAATCCTGGGCTTAAGTGATTCTCCTGCCTCAGCCTCCCGAGTAGCTGGGACTACAGGTGCCCGCCATAACGCCCAGCTATTTTTTGGTTGCAGTTCAGCCGGGGCCGGGTTTGAACCCACCACCCTCGGTATATGGGGCCGGCGCCTTACCAACTGAGCCACAGGCACCGCCCTTTCCCTCAAACTTTAATAGCACGTCTTCAATTACTTCCTTGCTTACCTGCTGCTGCCATCTTAAACTCAATATAAATAAAATCAAATTGATCATGCAAACTACTAAAAGGATAAAAAAGACTTCTCCTGACCTCTTTATTTCAATTACTGATTTCTCTATTTCTAGGCATCTATTTACTATCCAAGCTCTTTTTTTTTTTTTTTTTGAGAGAGAGAGAATCCCAAGCTGTCATCCTGGTAGAGTGCCATGGCGTCATAGCTCACAGCAACCTCCAACTCTTGGGCTTAAGTGATTCTCTTGCCTCAGCCTCCCAGGTAGCTGGGACTACAGGTGCCCACCAAAACACCCGGCTATTTTTTGGTTGTGGTTGTCATTGTTGTTTGGCAGGCCTGGGCTGGATTCAAACCCGCCAGCTCTGGTGTATACGGGTGGTGCCCTAACCACTTGAGCTACAGGCACAGAGCCATCTATCCAAGTTCTTATACTCAAAACCTCCTAACTGGCCAGGCATGGTGGCTCACACCTATAAATCACAGCACTCTGGGAGGCCAAGGCGGGTGGATTGCCCTCATGGATTTGAGACCAGTCTCAGCCAAAGGAGACCTTATCTCTAAAAATAGCCAGGTGTTGTGGCGGGCACCTATAGTCCCAACTACTTGGGAGGCTGAGGCAAGAGAATCGCTCGAGCCCAAGAGTTTGAGGTTGTTGTGAGCTATGACACCACAACACCCTACTGAGGGTGACAAAGTGAAACTGTCTCAAAAAAAAAAAAGAAAAACCTCCTAGTTATTTTCCCTCATCTAATTTCTGCCCAAATTAAACCAAACATTCTGTCAGCTCTACCTTTGCAGTATTAGAGTTGTTCCCACTGACAGTCTTAGTCCACCCTCACTGCCTCAATAGTAGAGTGATGCAATCAATGGTTTGACTTTTCTCCTCCTCTCTTCTCCTTAATTTATAAGATACACCTTCCTAAAACTGCTTTTGTCACACTAATTGCTAGAAAACTTTCAAGGGCTACCACACTGCTTATAAGATTAAGTTCAAATCCATCTCCACAAGAGGCACTGTCACACTAGAGCATGGGCTTTTACAACAGAGATCCAGGCTTATATTCTGACTCTACCACTTTGTATTTATATGTCTACATACTAGCACAAAAATTTCTCTAAGACTTGACTGCTCCCTCCGTTCAGGAGAACAATCTAACTCCCTTGTTCACATCTTGGGCATGGTTCTAGGCACTGGAGATACAGCAGTTTAAAAAAAAACAAGATCCTGGCTCACTGCCCATAGCACAGTGGTTAGGGTGCAGGCCACATACACTGGGGCTATGGGTTCAAACTCGGCCCAGGCCAGCTAAACAACGACAACTACCAAAAAAAAAAAAAAAATAGCCTGACATTATGGCGGGCACCTGTAGTCCCAGCTACTTGGGAGGCTGAGGCAAGAGAATCACTTAAGCCCAAGAGATCGAGGTTGCTGTGATCTGTGATGCCACAGCACTCTACTGAGGGTGACATAATGAGACTCTGTCTCAAAAAAAGAAAAGATCCTTGCCCTAATGAAAGTTAATATTTCAGTCATCCTAGATACTTCCACCAGAAAAATAACAAACTGAGACTCTGTAAAACTTAGCACAGTGCCAAACACACAATAGAAAGCTAATAAATACATATCGATTCACTGATGAAATTAGTCATGTCTTTGAAAAGATAAGTTATTTGAAAATTAAACACAGGAAAAATCTTATACTAAAATTTCTCACAGGAATCACATACTTTCAATTTATTATAATATTTACCATTTATTATTACAGCTTTTTGTTGATATTACAACCATTTCTAGTTGCTTTCCATTTAGTCACAATACATATAATGGTCAAGAGTATGGAGCCTGGCACCGGACAGCTAAGTTTAATTTCTGCCTCTCCTACCTGCTAGTTGTGTTGCCGTGAGGAAGCCACTTAACATTTCTGTACCTTGGTTTCTTCATTTGTAAAAATGTAAAATTTTTAACAGCATCATTAGGAGACTTATTATGAATACTAATTGAGCGACTATATACATATATAATGTGCAGAACAATGCCTGGTACATTTTAATAAATATTATATAAGCATTAGCTATTATTCAAACTGATTCTTCAAAATCAGGTAAATTTAGACAGCTAATTTTATGCCAACCAGTTACCAAAACACGTCCATATAATATATAAAGATTAAAATATATATAACTAAAGCCAATTACCCTCCTTTCCACTGCAGTCTATTAATGCAAATTAGTAAGAATCTTGGGTCCAAAGAGCCAAGAAATGGACAGAGTAATGGATAGGAAAGAGCATTAAGTTCTTAGTCTGCTTCCACATCTTTCTAATCATGAAGACAACTCATTTAACTTCTCCGGATCCGATAATTGACAAAGTTTTTATGAAAAATTATTGTGGAAAGCAAAAACAAAATAAGTAATGTAAATTAAATATGCTGTAATCCCAGCACTCTGGAGGCCGAGAAAGGAAGATCCCTTGAGTGTTTGAGACCAGCCTGAGCAAGAGTGAGACCCCAACTCTACTAAAACTAGAAAAAATTAGCCAGAGCATGGCTCAGCGCCCATGGCTCAAGTGGCTAAGGCGGCAGCCACATACACCTGAGCTGGCAAGGTTCGAATCCAGCCCGCATCCGCCAAACAACAATGAAGGCTGCAACCAAAAAATAGCTGGGCATTGTGGCGGGCGCCTGTAGTCCCAGCTACTTGGGAGGCAGAGGCAAGAGAATCACTTGAGCCCAGGAGTTGAAGGTTGCTATGAGCTGTGATGCAACAGCACTCGACCCAGGGTGACAGCTTGAGGCTCTGTCTCAAAAAAATAAAAAAAAAAAGAATAGAAAATTAGCTAGGGCCCTGTGGCAGGCACTTGTAGTCTTAGCTACTTGGGAGGCTGAGGCAAGAGGATCACCTGAACCAAGGAGTTCGAAGTTGCTATGAGCTAGACTGAATGTATGACACTTTAGCCCAGGCAACAGAGCAAGACTCTGTCTCTAATAAATAAATAGTAAAAAGTAAATAAATCAAATATGCTATACAAGTTGAAACTTGAAACACCTTACAAAAGCAAGATCTCACTAAGTTTTATTAGAATGTAAAATGAGCACAAGTCTGTATTTCTAAGATGGTCATCCATTTTAGGTGAACTTTAACAGTAAAGATAAATGTTTGCATTATGAAGCCATAAAACTTTATTTAATAACCACCCGGTTATATGACAATAATATTAAGTTACACATTATTACTTTATACAGTTTGCACAGAACATTTATCAGTTAAGGAGATATGACTACATGAAAATGGAAAAATTTAAATAAATCTAATGCCTAAAATAAAAATCCTAAAAGAACAAAAAAGAGAGATACTAGCAAAGTACATTTACACACACAATTACAGTAGATAATGCTGTTCATATCAATTATGAAATTATCATCAAAAAAGAAAGATTCGGGAGGGGGGAGGCTGGCTGGAGGAAGGGCAATTGGTGGGACCACACCTACGGTGCATCTTACAAGGGTATGTGTGAAACTTACTAAATGTAGAATATAAATGTCTTAACCCAGTAACTAAGAAAAAGCCATGAAGGCTATGTTAACCAGTTTGATGAAAATATTTCAAATTGTATATAAAACCAGCACGTTATACCCCATGACTGCATTAATGTACACAGCTATGATTTAGTTAAAAAAAAAAAAAAAGATTCTAAAAATGGGTGTCATTTTGCCATTTTTTTTTTTACAATGTTATCATCAGACTAGCCAGTTTAGGTAAACAGTAAAATATAATAGTAAAATAGTTTTATACTATTTAAACCAGATAAACATAATATAGTTTTAAACTATTTAAACCAGATAAACATAATATACAAATCAAAGAAAATGGATGAAATTTCATATTAATTTAGCAAACATTAGGTAGAGATATTAAGATTAATATTATTACTAACCAAAAGAATTTATATGTATACAACACACCATACTTTCAAAGCACTTTACAAGGACTCTCTAATTGGATTTGCAAAAGCATATAGTAGGTCTTGACAGATGACTGTTCTTATGCCTTAGGGTTCCTTAAATCAGAAGGCTGAGCAAGTAACAAAGTTAGCACAAGCCTTGACATTTTGTCTCCTAAATCATGGTTCAGTGCTGTTTTTACTTCTCTTTTCTCCCTCTCTACCTCATCTATAAAGATCAGCATGGTAACTGTACTCACACTCCCATTCTCTGGGGTTTGCTAAGCAATGGCAAAAAGGCTCTTATGACCCATACAATAAACACTGTAAATCAGAGATAGAATCGGGGAGTTAGAGAGTCTCAGATTAGTGTGTTGGCAGAGCAAGCTCCAAGTCCAAAGGCCAGACCCTACCTGCAACTTACTGGATAATGACAGAAATAAATCATACTATTTTCCTGAGTTTCAGTTTCTATACACTGGGAAAAGCTGTGACAAAGGCTAGGTGAAAAGTTCTATTATTAAAAGAAAAAAGCCCTTAATAACTAAAGAAAAGTAAATAATCTTAGGACTACGGATGACAATTGCAGATTCATTTTCAAATGTCGAATTCAACTTTAATAAAGCTAAGATCTTTTTCATATGCTTAAATATCAGATACCTCAATAATGGTTTGAAATTATATTTTAAGTATTAACTATACTTAAGTATCTTACTGAGTCTATAATTAAAATCACCAAACAACAAAGATTCCAATTTGCTGTTGACATGTTACTAAGACAACTATAAAATCTCACCAAGTTTAGTCAAACACCTCTACTCTAACTAAAATTCATTTTAATTGCTACATTTTCTCATAAAATATTATTCACTTCTTAGAGATATGACATATTCTAATATGATAAAATATAATTGCAAATTACAAATTAAATTTTTTAAACTATATTACACATTACAAGGTAAATCATAAAAAGTTTGCAAATTAAAAATACTTTTTACAGGCAGCATCTGTGGCTCAAAGGAGTAAGGCGCCGGCCCCATTTACCGGAGGTGGCAGATTCAAACCCAGCCCCAGCCCAAACGTGCAAAAAATTAAAAAAAAAAAAATCACTCATAAAGAGCTCTCATTTAAATGAAGAGGAGAGTTTGTGTGCTTATGATTTACTAAATAATATTTATGAGAAACAACATAGTTGCACAGTACTGTCTACACTGATGAAAAGTAATCTTGGCCCAGGCATAGTTGCTCACGCCTGTAATCCTAGAACTCTGGGACGCCAACGCAGAAGGATCCCTTGAGCTCAGGAGTTCAAGACCAGCCAGAGCAACAGTGAGACCCCATCTGTACTAAAAATAGAAAAAAATAGCCAGACATTGTGCTGGACACCTATAATGCCAACTACTCAGGCAGCTGAAGCAGGAGGATCACTTGAACCCAGGAGTTTGAGGTTGCACTGAGTTAGCTGATGCCACGAACACTGGGCAACAGAGTGAGCCTCTATCTCAAAAAAAAAAAGAAAGAAAAGGCAATCCTCCAGTAATTTTAACAACCCAATTTCAAAAAAGCTACATACTACCAAGAAAAGAGTCCAATGTTTTTTCTTGATCACATAAGTATATGAAAGACATTTTTTTCAAAGCATCCAAAAGAAATACAAAACATTTTTAAGGGCAAAAAGAAGCTTCTGCCTCATTACTAGAACAAGTCACACTAATATTTACAGCAAGACTTGCTTCTTTAGGTCATAAAATATAAAAACATCATATAGTAAAAATAGTCCACTAATATACTTTAATAAGCAATATGTTCTGCAATTCGGTTATATTTTGAGATTCTATAGTAAAATACAGACAATGCTAGAATTAGAGAACTAAGAAGACAAACAAGTATACGTTAATTAGCTCAGTTTAGCCATGCCACAATGTTGCACATGGTAAATAAGTATGATTTTTGCCAATTAAAAAAATTTTTAATTTAAAAATAAAAGAAAACAGGCTCAGCGCCCATAGCTCAGTGAGTATGGGTGACAGCCACATACACCGAAGGTGGAGGGTTCAAGCCTGGCCTGGGCCTGTTAAACAATGACAATGGCAACCAAAAATAGCCAGGCATTATGGTGGGCGCCTGTAGTCCCAGCTACTCGGGAGGCGGAGGCAGGAGAATTGCTTGAGCCCAGGAGTTGGAGGTTGGTGTGAGCTGTGATGCCAAGACACTCTACCCAGGGCAACATAGTGAGACTCTGTCTCAATAAATAAATAAATAAATAAAACAAAACAAAACAAAATTTATGACAAATAAAAATGCAGATTTCCAAGACAAAAAGATCCTCACAATCCAAACGAATCTAAATTTAAGTGACGAGAATTGGTATCACAAAGAAAGTTTTCTCTTGCTTTGTGCTGTGACAGTCTGAGTGATCTAAAAAGGTGTGGCAGAAGAGTTTTAAAAATAAAAATTGCAATAAAAATAAACATGGATGTATAACCTACAAACTTGAGATAACTTTAATGGATTATAAAATAAATTTGATATTTAAACAAAATCTGAAAATTTTTAAAAATATATGTTAATGCTGAACAAGTGCACAAAAGATACTCATTGCAGAGGGCTTACATTCATTTGATTTTCACACACAGAGAACGAGGTAACCAGTAAGACCTAAGCTACCATTTTTAACAGCATACATCAGTCTTCTGTAACTGACTTAAATTTTGACTTTTATCTTTTTAAAGTATTATTATGTTCTTTTATAAACAACTATTAGACATCTTACATACATACCTTTGTACAAGAGACATCAGACCTCTTATTTCCTTGGGGTAAACATTTAGAAGTAGAACTTTTTAATAATGAAACTGAGGTCATGCTTTAAAGTTTCAAAAAACATTTTTCTAAGCATTAAAAAAGTCTAACGTTGTCTAGAAATTTACAATTTCTTCCTTTATTTCATTAATATCCTACATTTAATACAGTTAACTTATAACCTAAAGATCAGTATAAACTACTGTTGATAAAATGGGTGAAACTACTTATCACTACATAATCTATATGCTTCCATTTTAATGCTGTATTTTACAAAGCAATTAAGTCCATCATAAAACTTGTACTTTGCTCAAAGGCCTTATCTGAACATATGCATTATGAGTTCCTTCTTAGGTTTCAGTCAGTGCAAGTTTACTAGGAAGCAAGAGCAACTAGACTAACCAATCATTCTGAACTTCCATATCGAACGGAATGAAGGCTTATTTAGCCTGCTACTGGAAGTTAGGCAGCATTAAGATTACTAGGTAACAAAGAAACTGCTGTTGTAATTCCACTGTTTTCTGTGTTTTGTCTTTTTTAGAGAAATTATATCACGGACTATAAGACAACTTTTCCTCTGCAAGTCATTGGACTAAGAAAGAGGTAAGAAACTGAATGTTTCATTTTTGTTTACTAAATTTAATTGTAGAACACAATGAAATTTGGGAGGTAATTTTATATTTCATTTAATTATATTTAATTCATTTAATTATAATTCATTTAATTATATTTCATTTACTCACTTTGTAAAGGTGACAGGGAATAATTTTGAGGAAATTTTTCACAAACTTTTTTTGCCAAACAGTCATTATTAGTAAAAATATGAAGTAGCTAAAGTTAACATTCAAATCAAACTGGTCTTTCTTTGGCTATTTCTCTTAAATTTCTCCTGTTTTCAGAAATGAAGTCAGGGGCTAAGTTTTCTAAACACATGTTTTAACTATTGCACTAACAGCATTAAATTCATAACAATCATCTGAAATGCTGAAAGAAATTTAACCAACTTTCCCCTTCTAGGTAGCCAATGTTTCCAAATTTTACCGTTTTTATGCTAAAAATTATTTATTTTGTTTTTAATTAACCAGGAACAGATTTCAACCTAAATTATAATGGTATTATATTACAGATTCAGAAAATGACCAATGGTATTAAAATCAGAAATGGAATTATTTTTTGAGAAAACACAAATATGAAAAGAAAACACAAATGAGATGACTAATTCAAATCAAAATTAAACATCAGAGTTTCAAATCTACCAGTCCCCAAATCATAATTCTTCTTCTATGAAACAAGTATATTTGGAGACACAGGCTTTCATGAAGAAAAGCAGAAGGAATCTTCTGGTATGTTAAATGGGGTCATCAAGTGTAACAGCAACTCCATATGGACTATGTAGTAATTTCCAGTGGAGATGCTGTTACTTTTGATGGTTACCAACTTGCTACAGTATAAAGGCATAACAAAAAAAAAGACAGAAAACGGGGGTCACTTGATTCTCATTTGTTTGATTCAGGTGGAAAAGGAGATAACATTTCACCTTGTTTTATAAAACTGACAAATAATTAAGAATATCAGTTGTCTGAAATTTGTTTGATCACCAAAAGGATCTAACAATGGAAGAGGATTAAAATCATTGTTCAGAGATGATATACAGGAAATTGACCTATAAACTGACAGATAATACAGCTAAAGTTGTCTGTCACTTCTGTAGGCCAACATTCTGTATGTCTTTGCTACTTCACAAATCAAATATCAACTAATACAATGCAAGCAACACAATGGCAGTTACACAGAAAAGCGTCTGTAACATAACCATGTAAATGTATTGACTAAATAAAACATATCATACCTAATGAAAATGTGTTTGTGTCTTTCTAACGAAGCTCACACTTATTTCACTTAGCTTACTGACATGATGAAATAATGGTCAGTTAAACTGGTTTTCTCTGCTTACCAATGCACACACAATGGCCCGCCTCAGAGTTCAGAGAGCTCCTCATTTCACCACGGAACCCTCATCCACCTTAGTCACCTCAATGAAATCCCCCCCCCCCCAAAATCTTGTTTTCTACAATACTATAAAGAATAAGAAACAACGGCATGGCTTACAGAAATTTCCTTAAAAGAAAACTCTGCTGTGTGAAATTTTAAACACTACTTACGTAAATTTATCTCACCTATAATCACTTAATTCTTAACAGAGTTATTAAGGTATTAGTAGTTTACATGTGACCAAGCTCTAAATTATAAGAACAACATAGCAACAATACTTGCCCCAAAGAGTTTTATCTCAGCTCCAAATTAAAATAATATAGAAATAGCCTTACAACGATTTCCTGGTTTTTTTTTTTTTGTAGAGACAGACTCTCACTTTACTGCCCTCTATAGAGTGCCATGACGTCACACGGCTCACAGCCACCTCCAGCTCTTGGGCTTAGGCAATTCTCTTGCCTCAGCCTACCGAGTAGCTGGGACTACAGGCGCCCGCCACAATGCCTGGCTATTTTTTGTTGCAGTTTGGCTGGGGCTGGGTTTGAACCCGCCACCCTCGGTATATGGGGCCGGCGCCCTATCTACTGAGCCATAAGCACCACCCGACTTCCTTAGGTTTTTAGCCTCTAGTTACTCCTCATGCTTAACTACTTAACCCAGCACTCAAGATTCACTACAATTTGCTCCAACCAATCTTTCCTAGTATCTGTCTATTCACCGCACATACCCTGCAGTCCCAGTGTGGCTCCTGTATACGTGTTATGTTTTTCCCATCCAGGTCCTCAGATCCTGCAGATCTCTCTCATTGCAAAACAACTTTCCCCATTTCCTACCTAATCTTTGAGGCTCAAATGAAATGCTTAATCCTCTGAGAATAAAATCAGTGAGCTATTTCACCATTTCAAATTTGCTAGAGCCCTTAGTTCTTCCCTTTGAGCCATTTTGCCATGATGTCAAATTACTCTCCAAGCAGTGATTAATACAAACTATCTTTCAAACAGAAAAGGATGGAGGTGGCGGGTTCAAACCCAGCCCCAGCCAAAAACTGCAAAAAAAAAAAAGCTCAAACAGAAAAGGAATCCTCATATAAAGAACTTCACTCTAGGAACTACCCAATATGGCCTATCGATAATTCTAAAAAAACAAAAACAAAAAATCCACTTTCATCAATATTTAAAAACTTCTAAAATATATGCATTCATAAAAATACCATTAAAAAATACTGATAATGTTGACAATGAAAAGCAGAAGAAATCCCAGGTAAGGACAGTCAAGTCTATGCAGACTGTCTCTTGAAGGCTGCATTACTAGGCCCTCGAATTCCTCACTGGATCCTCAATTGGTGAAATGTATAAATACTTGCCAAAATGCACTCAAACTCTTTATTTAAGCTATAGTATAATTTCATGAAAATTCCATTATCAAAATTAAAACAAATTACTCAAAGAAAATGAGTAATACCTAGAATGAGTAAATGATATTCCCTTTCCACATCTGTTAAATACAGCAACAAGACTCAAAGTCTTTATAATATTATTAGAATATAAACGAGGTAGATGATAATGTCATCTAAAGCAGGTACCAGTTCAGTCTTGTTCATGGCAGCTATTAGCACTGTCTATACACTTAACACTGTTTCCTCAAAGAACAGAAGAACAGTGCCTACCATTTCTAAAACACTGTGCTTTATGCCAAGTACTTTGGATTTATTATTTATTGTTCATAATAGCTCACGCACAACTACTGTTTTTCACATTCAGAGAAGAGAACAGTTAAGTAAATTCGTCACTCATACACACAGTAAGTGGCAAAGGCTGAGTTCGAATTCGGTTGTCATTTTCCAAAGTACATATTCTTTCCAAGCATCTTCTCTTTCAAAAAGCACATGATAGTGGCTCACACCTGTAATCCTAGCACTTGGGAGGCCGAGGTGAGTGAACTGCCTGAGCTCACAGGTTCAAGACCAGCCTGAGTCACAGTGAGAACCCGTCTCTAAAAATAGCCGGGTGCTGTGGTGGACTCCTGTATTCCCAGCTACTTGGGAAGCTGAGGCAAGAGAATTGCTTAAGCCCATGAGTTTGAGGTTGCTGTGAGCTATCACGCCACGGCACTCTACCAAGGGTGACAATGTGAGACTCTGCCTCAAAATAAAAAAACAAAAGAAACATGAGGGGCCCATTTGGGGTGAAGGAATTATCCCAAAACATGACTGCGACAGGAGATATAAAACTGTATAAATTCACCACAAATCACTTATAATTAATGATTTTATAATATACAAAGTATACTATAAGAATGAGATAGATCTATCTGTACTGGTTTAGAGCAAACTGCAAAATATAAAGTGAAATAAGAATAAGGTAGATCTGGGTGGCGCCTATGGCTCAGTGAGTAGGACACTGGCCCCATATACCACGGGTGGTAGGTTCAAACCCAGCCCCGGCCAAACTGCAACAACAAGAACAAAAAAAGAAATAGCTGGGCATTGTGGCAGGCGCCTGTAGTCCCAGCTACTCAGGAGGTTGAGGCAAGAGAATCGCCTAAAAACCCAGGAGTTGGAGGTTGCTGTGAGCTGTGACGCCACAGCACTCTACTGAGGGTGATAAAGTAAGACTCTGTCTCTAAAAAAAAAAAAAGATGAGGTAGATCTATCTGTACTGATTTAGAGCAAACCGCAAGATATAAAGTGAATGGAGCAACAGATAGAAATACTCCCTTTTGTATAAATATATGTATATGCTGGCAGATGAATTCATTTTTTCTGGAAAAATTCATAAAAAACTGTGAACAAAGCCTGTCTCAAAAAAATGCTCTGGTATCTGGAGTAGGAAAAAAATCCTACTTTTCAATGTATAAGCTTTTCTATAATGAATTGTTTACTATGTCCATCTATTATCCTTCCAAATTAAAAAAAAATAAGGAAAAAATTAGAAATAACTAGCAATGTAACAATCAAAGAAACCAGGTGCATTTAACTATATTATAGTTTCTTAAATTTTAACGTATCTTAAATAACACCATACCATTTCCACTGAAAAGGGGAGTAGACTCAGAATAAGAGAGTTTCCAATTTCTAAAGGAAAAGTGAATTTTAGACTTCCGCACCGAACACTGTCCATTTTAGGGTGCCCTCAGACCTTAACCTAACACAATAAATTCCCATTTTTTTCCATAGGAAAAAAAATATCAGAGCCTTTGCTTCTATGTATCAGCTCTTGGGAAAGAAAAAAAAATATCAGAGCCTTTGCTTCTAAGTATCAGCTCTTGCTCAGGCTGGTCTTAAACTCCTGAGCTCAAGCAATCCCCATGCTCCAGTCTCCCAGAGTGCTAGCATTACATTTGTGAGCCACAGGACCAGCCCTGAAAGAATCTTTTTCAAATTTAAATTTTACTCCCCACAAAAGACTACTATTTTATATTTTATTTAATATATAAAAAGCTCTCAATAATTAACATTATTTTTCCATTTCTGAAGAAAACACAACTCACTTTAAAACACTGAAAAATTTCAGAAAGCATTTACCTGTTGATCAAGTATTCGTCTTTTGTCTTATGATGAAACACAGGAATTGGAACACCCCACACTCTTTGCCTTGATATACACCAATATGGTCGCCTGTCTATCATTTCAACCATAGCATTCAGTGATGATCCAGGAATAAACTTCACCTTTTTTAACAATTCCTGCAATTGAATCATAAATTAAGTCTAGTGAGAGAAAGCAGAACAAATGTTCTACAACAGTCATTATTTCCCCTAATACAATTCTTTATTTTGGATATTTGTAGTCCTTCATGTGCCTTCCACACCTAAAGAAAGGAAAAAACTAAAAAACTAAAGATGTGAGAGCAAATGAACCAAAGAACAAAGAGAGCAACAGAGAACTTAATAAAGAATATCAAGAGCAGATTTCACCTTTGGAGGATGTAACAAGAGATTTTATATATCAATTTATAATTTACATAACGCCAGAATAAAACGGTAATAAAAGCTTTAATAGAAGTATTATATTTCACTAAACTGCAGTTAAAATCAACTCAAAATTGATTTGAACCATTTTGTAAATGCTGAAAAATAAGCCACTATCCTAGCTTGACAAAGATTGCAACATAACCTGATTTTACATAGTATGGCTTATGGTTTCTATAATATAAAAACAACTTTCTCAAAATAATAGTTATTTCCCTTTTATTTACTTTTTTTTTTTTTTTTTGAGACAGTCTTACTATGTTGCCCTTGGTAGAGTGTCATGGCGTCACAGCTCACAGCAACCTCAAACTCTC
Source organism: Nycticebus coucang (assembly GCF_027406575.1). NCBI lineage: Eukaryota > Metazoa > Chordata > Mammalia > Primates > Lorisidae > Nycticebus > Nycticebus coucang. Next base: position 40,930,213 of record NC_069789.1, read on the forward strand.
CAGCTGAAGCAATTCTTTTGCCTCAGCCTCCCAAGTAGATGGTACTACAGGCACCCACCACAACGCCTGGCTATTTTTTGGTTGCAGTTGGCATTGTTGTTTGACAGGCCGGGGCTGGGTTCAAACCCACCAACTCCAGTTTATGTGGCCAGCACCATAGCCCCTGAGCGACAGGCACAGAGCCAATTTGCCATCTCTCAAGAACTCTCCTTCCTGCTGCCCCTCAAAAGAGCTGTAAACTATTAGCGTTTGATTTCAGTTGTCAATTACCAAAAGATAGACATACAGCAAAAAAAATACATATTTTTTTTTGAGACAGAGTCTCACTTGGTCGCCCCTGGTAGAGTGCTGGGGCATCATAGCTCACAGCAACCTCAAACTCTTGGGTGCAACCGATCTTCTTGCCTCAGCCTCCCGAGTAGCTGGGACTACAGGCACTGGCCACAACGCTCAACTATTTTTAGAGACGGGGTCTCATTCTTGCTTAGGCTGGTCTTGAACCTATGAGCTCAGGCAATCCACCCACCTCGGCCTCCCAAGGTGCTGGGATTACAGGCATGAGGCACAGCAAAAATTTTTGGTAATAATTTCCAAATAAGCCAAATATGTTAACTTAATTTTTAAAAATCTACTTGTTAATAAAAAACATTCCTATATTTTCAGAGTAGATTTAAAGTTTCCTCACTTACCATAACTATCAAAAATCCCCTTCCCCAAAACCCTTTGTAGCACCACCTACTGGCAAAATGGCAACATCTCTGTAACTCAACTTGATTAATACTGTGTACTTGGTTTAAAAAAAATCTAAGAACTAAGAAAATGCCAGGAAGGCTATGTTAACCAGTGTGATGAAAATATGTCAAATGGTATATAAAACCAGTGTATGGTGCCCATGATTGCATTAATGTACACAGCTATGATTTAATAATAAAAAAAAAAATCTAAGAAATTGGGCGATGCTTGTGGCTCAGTGGGTAGAACACCAGCCTCATATACCAAGGGTGGCGGGTTCAAGCCCGGACCCCGCCAAACTGCAACAAAATATAGCTGGGCATTGTGGCAGGCGCCTGTAGTCCCAGCTACTCAGGAGGCTGAGGCAAGAGACTCACCTAAGCCCAGGAGTTGGAGGTTGCTGTGAACTCTGTGACACCACCTCACTCTACTGAGGGCGACAAAATAAAACTCTGTCTCTACAAAAAAAAATAATAAAATCTAAGAAATTTGAATACTGACTAGATATTTGATTTTGTTAAGGAATAATATCACTTTTTTAAGGTGGTGATAATAGCATTAGAATGATGCTTTAAAGAGTTTACCTTTCAAATACATGCGCTAAATACTGCCTGGAAGAGATATAACATACAAGAAATAATACCTAGGATTTGCTATGAAACAATTCAATGGTTAAGGGGAAAGGGTGGGTGGTAAAAGGGGTATAGATAAAAACAGAATTGGTGAGGGTGGCGCCTGTGGCTCAAGGAGTAGGGCACCGGTCTCATATGCCAGAGGTGGCGGGTTCAAACCCAGCCCCGGCCAAAAAAAAAAAAAAGACTCTGTCTAAAAAAAAAAAAAAAATAGAATTGGTAGTTGTATTTGAGATTTTTTTACTCAATAAATAAAGTTGCTAGTGTCAATCTCTGAGAAATGAGAGATTGACATATATTTAATGTAAATTAAACTATTTAATGTATATATTTATATTTACATTATATATTTAGAGACGGGGTCTCATTCTTGCTTAGGCTGGTCTTGAACCTATGAGCTCAGGTTATATATTTATTGTAAATTTAATGCTATATATTTAATGTAAATTAAACTATTATATAAAGTTTTGACTCCTTTTTATCATTTGTAGGCTAAGTGGGATAATACTTAATACTTAATTTTCAGATTTGAATCTGAACATTACATAGCCCAGCTGCTTTGAGATGATCTTAGAATGTTTTCCTGATAACCTGCTCCATCCCGACTCTTCCTGGTTAACAAAATGGCAATAACACTGTATCTTGATTATTTTTCTTCGTTTTGACTCATACCTACTCTATTTTAATTAAATATGTATAAGTTTAAAAAAGTTAAATAACTTTTTTTAATTGCCCAAAAGTCAATTATTGTGCTACTATGATTTGTTTTCCCAAAATTGTAGGTAGAAAGAGCAGTGTAAATAAAAAACAAAATTAGTCAAATGTTAATTATGGTTGAAATTAAGTGATGAGAACATGGAAATAGAAGTCCCCACTCTTGTCAATTCTGCAAAGAGCAATAGAAAACTGTCTATAAAGTTTAAAAAAAAAACCTGGCTGGCTCGGAATCTGTAGCTCAGGGGTTAGGGCACCAGCCACATACACTGGAGCTGGCAGGTTCTAATCCAGCCTCGGCCTGCCAAACAATGACAACTACAACCAAAAAATAGCCAGGCACTGTGGCAAGCGCCTGTAGTCCCCAGCTACTTGGGAGGCTGAGGCAAAAGAATAGCTTAAGCCCAAGATGCTTAAGGTTGAGGTTGCTTGAGGTTGCTGTGAGCTGTGACACCACTGGCACTCTACCAAAGGCAACAAAGTGAGACTTCTGTCTCAAAAAAAAAAAAAAACCAGCTTAAACATATTACATCAGACTTAGATGTTCTGCAACCAAACATGTGGCTGAGCTAGAATTTATAGATATTAACACTTACAAGTAAGGAAAATAGGCATTAAAGGAAAAAAAATAATATACCTTATATATTACATTTAGCCATATTACACAAGTATAGAAAATATAAATTGCTAAGCATAGCTTTTGCAAAGACCCCAAACTTCCAGGTCAACAAATGAACCAGTTAATTACGCTAGAATCTCCGATATAAGCTGTAAAACAAAATATCTATATATTCGGCCTAGTTAACACATACACATTTAAGATCTTTTCTTGGATAGAATCAAGTTTTTATCAGAGATGCATGTATATCTTAAATGAAAAAGCTCAAATATATATCAAATATTTAGAACACCAGTTATAAAGTATTTAACTCAAAGCAACGCCTATTATGTGCCAGACTTTGCTCTAGGAACTTTTTTTTTGGCAGGGGCTGGGTTTGAACCTGCCACCTCCGGCATATGGGACCAGCACCCTACTCCTTGAGCCACAGGCGCCGCCGCTCTAGGAACTTTTAATGCTTAACCCATGAGGTAGACATTATTGTCACTTTCATATACATAAGGAAAAAAAGATTCTGGGAGATTAAACAATTTGCTAAATTCAGTTCTATCCTAATTCTATGCTACTTTCGCTACACTGGGTAGGAAAGTCTACCTACTCTGTGATTCGGTCAAGTCACTTTACCTCTTAAAACTTCATTTTCTGCACACAAAATGAAAAAATAGAAACTCAAGGTCTTTACAGATCTAAAATTCCATAATTTTATGAACAAATCATAATAGCAATAATCTTTTCCACTCCCAAAACCCCACCTTTGACCTCACATGCAGCAACCCTTTTATACTGAGGGAATGATAAACCCAATCCCTTATAAAAGAATGTCTTTTATACCTTGGCTGTAGTCTTAATATCCGTGATATTTACAAACCACTGCTTGCTGGCACGAATAATTACTGGTTTCTTAGTCCTCCAGTCATAGGGATAGCTGTGTACCACTTTTTCTTCTTTCAAAAAGTTCTTTGCAGTCTGAAGCATCTTTATAACTTAAAAAAATAGCAATTTATGTTATACCCCCTTAAAAATTATTATGTAAATCCTAATAATGGTCTAAACTTCCGGGGAGCACTAAATCTGGACCAGTGGGTAGCAGTAAGAGTAGCTAGTACCTTCTGAAGTATCAAAGGCATAATCTGGGCATCTTCTGAATAATAAAAAAAAAAAAAAAGTACTGTAAAACCCTACTCAGACTCCAAACTATGCCATTCCCACATCTCTTCATTTCAAAGGAAAGATGAACAGAACACGGGCCTGACAAATTAAGTTCATAAACTCATGCTATAAAAAGTGTGAAAAAATGAGGTCATTGTGAATATCACTATGGTCACCTTTGAAGTAATCATGGGAAGCTACACACCAAAGCCAGCACCTACTGCATCCTTCAAAGCAATTTTGGAACTCTTTTTCAAAGCTGTCATCATACTAGATCTAACAATTAAGTTCATGAACTTGCCACTGAGCACTTACATTGGCAGCACTGTACAAACAACTTGGTAAGATTTCATAACCTTGGTATATCACTGTCTCACAGCTGTGTCTGTATCAACCTGCAGCAGTGTCTTGCTTAGTAGCATTCATTGCTGTCGTTTTGTTTTTGTGTGAAATATGATAGCTCTGATGGCCATTCCAGAAAGCTCTAAAATTGATTTGAAGTGTGGACTAGGCACTGGCATCAGTGCATGGCTTCCCAAGGGTAGTACTCTGAAGGCGACTGTAGTGATATTCACCAATGAGGTATGTAGTGTCTTTTCTAGGATGAGTTAGCAAATCTAACTGTCAGACCTCATAAATCTAGAATTCTGGATTTGAAATGCAAAGTCACATTCTTTCATGCCATAAATCTTTTTTAGAGTCTCACTTTACCGCCCTTGGTAGAGTGCCATGACGTCACAGGACTCACAGCAACCTCCAGCTCTTGGGCTTACGCAATTCTCCTGCCTCAGCCTCCCGAGCAGCTGGGTCGTGCCATAAATCTTACAGTGGTCTCCAGGTAATCCAGAAGAAACCAGATCTCAATGGGTTGAATTGTGTCTACCCAAAAGATCCTAACTCACTGTACCTGTGACCCAAGTTGAAAATTGAGCTGGGCTCGATGGTTCACATCTGTAATCCCAGAACTTGGGAAGCTGAGGCAGGTGGATTGCCACGAGTTTGAGACCAACCCTGTCTCTAAAAAAAAAAAAAATAGCCAGGCACTGTGGCAGGTGCCTGTAGTCCCAGCTACCTGGGAGGCTGAGGCAAGAGAATTACTTGAACCCAAGAGTTTGAGGTTACTGTGAGCTAAGATGCCATGGCAGTCTACCAAGGGTGACCAAGTGAGACTCTGTCTCAAAAAAAAAAAGAAATAAACAAAGAAAAGAAAAGAAAACTGAGCCTTTACAGATATAATTAAGAGAGGTTAGGCTACATTAGAGAGGGCACTAAATCCAACGACTGGCATGAAGATACAGAGAGGATACACAGAGATACATGAGAGATAACAAGGCACATGACAACAAAGGTAGAGACTGGAGAGTGATGCAGCTACGGATGCCAGAGATTTCCAGAAGCCACCAGAAGCTAGAAAGAGGCAAATAAGAATTCTCCCAGAGAACTTTCAGAGGAAATATGGTCCTGCCACTATCTTCATTTTAGACTCCTGGCTTCCAGCATTTTAGAAAATAAATTCCTGTTGTTTTAAGCCACCAAAGGCATGCGATTTGTTATACTAGCCTTAGGAAAGTAATACATAGTATACTGGGTTTCCTTGTTCTAGTGTAGGCAAAGAAAGGTTTTCATAGTACCTGGTCTCTGATCTATAAAGAACGGAAGAAAGACAAATGAAAACAGGAAGACCCCAAGATCCTAATATATAACCAGGCTATATGAGTGAGTTATTTACAAAGGTTACAAAATGAGTGGGGAAATCTCTGATTCATGGTCAGTCTAGCTCCAAGCTTGATTTTATCTTTCCTTTTTTTTTTTTTTTTTGTAGAGACAGAGTCTCACTTTATGGCCCTCGGTAGAGTGCCATGGCATCACACAGCTCACAGCAACCTCCAACTCCTGGGCTTAAGCGATTCTCTTGCCTCAGCCTCCCGAGTAGCTGGGACTACAGACGCCCGCCACAACACCCAGCTATTTTTTGGTTGCAGTTTGGCCGGGGCCGGGTTTGAACCTGCCACCCTCGGTATATGGGGCCGGAGCCTTACCGACTGAGCCACAGCTGCCGCCCATATCTTTCCATACAATACCACTGATTTCTATCTCCATGGCCCTAAAATAACTTTATTATTTCAAGTTTTGCTTAAATGAATAGAGCAGCTTCAAAGCAAAATACAAAAGTCCCCAAACTCCATTTTTAACCATGTGGCAAAACAAAACATAATTTTAGCTTTTTGTTTCTGTTGAAAGTTTAAGAAGGGAGAACTGACTGCTTTTTAGAAGACATATATTTATATCAACAGATATAAACAACACTTACCCACATCAGTTCCCTCTTCAAGGACAGCCTTGTTTTGAAGTTCAGGACCTGCAACATCTGTGAAAATTCCATCTTCATCCACTAAACAATCCTACAATTGTTCAAAATTAAAATGAAATATCAAGATATTTTATCTTATAACATATGGCAAAACAATGTATATAAAACTTCTCATATAGCCTAATTTTTTTCCCACATTGAAAATTTGGGTACTTCTTCTTCAGTCAACAGGACTGTGAATTTAACACATTTAAATCACCAAAGGCAAAATGTGCTATGAAATCATATACTTGAGGCTTAATTTAAAAAGTAACAAAATATATTAAAACATTTTTGACTGGTCTCTATTATTTACAGATTTATGTGCACAGCTATTCCCTTTGAAACTTGCCTTTTAACTCAATGGGAAAACTTGTGAAGTAACCGAAGTGTGTGAAATAATTTAGAGGTGACTGTTTAGTTAAAGCAAACAACAAATTGCTCCTTTCAATTTTTTAGTAAAATTTCCCTGCCATTTTTCAGGAACTGAAGGTAATTTCTTTATGTGACTTACTACTTGAAAAAGAGTATATCGGGCGGCTCCTGTGGCTCAAGGAGTAGGGCGCCGGTCCCATATGCCAGAGGTGGTGGGTTCAAACCCAGCCCCGGCCAAAAAGAAAAAGAGTATATCATTTCAAAAGTACTCCATGTAACACAGGAGAATATTCTTTAGTGCTAACTTTGTGCGGATTGTGTGCTAATTCTGGAAAATCCTTCTCAATTAGTATGAATTAACGAAGCTTTAGGTACATATCTAAGCATTTCATAATTACAGTGACAAAACTCTTTATTATCAAACAATAAAGACATTAGTTAATATTTATCACTTTTATTCTATAAGATAAATAACTAGGAAGGAAAAAAGAGGAATGGTACCGTAGGCAGGCTGTGTTGAGAGGCTACACTGTAATCTTCCATACCATGAGCTGGGGCTGTGTGAACCAATCCTGTTCCTTTTGCCATGGTCACATGATTTGCAGGTAAAAGGGGAGAGACTTTATTAGGAATTAAAGGATGACTACAAGTACCATCTTCCAAATCTACACCTGTGGGGAAAGAAAACCACGAATCATTTTTATATGGCAAAGCTTACCTTACCAACTGAACATCAGGTTAAAAGTGCGGAATCTACGCAGTAGAACAAAACTGGCTGGGCTCAAATCCTGGCTTCCTGTTTTACTTGCTGTATGACCTTCAGGAATCTATAAAATGCAGATCAATATACTTCCTACCTTAGAGAACTAATGTGAGGATAAGAATTAATGCAATTTAAGTGTTTCAGTACTTCCTGTATCTATTCCTAATATTCTCTCACATGCCTCTCCCAAAAAGATCTATAAGTAGTAATTCATATTTTTCTAGAAAGAAACCTACCTTACACAAATTACTCTATTTTAGCTGTTTGATAATTCCTACTACTTTAATAAGTAATAAGCTAGGCTAGGCGCCTCACACCTATAATCCCAACACTCTGGGAGGCTGAGGAGGGCAGACTGCTTGAGCTCATGGGTTTGAGACCAGCCTGAGCAAGAATGAGACCCTGTCTCTAAAAATAGCCAGGTGCTGTGGCAGGATCCTCTAGTCCCAGCTACTGGGGGGAGTGGGGCTAAGGCAAGAGAATCGCTTGAGCCCAAGAGTTTGAGGTTACTGTGAACTATGATGCCATGGCACTCTACCAGAGGGTGACAAAGTGAGACTTTGTGTAAAAAAAAAAAAGTAGTAAGCTAGTTAGTTGTCATAAGTTTATTCTGTCGGGGATAAGAAGTATATATAATCCTCTACAATGTGTTGGTTCAAAATGGCAACCCAGGCCAGACACAATGGCTCACACCTGTAATCCCAGCACTTTGGGAGTCTGAGAAAGGAGGATCACTTACATCCAGGAGTTTGAGATCAGCCTGAGCAACATAGCAAGAACCAATCTCCACAAAAAATATGTTAAAAGTAGCCAGGTGCCATGGCATGTGCCTACAGTCCCAGCTACTCAGGAGGCCGAAGCAAGAGGATCACTTGAGGACAGAAGTTTGAGGTTTCTGTGAGATATATTCAGGCCATTGCACCCCAGCCTGGGCAACAAAGTAAGATCTTTTCCCTTAAAAAAAAAAATATGACAACCCAATAATTCTCTATACAGTAATAATTTAAAATAATTATGTAATCTAGACAAAAGATCTTAAAATTTAACCTTAATACTTTCAAAAAACCTGTAGATTGGGCGGCGCCTGTGGCTCAGTCGGTAAGGCACCAGCCCCATATGCCGAGGGTAGCGGGTTCAAACCAGGCCCCGGCCAAACTGCAACCAAAAAATAGCCAGGCGTTGTGGCGCGTCCCAGCTGCTCAGGAGGCTGAGGCAAGAGAATCGCTTAAGCCCAGAAGTTGGAGGTTGCTGTGAGCTGTGTGAGGGCCATAAAGTGAGACTCTGTCTCTACAAAAAAAAAAAAAACAAACCTGTAGATTTTAGCTTCTGTGATAATATTTAACTTGTCAATGAAGGCTTTAATATCTTCTGCATTTAAGAAAGAAGTGGGAAGGTATGGAATAAAGAATATACTAATTCCTCTAACTTACCTATGGCATTAACAAGGATTAAATGATATTAAACATTCTGTAGCTCCTTTCCTCCCTTTAACACAGTGGTTCTCAACCTTCCTAATGCCATGATATATTTTCATTGTTACAAAGGGGTTGCAACCCACAGGTTGAGAACCACTGCTTTAACATAAAAACCTTTTCATTTTTGTTAAGTTTGTTTAAGCTTCTAATTGGCTTGTATATGAGCTGATGAACTATTTAGCTATGCAGTCTTTCCATTTTTTTTTGCAGTTTTTGGCTGGGGCTGGGTTTGAACCCGCCACCTCCAGTATATGGGGCCAGCTCCCTACTCCTTTGAGCCACAGGCACCGCCCCAGTCTTTCCATTTTTTAAAATCTTTATTCACATGACTGTTTTTTTTTTTTTGAGACAGAGTCTCACTTTGGAATCGCCCTTGGCAGAGTGCTATGGCATCACAGCTCATGGCAACCTCAAACTCTTGGGCTCACGCTATTCTCTTGCCTCAACCTCCTGAGTAGCTGGGACTATAGGCGCCTGCTACAATGCCTGGCTACTTTTAGAGACAGGGTCTCACTCTGGCTCAGGCGGGTCTTGAACCCATAGGCTCAGGCAGTCCACCTGCCTCAGCTTCCCAAGTGCTAGGATTATAGGCATGTAATCCAATGTTTGGAGTATTTTAGGAAGAAATTCAGATATATCATACCTAAGTATCAAAAGTAATTTTCAACCTCCCCAGACTTCCATACTTTTATTTCAAAACTAGTCACTATTTCAAAAGTCAAAAATTATAGCTTACTAAGAATTATTTTAATAGAAGGACTGTTTTTGGAATAATTTTCAGAATGTATTCAATTTTCTATTAAAATTATATGACAAGGCCGGGCGCAGTGGCTCATATCTGTAATCCCAGCACTTGGGAGGCCGAGGTGGGTGGTGCTTGAGCTCAGGAGTTTAAGATCAGCCTGAGCAAGAGTGAGACCCTGTCTCTAAAAAATACCTGGGCGTTGTGGTGGGCGCTTGTAGTCCCAGCTATTTGGGCAGCTGAGGCAAGAGAACCGCTTCAGCCCACGAGTTTGAGATTGCTGTGAGCTGTGAGCTGTGATGGCACAGCAATCTACTGAGGGTGACAAAGTGAGACCGTGTCTTAAATAAATAAATAAATACAAAAAAAAAACAAAACTAACAATGATAAAAAATAAAATAAATAAATAAATAAAATAAAATTATATGACAAAAGGCCAGGTTCAGTGCCATATGCCTATAATCCTAGCACTTGGGAAGCTGAGGCAGGTGGACTGCCTGAGCCTAAGGGTTCAAGACCAGCCTGAGCCAGAGTTAGACCCTGTCTCTAAAAACAGCCAAGCGTTGTAGCAGGCGCCTATAGTCCCAGCTACTCAGGAGGCTGAGGCAAGAGAATAGTTGAACCCAGGAGTTTGAGGTTGCTGTGAGCTGTGATGCCATAGCGCTCTACCAAGGGCGACAAAGTGAGACTCTGTCTCAAAAAAAAAAAAAAAATTATATGACAAAAATAAGTGTAGGCCAGTTACAGTGGCTCACACCTGTAATCCTAGCACTCTAGGAAGCAGAGACAGATGGACTGCCTGAGCTCACGAGTTTGAGACCAGCCTGAGCAAAAGCGAGACCTCATCTCTAAAAATAGCTGGGTACTCAGAAGGCTGAGGCAAAAGAATCACTTGAGCCCAAGAGTTTAAGCCCAAGAAGAGTTAAGAGTTCAAGACCAGCCTGATCAAGAGCAAGACCCTATCTCTACTAAAAAGAGAAAAACTAAACAGACTTTATGATAGGTGCCTGTAGTCCCAACTACTCAGAAGGTTGACGTAGGAGGATCACTTAAACTCAGGAGTTTGAGGTTCCTATAAGCAAGACTGATGCCATAACTCTCTAGCCTGGGCCACAGAATAAGACTGTCTCAAAAATAAATAAGTAGGGGTGGCACTGGTGGCTCAGTGAGTGGGGCGCCGGCCCCATATACCAAGGGTGGTGGGTTCAAACCCAGCCCCAGCCAAACTGCAAAAACAACAACAACAAAAAATAGCCGGGCATTGTGGCAGGTGCCTGTAGTCCCAGCTACTCGGGAGGCTGAGATAAGAGAATCACCTAAGCCCAAGAGCTGGAGGTTATTGTGAGCTGTGACGCGACAGCACTCTACTGAGGGTGATAAAGTGAGACTCTGTCTCTATAAAAAATAAATAAATAAATAAAGGCGGTGCCCATAATTCAGTGGGTAGGGTGCCAGTCACATACACGGAAGCTGGTGGGTTCAAACCCGGCCTGGGCCAGCTGAAACAACAACAATTGCAACAGAAAAAATAGCCGGGCATTGTGGTAGGCACCTGTAGTCTCAGCTGCTTGGAAGGCTAAAGTGAGAGAATCACGTAAGCCCAAGAGTTTGAGGTTGCTGTGAGCTGTGACACCCTAGCACTCTACCCAGGATGACAGCTTGAGACTCTTTCTCAAAAATAAATAAATAAATAAATTAATAAAAATAAGTGAAATTTAAATGTATTTATTTCCTTCTTCATTTTATTGAGATAAAAAAAAAATTTTCTGTTTTTTAGAAAGTTTCACTTTGTCACCCTCAATAGAGTGCCGTGGCGTCGTAGACCAGCAAGATCTTAGGTGATTCTCTTGCCTTAGCCTCCCAAGCAGCTGGGACTACAGGTGCCTGCCACAATGCCCAGATTTTTAGAGACAGGGTCTCGGTCTTGATGAGGCTGGTCTAGAACCTGTGAGCTCAGGCAATCCACAGGCGTTAAGCCACCACACTCAGCCCAGAAAAAAACAATTTTAATAATTGTTTTTATTAAACAATTAGGCTTAGGTGATTCTCTTGCCTTAGCCTCCCAAGTAGCTGGGACTATAGGCGCCCGCCACAATGCTCAGATTTTTAGAGACAGGGTCTCGGTCTTGGTGAGGCTGGTCTAGAACCTGTGAGCTCAGGCAATCCACAGGTGTTAAGCCACCACACTCAGCCCAGATAAAAATAATTTTAATAATTAATTATGCATAAGATTTTACCATGTAACTACTGGGTATTATTAACTACTGCCCCCAATTTATTTTTTATCTGTTGTAACTTTGTCAGTGTTTATATTTTTCTATATTCCTATCATGGTTTTTTTTTGTAAGTGACAAGATAGTTTATTGACAGGAAGAAAGATTGATAAGTATCATAAGCAAAGAGGGAGAACAGAACCTCCGGCAGCAGAGGAGGGGAATTCAACTGGGAAGCCTCTATTCCTACCAGATTTAATATGTATTCTGAAAAAAAAATAATAATAATATATATATATATATATATATATATATATATATATATTCTCCCTCTAAGGTCAGGCCTTGTGGTTCACACCTTCCAGTGTGCAATCCTAGCACAACTGGAAGGCCAAAGACATTCTGATTGCCTGAGCTCAGGAGTTTGAGACCAAGCTGAGCAAGAGTGAGACCCCATCTTCCAAAATACTGGGCACTGTGGCAGGCACCTATAGTCCCAGGTACTCGGGAGGCTGAGTCTAGAGTTTCACTTCAGCCCAAGAGTTTGAGGTTGCTATGAGTAATGATGCCATGGCACTCTACCAAGGGTGACAAAGTGAGACTCTATCTCAAAAAAAAATGTGTGTTATATGTTTTTTTCCTTCAATATAATCAATGTACAATATATTCTAGAAAAATGAAGGCCACATTTGTTTCAATTCACAGTAAGTAACATTCAGCCAAGTCATGAACTTAAATCAATAGGATATTTTGATGACTATGATGGAATATCTAGAAATCTTCACCTGAAAATGTGGAAACAGTCTCAAATGTTGTTTCCAAAGCAGAAGCAACAGATGTTACTTTATCTGCAGCCAGAATGTAGAGGTCTCCAGAATTGGTACATTTCACAACAGCATACCTAACATAAAATTTTAGGAGAGAATTACTAATAATAAACAAGGAAAAGCCATAAATAACATTTTAATTTTCTAATATCATTTCAGAAAAACTTCAAAATCAAAATGTATTATTTTCAAAACACTTCATAAATTGCATTTCTATTGCATTTTTCCAAAAAGTGGGATATAAGGCATTAGAAAGAATCATCTAAAGCTTAATAAAATCTACACGTACATAATAACTAAGTTACACTTGGCTAAATTTTAAAAGAATAACAAGGATGGGCCAGGAACCCATAGCCCACTGGTTAGGGCACCAACCACATACATTGAATCTGGCAGGTTCGAACCTGGCCTGGGTCTGCTAAATAACACAACTGCAACAACAACAACAACAAAAATAGGTGGTGTTGTGGCAGGCACCTGTCATCCCAGCTACTCGGCAGGCCGAGGCAAGAGAATCGTTTAAGCCCAAGAGTTTGAGGTTGCTGTGAGCTGTGATGCTACAGCACTCTACCAAGGGTGACATAGTGAAACTCTGTCTCAAAAAAAAAGAATAACAAGGATGAAATGAATTCAAAATAATGCTAATGATGGAATGGATCCTATTTGTGGTTAAAACAAAAAAATGCAATAATATACGTACTTTGATTCTGGCATATAGCAAACAGCCTGATTGGCTGGAATAGTCCAAGGCTGGGTGGTCCAGACTAAAATGTTAACAGGAGATGAACTATCTGTAAAAATAAAGTTGTAAATAATGTTACCAAATGCTATAATTTCATAACTTTAGTATACTTAACCAATGAATAACTCTTACCTAAAAGAGATGCCAATTTAGGAGAAGGCTTCAAGAGAGGAAATTTTACATACACTGAACGACTGACATGCTCAGGATTATATTGCAGTTCTGCTTCAGCCAATGCAGTCCTAAGGTTTAAAAATATTAAACATAAATATTTGGAAGCATTCTCCCCTTTAGTTACCAAAATTCTCCCCTTTAGTTACCAAAAAATGCATATATACCTAGATGAGGGGGACCAAAATACAGGTTTGTAAGATCGATAGACCAAGCCCTATAAAAGACAAAGATATTACATTAAAACTGGAAATATGTGACACATACTTTAACATACAAAGAAAAAATCATGCTTGCAAGAGGGACTTTACCTAACAATTGCAATCAGTGTAACTGGCTTATTGTACCCTCAATGAATCCCCAACAATAAAAAAAAAGAAAAAAAAAAAAAATACTTCATTACCTTATCATACATTTGGTAAAAAATTCTCAACTGTCTGGCTTCATACTTTGCGTCGAATGTATGGTAGCAATTATTCCAATCTGCCATTATCCCCCAGCGCAAAAATGCTGATTTCTGTTTCTCAATGGCTGCTTTAGCAAATGATCTAGCTAAAAAGAAAACAAAAAAAAAAAAGGGAAAGAAAAAGCTTTTATTTTTTTTTTTTAAATGTCAAACATGTCCTTTCTTTTATTTATTTATTTATTTATTTATTTTTTTTGTGGTTTTGGCCGGGGCTGGGTTTGAACCCACCACCTCCGGCATATGGGACCAGTGCCCTACTCCTTGAGCCACAGGCGCCACCCCAGAAAAAGCTTTTAAATCCAATGAACTCGTAATCCTAGCACTCTGGGAGAAAAACCTTTAATAGATAATTTTAAGGCCAGGCACGGAGGCTCACACTGGAATCCTAGCACTCTGGGAGGCCAAGACAGGTGGATTGCCTGAGCTCACAGGCTCGAGACCAGCCTGAGCAAAAGCAAGACCCCCATCTCTAAAAATGACTGGGTGCTGTGGCAGGCACCTGTAGTCCTAGCTACTCAGGATGCTGAGGCAAGAGAATTGCTTAAGCTCAAGAGTTTGAGGTTGCTGTGAGCTGTTAAGCCACTGCACTCTACCAAAGGCAACAAAGTATCTCAAAAAAAAGATAATTTGAAAGTTAAAGGTATTCAAAGCATGCCTACCACAAATTTTAAAATTAAGTAGAATTTTAAAAGTAAAAATTTATTATAGTCTTCTGTATTTTCCAGATATTCTGTATTTTTACATTCAGAAAAAATAAACTGGAAAAATTATTCCTCATTATTTAAATTTAAGAAAAGATTAGAGGCTGTGGGCATGGGGCAAACACCTATAATCCTAGTACTTTAGGAGGCTGAGGTAGGAAGATCACCTGAGGTCAGGAGTGTGATACCAAACTGGGCAACATAGTGAGATGCTATTCCTACAAAAAAAAATTTTTTTTTTAATTAGCTGAGGCAGGGCTGGTGCTGTGGCTCATGTCTGTAATCCTAGCACTCTGGGAGGCCAAAGCGGGTGGATTGCTTGAGTTCATGAGTTCAAGACCAGCCTGAGCAAAAGTGAGACCCTGTCTCTACTAAGAAACAGAAAAATTGAGACAAGAGGATTGACGCCATGGTACTCTATCCAGGGTCACAGCTTGAGACTCTGTCTCAAAAGTAAATAAATAGGGGGCGGCACCTATGGCTCAAAGGAGTAGGGCGCCGGCCCTATATACCAGAGTGGTGGGTTCAAGCCTAGCTCCAGCAAAAAAAAAAAAAATTAAATAAGTAAATAAATAGGTTTGGTGCCTGTGGCTCAAGCAGCTAAGGTGCCAGCCACATACACCTGAGGTGGCGGATTCAAATCTAGCCCAGGCCCGCCAAACAACAATGATGGCTACAACCAAAAAAACAGCCGGGCATCCAATGTACTCAGCCCTACTATGAAACTAATTTATAGCTTTCTTATGAAAGCTATAACCCAATTATAACCTAAGAATATGGGGAAAGGGGAAAGGGAGGGGAGGGGAGAGGATGGGTGGAGGGAGGGTAATTGGTGGGACCATACCTACAGGGCATCTTACAAGGGTACATGTGAAATTTACTAAATGTAGAATATAAATGTCTTAAAACAATAACTAACAAAATGCCAAGAAGGCTATGTTAACCAGTTTGATAAAAATATTTCGATTGTATATAAAACCAGTGCATGGTGCCCCATGATTGCATTAATGTACAAAGCTATGATTTAATTTAAAAAAACAAAACAAAAACAGCTGGCCATTGCTTGTAGTCCCAGCAACTTGGGAGGCAAAGGTAGGAGAATCACTTGAGTCCAGGAATTGGAGGTTGCTGTGAGCTGAGATGCCACCGCACTCCACCCAGGGCAACAGCTTGAGGCCCTGTCTCAATAAATAAATAGATAGATAGATAGATAAATAAATTAGCTGAGGCAGGAGGATGGCATAAGCTCAGGAGTTCAAGGCTGCAGTGAGCTATGATTATACACTGCACTCCAGCCTGGGCAGCAGAAAGTGGCCTTGTCTCAAAAAAAAAAAAGGGAAAAGGTCAGAAAACAGAATAATTTTCATTTTATTATATACACAAAAAAGTAAAATATTTAATCTTGAAACTAGCAGATTAACAACCACAGCCCACATGAGAGAAAAAACACAATTAAATTGAAGGAGGGGGGGAAGAGGTTCACATATACCCACAACATATGGGTACATGGTCCAATTCCTGGGTGAAGGACTCAACTACAATTGGGACTTTTATCTTACAGATGCAAACAATGTAACCTAATCATATGTACCTGCATATTAACCTAGAAAAAGAAAATTCAATCTAAATCAATGATACTATGTTTCATAAGGAAGTAAAAAATAATCTTCACAATTTTATCCAACTATACTACTGTATGACATATAAGAAACAAATACTCAGGCGGCGCCTGTGGCTCAGTGAGTAGGGCGCCGGCCCCATATGCCAAGGGTGGCGGGTTCAAACCCAGCCCCAGCCAAACTGCAACAAAAAAAAAAAAAGAAAAGAAAAGAAACAAATACTCCACCCTGGCCAAGTCTACTGAAGGAAATGATCAAATAAGAAATTAAGGGCTGACCGGGCATGGTGGCTAACGCCTGTAGTTCCAGAGCTGTAGGCCGAGGCAGGTGGATTGCCTGAGCTCACAGGTTGGAGACTAGTATGAACAGGAGTGAGCCAGAGTGAAACCCCATCTCTACCAAAAAAAAAAAAAAAGCCAGGCGTTGTGGCAGGCACCTGTAATCCCAGTTACTTGGGAAGCAAGGGGCAAGAGAATTGCTAAAGGAAGAACAGAAAATAAATAAATAAGAAAAAAAAAAACTTAAAATTAAGAAGAGTGAGCAAGCCAGCTGAAATTGAAAACAAAAAATATATTAAAGAAAAAAAAAAAAGAAATTAAGGGCCGGGCCTGGTAGCTCATGCTTGTAATCCCAGCACTCTGGGAAGCTGAGGAGGCTAGATTGCCTGAGCTCAGGAGATTGAGACTAGCTTCAGCAAGAACAAGATCCTGTCTCTAAAAACTAGCCAGGCATTGTGGCAGGTACCTGTAGTCCCAGCTACTTGGGAGCCTGAGGCAAGAGGAACACGCGAGGTCAAGAGTCTGACGTTACTGTGAGCTATAAATCCACTGAACTCTACCCCGAGGGACAGAGTCAGACTCAGTTTCAAAAAAAAAAAAAAAGACATTAATTTAAAACGTGTATATTTTAGAATTTACTTTTGGTTTAGCACCTGAGATGGGCTGACAAGCTCTATCCAAGAAAGTAAAAAACAAAACAGGAACCAAAATAGGCCAGGCGCCATGCCTCACGCCTATAATCCCAGCACTTGGGAAGCCAAGGAGGGTGGAATGCCTGAGCTCACAAACTCCAAACCAGCCTGAGCCAGAGCAAGACCTCGTCTCTAAAAATAGGCAGGCTTTGTGGCAGGTGCCTGTAGTCCCAGCTCCTGAGGAGGCTGAAGAAAATCCATTGAGCTCAAGAGTTTGAGGTTGCTCTGAGCTTTGACGCCACAGCACTCTATCCTAATAGGGGTGACAAAGTAAGACTCTGTCTCAACAACAACAAAAAAAAGGTGACCAAAATAATAATTTCATAAAATACAAATGGTAAGAACCTGAACAATGTAATTAGAAATGCTCATAAAGTCTGTCTTTCAATCTCTAAACATGAATTCTCACAAAAATCAATTAAACAAAATCTGAATTTTTTTGTCAAAGTGCTTTCCAACAGATCTCACAAGCCAAACAAAACAAACCCAAAGATTACTTTGATAAAGTTCTAACTTTTCTTTGTTTACAGATATAATTTTAAAACAGAAATACCGATTATTTACCTTTCTCTCTAATTTCCACAGCGGAAAGACTCTGAGCTTTACTACCAAGCTCTGATAATACTTTTATTTCAATGGGCAATCCATGACAATCCCAGCCAGGCACAAAATGTATCTTGGAACCACTCATCATATGGTATCGATTGGCTATGTCTTTCAAAATCTGCAAAGATGAAGTAATATTCATCATTTATACATAAAGCATATGGCCTATGATTTATATTCCTTTCTTAATTTAATACATTTTAAAGCACTGAGAAAACCCGATTTTACAAGAAATTATATAAAATAACCAATTAAATCTAATACAAACTAAAGTGCTACATAACATAGAACAGACATTTGACATACAGACATTTGAATTTTTTTTTTTTTTGCAGTTTTTGGCTGCAGTTTTTGGTGGGGCTAGGCTTGAACCCACCACCTCTCGCACATGGGGCCGGCAACCTACTCCTTTGAGCCACAGGCGCCACCCAGACATTTGAATTTTTTTTTTTTTTTTTGTAGAGACAGAGTCTCACTTTATGGCCCTCGGTAGAGTGCCGTGGCCACAGCTCACAGCAACCTCCAACTCCTGGGCTTAAGCGATTCTCTTGCCTCAGCCTCTCAAGTAGCTGGGACTACAGGCGCCTGCCACAACGCCCGGCTATTTTTTGGTTGCAGTTTGGCCGGGGCCTGGTTTGAACCTGCCACCCTCAGTATATGGGGCCGGGGCCTTACGGACTGAGCCACAGGCGCCGCCCTGAATTTTTTAAATGTAATTAACTCACCCAAAGGGAATAAAAGAATTAGAGATTTCAAAGTGAAAAACATTGTGCTCAAAATTACTAAATTTGTTTGTAAAGTTGAAACATACCAAAAAGCAGCCCATAATACCTTTTTAAGAAATACCTTTGACTTTCCAAAAATGAGACAGTACAAATATGTCAACTAGAAATTTGTCTTAAGAAAATTAAAATAAGGGCGGCGCCTGTGGCTCAAGGAGTAGGGCACCGGTCCCATATGCCAGAGGTGGAGGGTTCAAACCCAGCCCTGGCCACAAAAAAAAAAAAAAAAGAAAATTAAAATAAATGATCCAATGATATCTATATTTAGCTAAGAAATATAAAATCATTGCAGAATTTATAATGCACTCAGTGTAGAAGACTGTGATTAACTCTTCCTATCATTAACAAAAACTCTTGCCCGGTTTGGTGGCTCATGCCTGTAATCCCAGCACTCTGGGAGGGCAAGGCAGGTGGACTGCCTGAGCTTACAGGTTCAAGACCAACCTGAGCAAGAGTGACACCCTATCTGTAAAAATAGGCAGGTGTTGTGGCAGGCGCCTATGGTCTAAGCTACTCAGGATGCTGAGGTAAGAGAAGTAGCTAGAGCCCAAGAGTTTGAGGTTGCTGTAAGCTATGACACTACAGTACTCTACTGAAGGCAAGAATTCTGTCTCAAAAAAAAAAAAGAAAGAAAAAGAAAACTCTTACCTATAAAACAACAGAACCTGTTCCCTAGGTACAGTTCTCTGATTTACCTTTCATTAGTTCATTATAGATACTAGAGGGCAGCAGAGCCTTTTAAAAAATGTATTACTGGCCATGGGTGGTGGCTCACACCTATAATCCTAGCACTCTGGGAGGCTGAGGTGGGTGGATTGCTTGAGCTCACGGGTTCAAGACCAGCCTGAGCAAAAGCGGAACCCTGTTTCTATTAAAAATAGAAAAACTGAGGCAAGAGGATCACTTGAGCCCAAGTTGGAGGTTGCTGTGAGCTATGACGCTACAGCACTCTACCCAGGGCAAGAGCTTGAGACTCTGTCTCAAAAAAAAAAAAGTATTACCATTGTTGAATGATTGTTCAATGGGGGGACCAAAGGCAAAGGATAGATTGGGCACCTCCAAGCTCAACCACCTTCTTCCCAAAAGGAAACGTGAGTGCTCTGACCACTAGCCCCATAATCCAGAAAATAATTTCCTCCTTTCCACACCTATCAAAAGTAGAAAAGATACTACACATGCCTCCTCTCCCTTCCCCCCTTTAAAAATTCTAATTTTCAAACTTTTTATCAAAGAATATGAGGGAGCCTTATGATGTGACTGATAACCATACAACAAAAATTCATACAGCTATATATAGTTAATATTTTTGTTCTTTACTCTGGATATAGTATCTAAATCAATCAATATGTAAATAACATCCTTTTTACTTATCTCTACTGGAAATTGGTTGTTACATGTCTCTTCTGTATAAAACATAAGTTCTCTGGTATATATTTTATGTTCATAACATACCTTATCTGGACATAGTGGCTCATGCCTGCAGTATTAAAACTTTGGAAGGCTGAAATGGGAGGATCTATTGAAGCTAAGAGTTTGAGACCAGGCTGGACAATATAGTGAGGTTCTCCTTTCTACAGAAAAAGTATATGTGGGCTTGGTGCCCATGCTCAGTGGTTAGGGTGCCCACATACACTGAGGCAGGCGGGTTCAAACCCAGCCCAGGCTGGCTAAATAACAATGACAATTGCAACAAAAAAATAGTCGGATGTTATGGTGGGCGCCTGTAGTCCCAGCTACTTGGGAGACTGAGGTAAGAGAATCGCTGAAGCCCAAGAGTTTGAGGTTGCTGTGAGCTGTGACACCACAGCATTCTACCAAGGGAGACATAGTAAGACTCTGTCTTAAAAAAAGAAAATTTAAATAAAAAAAATGTGAGAGAGCAAGAGAGAGCTATCTTAATTTTGACCAGCATCAAAAAATCACATGTTGTGGGCAGCACCTATGGCTCAGTGAGTAGGGCACCAACCACATATACCGAGGGTGGTGGGTTCAAACCC
The DNA here is from genome assembly GCF_027406575.1 of Nycticebus coucang. Lineage (NCBI taxonomy): Eukaryota > Metazoa > Chordata > Mammalia > Primates > Lorisidae > Nycticebus > Nycticebus coucang. The sequence goes on from NC_069789.1 coordinate 40,950,858, forward strand.
GGCCCCGGCCAAACTGCAACAAAATATAGCTGGGCGTTGTGGCGGGCGCCTGTGGTCCCAGCTACTGGGAAGGCTGAGGCAAGAGAATCGAGGAGCCCAGGAGCTAGAGGTTGCTGTGAGCTGTGATGGCACAGCACTCTACCAAGGGGAATAAAGTGAGACTCTGTCTCTACAAAAAAAAAATAAATAAATAAATAAAATAAAATAAATCACATGTTGTGTGGTGCCTGTACCTCAATGGGTAGGGCACCGGCCATGTACACTGAGGCTGGCGGGTTCGAACCCAACCTGGGCCAGCTAAAGAACAATGACAATTGCAACAACAAACAAAAAACATAGCCGGGCATTGTGGCTACGAATGCATGCATATGTGCTCTAGAAATAATGTATTACATGGAAACCACTGGTCACATGTGATTTTTTTTCTTTTTGAGACAGAGTCTCAAGTGTCACCCTGGGTAGAGTGCCATGGTGTCACAGCTCAAGAAATTCTCTTGCCTCAGCCTCCCAAGTAGCTGGGACTATAGGCGTCCACCACAACTACCTGCATTCTATTTCTACAGAACAGTGCTGCTTTCAATCATATTAACAGAATAAAATCAATCATCCATGCCAGTAACAGCATACCTAATAAGGATTTTTAAATGCAATCATTAAAGTTAATGATATAGGAAGCCTCTAGTAAAAAGAACAGTAGGAATGAAATAGGAATATTTTACTAACTCCTCAATATCAAACACTAACCTCTTCCTCCCCAATAAAGTTCCTCCATACTGTTAAGAGTCTTTTGTCTCTCCTGTCCCTTTCATTTTTCTATCACAATATACAGTTATTCCAGCTTGGTGCCCATAGCTCAGTGGTTAGGAAGCCGACCACATATACCAGGACTAACAGGCTGGAACCTGGCCCAGGTCTGCTAAACAACAATGACAACTACAACAGGTAGGCACCTGTAGTCCCAACTACTTGGGGGGCTGAGGCAAGAGAATCACTTAAGCCCAAGAGTTAGAGGTTGCTGTGAGCCGTGACACCACAGTCCTCTCTCTACCCAGGTGACACATTGAGACTATCTCAAAAAAAAAAAAAAAACAAGCTAAATGTTACAAAATGAGACCTAGCATGGTGGCTCATGCCTGCAATCCTAGCACTCTGGGAGGCTGAGCTGGATCACTTAAGCTCAGGAGTCTGAAACTAGCCTAACGAAGAATGAGACCCCATCTCTTCTAAAATTACAAAAAGAGCCAGGCGCTATGGCAGGTGCCTGTAGTCAGAGCTACTTGGGAGGCTGAGGCAGGAGGATCACTTGAACCCAGGAGTTTGAGGTTGCTACAAGCTATGCTGACACCACGGCACTCTAGCCCGGGCAACACAGTGAGACTCTGTCTCAAAACAGGGGTGATGTTCCCTAAGACACAAAAGTCAGTAATTTGACACTTTGTCAATTCAGACACTGGTATTATTTCTCAAGAAGATGCTTGATTGTTGGCCAGGCGTAGTGGCTCACTCCTGTAATCCTAGCACTCTGGAGGCCGAGGTGGTAGATTGCCTGAGCTCAGGAGTCCAAGACCAGAGGCTTTATTTTAAGCCTCTAAAAATAGCCGAGCATTGTATCGAGTGCCTATAAACCCAGCTACTTGGGAGGCTGAGGCAAAAGAATCCCTTGAGCCCAGGAATTTGAGGTTCCTATGAGCTATGACACTATGACGCAAGGTCACTCTACTGAAGGTGACAAAGTAAGACTCTGTCTCAGGGGGGAAAAAAGGAATACAGTCAAAAACAATACAGATAAATCAAATGTAACTCTAAAAAATAGTCACATAGCCCATAGGAAGGCAAGAAAAAACAGATAGAGAAATAAAATAACAGAAAACAAAAAATTAGGGTGGCGCCTGTGGCTCAGTGAGTAGCGGCCTATATATGGAGGGTGGCGGGTTCAAACCCAGCCCCTGCCAAACTGCAACAACAAAAAAATAGCCGGGCATTGTGGCAGGCACCTGTAGTCCCAGCTACTCAGGAGGCTGAGGCAAGAGAATCGCCTAAGCCCAAGAACTGGAGGTTGCTGGGAGCTGTGACACCACGGCACTCTACCCAGGACAACAAAGTGAGACTCTGTCTCTAAAAAAACAATTAAATGGTAGGCTTATGCCTTAATGTAATCAATAATTACATTAAGTGTAAACAGCTTAAGTAGCTATATTAATATCAGATAAAACAGACTTCAGAATAAAAAAATTACCAGAGACAGAGACCTATATAATGACATCAGAGTTAATCCACCGAGAAGACACAGCAATCCAGCTCAGTGTCCATAGCACAGTGGTTATGGCTGCAGCCACACACACCAAAGGTGGCAGGTTCAAACCCAGACCGGGCCAGCTAAACAACTGCAACAAAAAAATAGCTGGGAGTTGTGGTGGGCACCTGTAGTCCCAGCTACTTGCGAGGCTGAGGCAAGAGAATCTCTTAAGAGTTTGATGTTGCTATGAGCTGTGACAACAAGCTACTCTACCCAGGCTGACAGGGTGAGACTCTGTATCAAAAAAAAAAAAGTAAAAAGAACTATAAAAATGAAGCAGAATAAACCCAGAACAAGCAGAAACAAGGAAATAATAAAGAGCAGAAATCAGTGAAACTGAAGAAGAGAAACAACAGAAAAAAATGAATAAAACAGAGATTGACATCAGTATGAGAAGAAGCTACATGGTAAAATTAGTGAAAATCTTTTTTTTTTTTTTTTTTTTTTGAGACAGTCTCACTATGTCACCCTGGGTAGAGTGCCATAGCATCACAGCTCACAGCAACCTCAAGGTCTTGGGCTTAAGCGATTCTGTTGCCTCAGAGTCCCAAGTATCTGGGACTACAGGTGCCCGCCACAACACCCGGCTATTCTTTAGTTGCAGTTGTATTGTTGTTTATCAGGCCCGGGCTGGGTTCGAACCCAACAGCCTCAGTATATGTGGCCAGTGCCCTAGCCACTGAGCTACAGGTGCTGAGCCATGAAAATCATTTTTAAAAACAATCTGTTGGCCAGGCCTGGTGGCTCACACCTATAATCCAGCAGTCTGGGAAGCCAAGGTGGGTGGATTGCCTGAGCTCACAGGTTTGAGACCAGCATAAGCAAGAGTGAGATCCCATCTCCAAAAAATAGCTAGGCAGGTACCTATAGCCCCAGCTACTGGGGAGGCTGAGACAGGAGAATCGCTTGAGCCCAAGAGTTTAAGGTTCTTGTGAGCTGAACGATGATGCCAGGGCACTCTACTGAGGGCAACAAAGTAAGACTCATATAGCTTAAATAGCTATATTAATATCAGATTAATATTAATGTCTCAAAAAAATACAATCTGTTAAAAAGGATAGATAGCAAACGCAGAAACATATATATAAAAAATCTACAGGGCAGCGCTTGTGGCTCAAGGAGTTGAGCACTGGCCCCATATACGGCAGGTGGTGGGTTCAAACTGGCCCCGGCCAAAAAAAAAAAAATAAATAAATAAAAATCTATAAAATTTTGGTAAAAATGCGAGTCTATGGTATTTGACCTAAGACCACTCCTCTTCTCCCTAGCAGTTCAACAAGGAGAAGACTTCACACTACTATAGCCAACTCCCAGTCAAGGCTTAGCTTCCCCAGGAAGGGCAGAACATCAACACTTCTCATCCTGTCACGTCTACCTGATGCTGAGGCTAACTTTCAGGCAAGTGTGGTCAAAAGGTAAGGGCTCCCTTCCTCCACTCAGACCACTCATGGAACAAAAGCTCTACCTGTGGCCAGCAATGGTAGCAGGCTGGTTACAGCACCAGACACATACACCGAGGCTGGCAGGTTTGAATGAGCCCGGGCCAGCTGAGCAACAAGGACAACTGCAACACAAAAACAGCCAGGCACTGTGACGGGCTCCTGTAGTCCCAGCTACTTGGGAAGCTGAGGCAAGAGAATCGCTTAAGCCCATGAGTTTGAGTTGAGGTTGCTGTGAGCTGTGACGTCATAGTGCTCTAGTGAGACTCTGTCTCAAAAAAAGCTCTACTTGGATGTGGGTCCACTGGGAATACTGGTACTCTCTAATTACCCTGGCCCTGGATCATACGATGGTGACTCCACACCAGAGGCAGCTCCAGAAGGACTCATGCTACTGCCCACCCCCTTGAGCATTCAGCTCCTGTAGTGGAAGTGTCCCTGTTCTCTGAACTTCATCTAAGTTAAAGTAAGAAAAAAAAATCTAGGCTGTGCACCTGTAGCTCAGCAGCTAGGGCGCCAGTCACATACACCGGAGCTAGTGGGTTTGAACCCGGCCCGGACATGCCAAACTAGTGTCAACATGTAGTGACAACTACAACCAAAAAATAGCCGGGTGTTGTGGTAGGCACCTATAGTCCCAGCTACTCGGGATGCTGACTCAAGAGAAATCACATAAGCCCAAAAGTTTGAGGTTGCTGTGAGCTGTGATACTACAGCACTCTATGGGGGAGGGGTGACAAAGTGAGACTGTCTCAAAAAAAAAAAAAAAAAAATGGCTCAGCTCCCATAGCACAGTGGTTATGGCACCAGCCACATACTCTGAAGGTGGCAGGTTCAAACCCGGCCTGGGCCAGCTAAACATCAGCTAAATAACTGCAACAAAAAAATAGCTGGGCATTATGGCAGGCGCCTGTAGTCCAAGCTAGTTGGGAGGCTACAGCAAGAGAATCACTTAAGCCTAAGAGTTTGAGGTTGCTGTGAGTTGTGCACCACGGCACTCTACTGAGGGCAACACAGTGAGACTCTGTCTCAAAAAAAAAAAAAAGAAAAGAAAAGAAAAAAAATCCAAAAATAAATAAATAAAGTGGAAGCGTTCTTCAAAGAGAAATGCACAGTTGTCCCTATTTCCACCTTCAGAGGTTTGGCTAAAAGGAAAGAGGCAGTAAAACTTTTTTTTTTCTTTTTGAGACAGTCTCACTCCCCCTGGGTAGAATGACATGGCAGAGCTCACAGCAACCTCAAACTCTTGGGCTCAAGTAATCCTCTTGCCTCAGCATCTCAAGTAGCTGGGACTACAGGCACCTACTACAACACCCAGCTAATTTTTTCTGTTTTTAGTAGAGACACGGTCTCATTCCTGCTCAGGCTGGTTTCAAACTCCTGAAGTATGATAATCCTCCCTCCTCGCTTGGCTTCCCACAGTACTAGGATTACATGAATGAGCCACCATGCCCAGACTAGGCAGTAAAACTAAAAGTTCCTAACTACTATGACAGCCCCATTAGTTCAGGCCTAATGGGCTCTCATAAAGAATGAAAGCTGTGGGGAAAGGCTATTGGAAACAGATTCATAGATCTGAGATACCTTCTAAACTACAGGCCAGAAAGTTTGTAGGAGAGAACCAAGACCCCTCTTAGGGATCAGAACAAATATCCAACACTGACCTCAGAAATCAATCCTGTGAAAGACCCCAAATTTGATTAGTCTACAGTGCAATTTATGCTCCAGGGAATTGTTGAAAACAATAGAGCAAAGAGCCAGAAAATTATTTCAGAACTACACAGACGGGTGTTGTCAAGGAAAGAGAGATTAGGAGCCCTATAAAAATCACTGTAATCCCAGGGTAACTGTGAATGTGCCCAAAGCTGTGTCTCCCTGAGAAGCAACATCAGAGGCTTAACACAGAGGAAGGATGGGAGTGGGTAGGAACAGACGTTATGAAAATAATCTAGCCAGTCACTATACATATACACTATATTATATATATAAACAAGCAAATAACAATTACAAGCTCCTGGAGATAAGGGAGACCGTTATTCAGATTTACTACATTATTCAGAATGCCTACTTATAAAAAAAAGGCATACAAAGACGTACAAAAGTATGATGATCCATACAGTGAGGGGAAATGCAGGTAACAGAACCTGCCAATGAGAGCAACCTGATGTCAGATGTAACAGAAAAAGTCTTCAAAATAGCCAATACAAATTCACAAAGAACTAATGGAAACCATAATTGAAGAAGTAAAGTAACATATAATGACAATGTCACGTCCCATACAGAATATCACAAAAGAAATAATTTTTTTTTAATGACCTAAAATGAAAAAACTCTCTAGAGTTTACCAGCAGATATGAACTAGAAGAAGAAAGAATTAGTGAACGTGAGATAGATCAAAGATCGCATAATCCAAACAAGAAAAATGAACAGGGCTGCAGAGCCTCAGGACATACATCACTCACCATACCAACAAACACATAATGAGAGTTTCAGAGGAAAGGAGAGAGAATCAGAAAATATATCCAAGGAAATAAATGACTAAAACTTTCTCAAATGTATTAAAAAACACCAATACCAACCTGTCCATTCAGAAAGCTCAATGTACTTCAAGAAAGGAAAACACAAAGAGATCCACACAAAGATACATCACAGCAATGCTAGAAGTTAGAGACATAGAGAAAATCTTGGAAGCAACAAGAGAGAAAGGACTTGTACAAAGGAACTGCAGTAAGAGGAACAGCTGATTTCTCAGCAGAAACAAGACAGAGCAGAAGGTAGTAGGATGACATTGTTCTTTTTTAGAGACAGAGTCTTACTTTGTTGCCCCAGGTAGAGTGCCATGCCGTCATAGCTCACAACAACTTCAAACTCTTGAGCTCAAGAGATCTTCTTGCCTCAACCTCCTAGTAGCTGAGACTACAGGTACCCTCCACAATGCCCAGCTGTTTTTAGAGATGGGGTTTCACACTTGCTCAGGCTGGTCTCCAACCTATGAGCTCAGGGCAATCCACCTACCTTGGCCTCCCAGGAATGACTTTTTTTTTTTGAGAGTCTCACTTCGTCACCCTTGGTAGAGTGCTGTGGCATCATAGCTCACAGCAACCTCAAACACCGGAGCAACCTCAAACTCCTGGACTTAAGCAATTCTCTTGCCTCAGACTCCCAAGTACCTGGGACTATAGGCGCCCGCCACAACGCCTGGCTATTTTTTAGAGACAGAGTCTCGCGCTTGCTCAGGCTGGTCTCGAACCTGTGAGTTCAGGCAATCCACCCACCTTGAATGCTAGAATGCTAGAATTACAGGCGTGAGTCACTGCGCCAGGCCCCGGGATGACATATTTTAAATGCTCAAAGTGAGGGGAAAAAAGCTACCAACCAAGAATCCCATTTTCAGCAAATTTATCTTCCAAACATTAAGAAAAATAAAGCCATTCCTAGTTTAAAAACTAAAAGAGAATTTGTTCCTATCCAGCCCATCTTACAAGAAATACAAAAGGAAGTTCTTCAGGCTGAAAGCAAATAATCATAGGTTGTAATTCAAATCCACAAAATAAATGAAGTGAATCAGTAAAGGTAATTAAGTAATTATAAATAACAGTAGTAAATGCATTTTTTCTTCTTTCTTCTCTTGATATAAAAGCCAAATGTATAAAATAGTTTGACATAATGAGCTATTGAGCATATAACACACACAAATATAATATAATCAAGCATCACCATATTACAGGGGTACATTCTGAGAAATGCGTCACTAGGCAATTTCGTAAACATCATAGAGTGTACTTACACAAACCTAGATGGTATAGTATCTAGGGGTATATGGCACACCTCCTGGGTGTGGGACACGAGAACATCTATAGAGACCCCTAACTGCTATATACCTAAGCTGAATACCTATTGCCTGTGGGTTACAAATCTGTCTGGCTTGTTACTGTACTAAATACTGTGGCAAGTATAACACAATAGTTAAGCATTTGCATATCTAAACATAGACAGCCTATAGTCAAACATGGTATTATACACTTATAGGATCATCTTTGTATATCGTTATGGCGTGCATTACTAAATATTTGTAACATATTTGCCCAAAACTGTACAAAGAAGGTAGGATGAGCAAAGTTGTACTGGGCTAAGAATTTATCTTTTTTTTTTTTTTGAGACAGAGTCTCACTATGTCACCCCCGGTAGAGTACCGTGGTGTTACAGCTCACAGCAACCTCAGACTCTTGGGCTTAAGTGATTCTCTTGCCTCAGCCTCCCAAGTAGCTGGGACTACATGCACTCACCACAACACTCAGCTATTTTTTTGTTGTAATTGTCATCGTTGCTTAGCAGGCCCAGGCTGGGTTCGAACCCACCAGCTCTGGTATACGTGGCTATCACCCTAGCTGCTGAGCTACAGGCACCAAGCCTATATAGCATTCTTGAAATGACAAAGATAAATAGAGAATCCAGGTGCAGTGGCTCACATCTGTAATCCTAGCACTCTGGGAGGCTAAGACATGTAGATCACTTGAGCTCCTGGGTTCGAGACCATGCTGAGCAAGAGTGAGATCCCATCTCCAAAAATATTAAATACTGAGGCTTGGCACCTATAGCTCAGCGGCTGGGGCGCCGGCCACATACACTGGAGTTGGCGAGTTGGAACCCAGCCAGAGGCCTGCCAAACAACAATGGCAGCTACAACCAAACAATGGTCGGGCGTTGTGGCAGGTGCCTATAGTCCCAGCTATTTGGAAGACTGAGGCAAGAGAATCCCTTAAGCCCAAGAGTTAGAGGTTGTTGTGAGCTATGATGCTACAGAACTCTACCAGAGTGACAAAGTGAGATTCTGTCTCAAAAAAAATAATAAAATAAAATAAAATAAAATAAAAGGGCGGCACCTATGGCTCAAAGGGGTAGGGCGCTGGCCCCATATGCCCGAGGTGGCGGGTTCAGACCCAGCCCCGGCCAAAAACTGCAAAAAAAAAAAAGGATGAGTTAACAAATATCCTATAACAAAAAAAATTTTCCTGGAAGATAAGACTACTACTATTCTTTCATTGTAATCATGAAGAAACTCCAATCACTCTTACCCTTCACTATAGAAAGTAGAGAGAAAGATTAGTGAGCTCTCTCAGAAGAGAACCCAAATTTCTTTCTCATTTCATTCCCCATTTAAAACCAACCTAGCAGCCATAACTCAAAACAAAAAAACCCTAAAGCACTACAGTGGCATCTCTAGTATCTGTCTATTTTGTTCTCCCCCTGAATATCTAATCTTGTCTCAAAATTAGCATACCCAGATCTGAATTCCTGGTCTTCCTCCCCCAAACTAATCTTCCTATGGTTTTCTCAGTCTCAGTTAACAGCTACTCTTGTCCTTCTAAGTGCTTAAAACAAAATCATTAGCTCGGCACGTGTAGTACAGTGGTTAGGGTGCCAGCCTCATACATGGAGGCTGGCAAGTTGGAACCTAGCCCAGGCCAGCTAAAACACAATGACTTTGCAACAAAAAAATAGCTGGGCGTTGTGGCAGGCTCCTGTAGTCCCACCTACTTGGGAGGCTGAGGCAAGAGAATAACTTAAGCCCAAGAGTTGGAGATTGTTATGAGCTGTGACACCACAGCACTCTACCAACTGTGACACAGTGAGACTCTGTCTCAAAAAAAGAAAAAAAAAGACAAAATCATTGGAAGCAATGACTCTTCACTTTCTCTTATACCCCACATCCAATCCATTAGTAAATTTTGTCAGCTCTACCTTTAAACTATACATAGAATCTGATCATTTTTCACATCATCTTTATAGCTTCAATGTAGGTCAACATCACCATCATCATCTCATCTCTCTCCTGAATTATTGTTAATAGTCACCTTACTGTTATCACTGTGTCCAAACAGTTCCACAATCTATTACTAGCACATCTTTATTGTGTTCACTGGTAGTCCCAGACTCTGGAACAATGCCTGGCACATAGTAGACACTCAATAATTATATACTGAGTGAAATGACACTTGCTAATGTGCAATACAAAAAATTCAGAGCAGGGGTGGTGCCTGTGGCTCAAGGAGTAGGGCGCCGGTCCCATATGCCAGAGGTGGCAGGTTCAAACCTAGCTCCGGCCAAAAAAAACAAAAAAAAATTCAGAGCAAACACCAACAATGTTGTTTTTCACAAAGTACAAAAATTGCTTACTGCTGCTTTCTATTGAAACTTTTTAGTTTTTGTGCCAATGTAAATTTACATAACTATCACATAATTAGAATGCATTGCTTTGTAAAAAGTATTTACATAAACATTTTCTTTCGAGTCTCATAATTTTAATTACCTTATTTAAAGCATGTCCAACATGAGGGTCACCATTTGCATAAGGAGGTCCATCATGAAGACAAAATTCTGTCTTGACTTTTCTTTCTCTTTGCCATGAATAAAGTTCTGAAAATCCACATTTCTGTTTAGAAAGAACAATGTCTAAACATCATATAAATACATACTCCTGATTATTACCATAAATGTCTTACTTACTTATTTCTTATCCCATTCAATCTATTCAACTCTGAAATATTACTACAAATGGTAAGGTTTCTGAAATGTACACCTGAGTACTCTTCTCTTAAAGCCTTTCAACAGTTTCCCCACAAACCTCAGATTAGTCTATACTCTTTATATATTGTACCCCTACAAAGGTGGGGTAGGGAACCTGCTGCCTTGGGGTCACGTGTGGCCATCTGGATTCCTAAGTGCAGCCTTTTGATAAATCCAAATTTTACAGAACAAATCCTTTTAATAAAGGAATTCATTCTGTGAAGTTTGGATTTGGTTGAGGGGCTGCACTTGGGGTCCTGGAAGGCCACATGTGACCTTGAGGCTGCAGGTTCCCATTTCTCACTATTCACTCCAGTCCAGCTGAAGGACCTACACATCCCCAATACATTCCTTGCTATTCTTTGGCCTGAAACACTTGCCATTCCCTAAATCTTGACCAAATTCACTGCAGTCCCACTCCCCTTCCCTCACTTGCTTTGTGACCTGGGCCAAGTCACTTGGCATTTATCGGCCCATTTCTTTAACTGAAAAAAAAAAAAAAAGTTAATATTATTCATTTTACAGGGCTGGTGTGAAGATTCAAATGAGAAAACGTTTTAAACTGTCAACACTTCCTGGTATACAGAAAGTACTAAAGGTACTTTTAAAAATTCGAGGGTAAAAATAGGTGTATGAATCTTGAACTCTGGTGTCAGAATATTTAAGACTGAGCATATTTACTTAACCAATATTTCAAAACTATGGGTTTTCAAATACTCTAGAATCACAGAAACTAACAGGAGAATCTCTACTCATTCGGTCTAGTATGGGAGACAAAGACATAGTTTTCAGGAGGGACTCACAGAGGAAGTACTACCACCTTATTCTTCAAAGGAGCCCTAAGTCCAACTAGGGACCTAAGAACCTACAAAGGCGGGCTTCCACTTCCCCTCATTCCTACTGATTGAACTTTTATTTAGATGTGTCCGTGTTAACTTACATTTTACAAGTCAATGGAAAGGTGTCCAAAGTCTATGTGTTTTGCCTATACTAGAAATGGCACATACATTGGACACATGCATCGCCCGTGTCCACTTCATACCCTACTCCTGAGCCTGCTACAACCAAAACACCGAGCTGGAGATTTCTTCACTCAGGTTTTCAGCCAATAAAACCTGTGGGAAGCAGATGACTTCCGGGATCAGGTCACAACAGCCCCGCCCACCCGTCCCGGCCGAGGCCGCAGAGGCGTGGCTTCGTGGCGGGCCCACAGCCCCTCGGCCGGTCAGAGTCCCCCAGGAGGCCTAGCCGGGTGGGCCCTACCTGCTGGATCTCCAGCTCCGTCTCCGGCTGCTGGTAGCCCAGGAGCTTCATGGGGAAGCTGGTCTGCGGCAGCAGCACGGTGTCCCGGTATTTGCCGCTATTCGAGTTCGGCAGCTGGTTGCTAGCCCCGGTGACTGAGCGCACTAGAAGCCTCTTCGTTGTCCCGCGCCATCCCAGGCGACAGGGAAGGCGTGGCGGCCCCCATAAATTCCGGGCCGAGGCCAGGGCCGCCGCCCCCGGCCCGCGCGGGCGCAGCCCCCAACGCATGGCGGGGCAACCCAGGGGGGTCCTATTAGTGCGGGGGTCCTCCACTCCCGCCCCAGCTCCTAGGAACCCGGCCCCCGGGAAAGCTACACGAGCCGCGTCTAGTGCGCATGTGCTCAGGGCACGGAAGGGGCGGGGACGAAGTCGGCGACGACAGACCCACCTCCGGGTCTTCTCCGCAGCCGCCGGGGCTGGCCGGCTCCACCCGAGCGAGAAAGGCGGGGCGGCCTGTGGGGCTGGTATCCTAGTCACAGAGCCCTGGAAGTTAAGAGTAAGTGTATCAACAGAGGGTGCCAAAAATATGTATGCACATAATAAGAAAGAAACAAATTATTAAATTGATAATACTCAAGTCACGATTGACTTCTGAGGTGTTCAACGTCACTTGTATTCATCTTTTGTTATCAATATATATTGAGAAGGACGGTTCTAATACAGTTTTAAACTTTTATATTTTTTTGCAGTTTTTGGCCGGGGCTAGGTTTCCTTCTGCATATGGGGCCGACACCCTACTCCTTTGAGCCACAGGCGCCGCCCTTTTTTCCCTTTCTTAAAATGTATATACATTTTTTGGCAGCCTCTGTATATACTTCAGTATTTAACAAAATGTATTTATAATTTTATCACTTCATATAGTTTATAAAAAATTATGATATTTTACATTTTCTTCATACTAAGTATGAAGAAATTTGATTGCGGATTTTGCACATAACGGCACATCTTAATTTGCACTAATCATATTCCAAGTGCTCAACAGGCACACGTGGGCAACTCTGCTTTAGGGAGTACAAATGTCTTAAAAAAAATACTGTCAAAGAACAGAATTTCATCAAATTGGGTTTTAAAGATCTAATTGGACTTTATAGTGATTCACAAACCAGGAAGCACCCAGTCTACAAAATGGAGAGGACCTTGGATGAGCTGAGCAGAGGGCATGAGCTTTACAGGCAGAAAAAGCTGAAGAAAGAAATAGGATAAAAAAGCGAGTTGGTGGTTTCAAAGTTACTTTCCTTATCAGCATCTAAAAATCTTGTTGAGGCTTGGAACAGTGGCTCACAGCACTCTGGGAGGCCAAGGCGTGTGGTTTGCTTGAGTTCATGAGTGCAAGACCAGCCTGAGCAAAAGTGAGACACCACCCCCAACCCTGGCTCTACTAAAAATGGAAAAACTGAGGCAAGAAGATCAAGATCACTTGAGCCCAAGAGTTGAAGGTTGCTGTGAGCTATGACATATGACGCCATGGCACCCTACCTAGGGAGACAGCCTGAGACTCTCTCTCAAAAAAAAAAGAAAAAGAAAAAGAAAATCTTGTTGACTTAATGGGATTTGACTATCATTTCCTGATATCTCAAAAGAGTAGATTTTATAAGTAAACAATTTAGATTTGGGGTTGGTATCTTGGAAACTTAGCATGAGTAACTCCATTTTGGAATGCTCTGTTAGGGCCTAGCACAGAAGCTCAGTCTAAATCAATGACTTCCTATGAAAGACCTGGGGCAGGTCCCCCCACTCTGTCCTGAAGACGACAACCCCAATCAACCGCAAGAGGCACTTGATGCAATCAGCAAGAGGATTTTATTCCAGCATGCTGGGGCTTAACTTGTAACTCTTTCAGGAGCAGAGGAGTCAGGCCCGGAACAGCAGCTTTTACAAGCTTATAAAGGCGAAAACTACAAGGTAGGGAGGGGTAGCAGACATAGCAGGGGCTTTCCAGATAAGAAGAACTCTGGTTCATTACTCTTCTGTCTTAAGACAAGATCAGCAGTTAAACATTTGCTTAGCTCTTTTCTCAGAACCGGTTACCAGTTATCTGCTTCAGCTCGGGGCCATTTCCTGGAACAGTTACAAAGGTCACATTCTTATGGTAGAGGGCGAGAGGTGCTGCTACATGGCTGGTCCCCTCCCCCCCCCCCTTTTTGGATTTGGTAGTACTTTCCTTCATTCCCCCATTTGTTTTTTGGGAAGTTCTAATTATGGAACTTCTGGCTCTATGTATTCATTCTCATGGCTATCGTCTCGGTGGAGAGACTGGTAATGCTGCCTGAGCATTAATACTTGTACAGCACTCACTCTCTCCTGGACGAAGGTGATTATACGGTTGAAAATGCAGGGCCCAAAGGTAAGAATTAGAAGCAGTATAATAAGGGGACCTATTAAACTGGAAACGAGAGTGGTGAACCAAGGGGACTGGTTGTACCAACTTTCAAACCATCCTTTATGGGCCTCCCGGTCTCGTTGCCTTTTTTCTAGTCTCTCCCTGAGTTTAGACATGGAGTCTTTTACCATGCCAGAGTGATCTATATAGAAACAGCATTCTTCTCTCAGTGCAGCGCATAATCCTTCATCTTTTAGGAACAGGAGATCGAGTCCCCGTCTATTCTGCAATACTATTTCAGATAAGGAGGACAGTGACTCTTCTAGTTTTGTGATTGATTGTTCTATGGCTTTTAGGTCCTCATCTATGGCTGCTCGCAGTTCTTCAAGATACTGTGGGGTCTGGACAAGCGCAGCCGTTCTTGTTCCTACTCCGGCTGCCACCCCTATACCCATCAGGACAGCTAGGGTAATAGAGACTGGTTCCCTCTTCTGTCTACGGGGTCTGAGATCGAATTCTGCCTCGAAGGAACTCGCCTCATGGTAGATAACTCTAGGTATCAACTGTACGAGGATACAGTAGTCTGCAGTGGAGTTAAACACTGATGAGGAAATGCACGGGGTTAGCCCGGTACTGCAAGCCCACCATCCTCCTTTAGGGGGCACTAGATAATAATTGGTAGTGGTTGACGGGCTTTTTATGGTCTGATTACACAGATGCTGGCGATTTTTGGGGATCGTGCCTAGGCAAGTGCCTCGTCCAGAGACTGCTGTAAGGGTGATCTTGGACCCTCAGTCACAGGAATTATGGGAGGTGGTATTTTGGAAGATACCTGAGAAGGCGATTCCTTCATAATAGGGCAGGCCTGAGGCTAGGCACAACCAGCAAGATTCAGTAAGATTAGGGTTGGAAGTATTGAGGACATTGAAAGTCCCCTGTATTAAGTTAAGGAGTCTCTGCCCCATGCTTGGAGTCTCCGGGGATGTTACCTGGGGAGACAGTTCCGCAGGCGATGGGGCTGTGCTGGCTCCAGTTAATTCGGTGCTCCCTGGGGTGCTCCCTGGGGTCTGGGGCATACGGGGGGAAATAGGCGGCCTGGCTGGCGGCTGCTGTCCTGAGAGTACGATGTTGGGTCCTATCTGGACAGCGACAGGGGTTTCTATTTTTAATTTGATAAAGAAGGTAAATCCTTTATCCCACCCTGACATATAGAAACAGAATCCCCATGTTCTTCCTTTTATCCAATCTCGGGCTTGTTTCCCTCTCTTCGTGAAGGAAATATTTAAGGGGTTTGACCCTGCCCCGGTACTGCTTCTCTTTACGGTAATTAAGTCCCAAGAGGAGATGGGGTGCCAGGAGGCCTGCCCAGTTGTTTCACATCCCCATTGCTTACAATAGAAATTTTCTATCCCCCCGCATCTGTTGGCCTGGCTTCTCGTTCTCCCATCCCGGGGACAGATATAGAGCTCCGTTTGTTGCATCTGGCACTGGGCGGGCAAGTTGCCACAGCCAGGGGCATCTGCAATGTACTGGCCTTGGGATGTGGAGCCTTGGGTAAGCGAGCACTTTGCCAAATGATGATCAAGGCTCGATGGAACCTCCTCAAAGGTCTCATCGGGGATATCCCAATTATCTAGCCCTGCTATTAAGGTGCAAATGTCTGGGGTGAGGGGCAGCCACTAGGTCTAAGGAGGGTTCTCTTTTCTACTACTCCATACTAATTACCAGTCTGACAGAGAACCTGCCAGGTTAACCTCTGGGGGGCATAGGGATTGGGACCGGAGCTACTTATCACCGGGAGTTGTATCAGCAGGAGCAGGGCTACTGCGGCGGATGCGGAGCTTGAGGGGGTTGTTCATCTTTTCCACTTTCCACCCGGAGTCTGGCGATGGAAGTCGGGTCCATGTCAATTGCCCCGTCGTTCCAGAGTCCGGGTCTCTCCATTCAAATGCGAAGATGTTCTGGCTAGAGGAGTGCAGTCGGAGGCAGAAGAAGGCATCCTTCAAATCCAGGACGGTGTACCAGATATGGTCCGGAGGGAGACTGCTTAACAGATTATAAGGGTTAGGCACAGTGGGGTGGATGTCTTGCGCCCGCTTGTTTACTTCTCTCAAGTTCTGCACAGGGCGATAATCCCCTGTGCCGGGTTTCTTGACGGGTAATAAGGGGGTGTTCCATGGTGACTGGCACTTTACTAGTATGCCCAGCTGTAGGAGACGCTGAATGTGAGGCCTAATCCCTTCCCGAGCTTCCCTAGTCATAGGATACTGGCGCACTGCCACAGGAGTGGAAGTAGCTTTGAGTTCTATGACTATAGGCGGCCTTTCTGCGGCCAGTCCCATTCCGGCAGTTTTGGCCCATGCCCCGGGATATTTTTCTAGCCAGTCATGTACGAGACTAGTCCCTTTCTCCCACTGCTTTTCAAAGAGTCTATGTTCATCCTTCAAATGCATGGTCAGGGCTGTTACTCTCTTATTCTGGGTTACCTCTGGGCCATCAGGAGTGAAAGTGATTTGGGCTTCCATGTTGGTGAGTAAATCTCTCCCGAGGAGGGGCGCAGGGCACTTAGGGATAATTAAGAACGAGTGGGTTACCCGTCCCACTCCCAGATCTACTGATCTTCGGGTAGTCCATGAGTACTGTTGATGCCCTGTGGCCCCTACAACCCAGGATTTTTTTCTTGGAGACGGGTCCTGATGGTTCGAGTAGGACTGTTGAGCTCCGGTGTCTACTAGGAACTCAACTGGCTTCCCCTCCACCTTAAGTATTACCCTAGGCTCAGGGAGGGGTTCCGAGCCCTGTCCCCGCTAATCTTCTTCTTCTAAGGCCAGTACTTTCTTGGAGAGTTCTTTCTTCCTTTTTTTAGGACATTCCCTGGCCCAGTGCCCCTTCTCCTTACAGTAGGCACATTGATCCTTATCTAACGGGACGCGGTTGCCCAGGCTACCTGACTTCTTAGTTCTACCTTGGGTCTGTTCCTGGCTCTTCTCCCCTACTACTGCGGCCAAAATCCGTATTAAGTTTTTCTCCTGTCTTCAGTCTCTCTTATTTTCCCTTTCCTCTCTCTCTTTCTCCTTTCTCTGCTCTTTTTCTTCCTCAGTTTCTCTTTTATGGTATACTTTCTCAGCTTCCTTAACTAAATCCTGCAAGGTATAGTCCTGCAATCCTTCAATCCTCTGCAGCTTTCTTTTAATGTCTACAGCTGACTGCCCTATGAAAGTCATAGCCACGGAAGCCCTGTGTCCTTCAGAGGCAGGGTCAAATGGGGTGTAGCGCCTAAAAGCTTCCATTAGACGCTCAAGAAACACTGAAGGGGGTTCCGTGGCCCCCTGTATTACTTCTCTTACCTTAGCCAAATTAGTCTTGCCGCCCCACGGAGGCCAGCCACTAGAGCCTGGCGATAGACTGTCAGTCGCTCCCTACCTTCTGCTGTGTTGAAGTCCCAGTCAGGTCTGGAGAGGGGGAAGGCAGCCTCGATGATGTTGGGGAGCTGGGTAGGACGCCCGTCCGCCCCGAGCACATTCTTCCTAGCTTCTAGTAAAATCCTCTCCCTCTCTTCAGTAGTGAAGAGAGTTTGTATGAGCTGCTTGCAGTCATTCCATGTGGGCTGTTGAGAGAACATCAGGGACTCTACCAGCCCAGTCAGGCGTTGGGGGTCTTCTGAAAAAGGGGAGTGATTAGTTTTCCAGTTATACAGGTCTGCGGAAGAAAATGGCCAGTACTGGAGGGGCTGGAGAGGAGGTGGTCCCTCATCTGTTGCCACCGGCGGGGGACCGTATGCCCTCAGGGGCAGGGCAACAGTAGTGTCAGGAGACATTCCTCCCCGGCGGTGACTCCTGGTACCTTGTGCGGGCCCCAGTGAAGGTTCCCCCGGGGGTGTAGAGGGGGCAATCGCCAGATCCAGCGATGCTGGTCCTCCCTGCCCCCTGACAGGAGCCAAGGTGGGAGGGTATGGGGGAGGAGGGGATGGAGGGTCATGGAGAAGATGATCAGCCTGAATTTCTGGGTAGATCTTCTTAGGGGGGTCCGAGCTGTCGCCTCCTTTTCTGGAACCGGAAGATTGGACAGCAAGCACCCGAGGATTAGATGGGGGCCCGGATGTGGCAGTCCACGGCCGAACCCAGGGGGGCGGATTCTGCACCAGGTCCTGCCAGACTATGATGTAAGGTTGTTGATCCGGATGGGCTCTTGGTCCTCTCTGAAAAACAATCTCTTTGATAGCAAAAATAAGAGATAAGTCAAAGGTTCCTCCTGAGGACCAGCCGACGTTAAAAGTGGGCCACTCTGAGGAGCAGAAAGTCTGCCATGGGCCTTTTTTAACCTCTACTGACAGGTCACGACCTCTTCTCTTCACTTCAGTCCAATGATCTAGAGTCAAACTCAGAGGGGTTGTCACAGTCTGTCCCATCTTCAGTAGATATGTCAGAAACACAAATAACAGGAGTAACAGAAATATTACAGATACAAGGACCTACCTACCACACTTGGTCCCTCACAAGCCTACAACAGAATCAGACGGGCGCGTTTCCCGTAATTTTTGATGGAACAACTGGACCCGATCAGCGCCCTTACCACAGGAGACAACCAGGCATCCCTGGTTCTCCTCAATTCCTGGGGCGTCCCCCAGGATTTCAGCCTGTGGTCCTCCGGGCACATCTACCGACCACTGTCCGGCCACTCTCACGAGGTGCCGAATGGCTGCGAAATCGAAAGCGCGCACACAGAGTCAAACAAAGGACTGAAAACACAGACCAGACAGTTTTCGGGGTACCCCTTTCTTACCTCCAAGGTCAACTCTGCAGGTGAGGGGTGGTCGTCAAATCCCGGACAAGTCCCCAAATGAAAGACCTGGGGCAGGTCCCTCCACTCTGTCCCGAACAACGACGACCCCAATCAACTGCGAGAGACGGCACTTGATGCAATCAGCAAGAGGATTTTATTCCAGCATGCTGGGGCTTGACTCGCAACTCTTTCAGGAGCAGAGGAGTCAAGCCCCGAACAGCAGTTTTACAAGCTTATAAAGGCAAAAACCACAAGGTAGGGAGAGGTAGCAGACATAGCAGGGGCTTTCCAGATAAGAAGAACTCTGGTTCATTACTCATCTGTCTTAAGACAAGATCAGCAGTTAAACATCTGCTTAGCTCTTTTCTCAGAATCGGTTACCGGTTATCTGCTTCAGCTCGGGGCTATTTCCTGGAACAGTTACAAATGGTAGAGGGCGAGAGGTGCTGCTACATGGCTGGTCCCCTCCCCCCTCCCCTTTTTGGATTTGGTAGTACTTTCCTTCACCTATATATTTTATTTTATTTATGTATTTATTTATTTTACATAAAAAGGAAGCTTTATTTGCAGGGGAATGGGAATTTAATCAAATAGGCCAAATCCCATTTCATCATCTGATTTTTCAGACTCCTCTTTCTTCTCATCTTTCTTTTCCTCTGCTGCAGCAGGGGCGGAAACAGCAGCAGGAACTGCAGCACGGGGGGCAGCAGAGACAGCCACAGCCCCACCAGCAGGTACACTGGCAAGCTTATCAATACCTTGGGCAATGACATCTTCGACATTTTTTCCGTTTAGCTCACTGATGACCTTGTTGAGCCGGTCGTCATCGGCCTCGATGCCCACGCTGTCCAGGATCTTCTTGATGTCCCTGGCACTGGGGTAGGCGTTGCCCCTGAGGAAGCGAGGTAGCGCATCTTCTCGGCGGCAGAGAGGCCTCATGCATGCGACCTCGGCGGCGTCCGGAAGGGAAAGGACTTCGTATATATTTTAATTAACAATATATAAATCAACCTAATTCTTTTTAAAGTCCCTAAATCCCTGTTATGTCCCACTCTTAATAGTAGAGTGTGTATGGCAACTTCGCCCACATTTCTGACAAAGTCTATATTTGTTGTCTAATTCATAATGGTTCACAATTATTACCATTTCACTATAGAATATACCTCTGAGGAACAGCCTTCCCAATCATAAAACACAACATCCTCTGGAAGTGAGAACAATGTGACCTAAATATTGTACCCTCATATTAATTTGAATAAAATTAAAATAAAAAAACACAACATCCATAACATTTGGCTTACATAAATAAAAAGACAAAATTTTCTAGAAAATGAGAAAATATGTATACAGAAAAAGATAACAGAAGTAGGAAAGCAAGTGGCAAATACTAAGCAATCAATGTCAGCTTTCACCAGGCATTCACTCCAGCTCTGTGCCTGTATTAACTCATTTAATTTTTTTTGTTTGTAAGACTGAGTCTCACTCTGCTGCGTAGGCTCCAGAGTCCTGGCATCAGCCTAGCTCACAGCAATTTAAACTCCTGAGTTCAAGTGATCTTCCTGCCTAGGCCTCCTCAAGCTAGGACTTCAGGTGCCCACCAAAACACCAACTAATTTTTCTATATTTAGTAGAGATGGGGGTCTTGCTCTTGCTAAGGCTGATCTCCAACTCCTGAGCTCAAGGTATCCTCCCAGATTGCCTTCCCAGAATGCTAGGATTACAGGCCTGAGCCATCCCTCCAGCCCAATTCACTTAACCTTCAAAACCATATTAGATGGGTGGCACCTGTGGCTCAAAGGAGTAGGGCGCCAACCCCATATGCCAGAGGTAGCGGGTTCAAGCCCAGCCCTGGCCAAAAACTGCAAAAAAAAAAAAAAAAAATTAGATGATGACACAACTTAGAAAAAACCTGCAAGGTAGGGACTAAGAGTATTCCCACTTCACAAATAAGGATACTGAGGCACATGGAATTAAGTCATTTGCCCAAGATCACATAACTAAGAAGTAGCAAAACTGGAATACAAACCCAATTAGGCTCCAGTGCCTGTGTGCATAACCACCATGTTATATTACTTCCCCCACATTATACTGAAAGAGAAAATGCCTGCAACACATGAAAAAATTAATATACAAACTGTATAGAGCTGTTAGAAATCAAGAAAATAAATATAAACAGTATAAAAATAGGGCAACAGAAAAGATCAGGCAACTCATAGACATATAAATGTAAATAATCAATAAATAAAAGGTATGTAAAAGACGCTCAATTTTAGGAGTCACGAGGACAGGCAATTAAAGTACTATTTTCCATCCAACAAATTAGAACAAAAATTAAGATATTTGATCACAGGTGTCAATGGAAAAAAACCCAAACTCTGTAAAATAAAGAAGTTTATCATGAGCCAAGCATGTGTGACTCACGACTCAGAACTTTTTTTTTTTTTTTTTTTTTTTGGTAGAGACAGAGTCTCACTGTACCGCCCTCAGGTAGAGTGCCGTGGCATCACACGGCTCACGGCAACCTCTAACTCTTGGGCTTACGCGATTCTCTTGCCTCAGCCTCCTGAGCAGCTGGGACTCAGAACTTGTTTTTAAAAGGTTATTTTTGTTTTTGTTTTTGAGACAGAGTCTCACTATGTCACCCTCAGTAGAGTGCTGTGGCATCACAGCTCACAGCAACCTCAATCTCTTGGGCTAAAGTGATTCTCTTGCCTCGGTCTCCCAAGTAGCATGGACTACCGGGGCCCACCACAACACCCAGCTATTTTTTTGTTGTAGTTATCATTGTTTAGCTGGCCCTAGCCAGGTTCCAACCTGCCAGCCTGAGTGCAGGTGGCTGGCCCCGTAACCACTGTGCTATGGGCACCAAGCCAAGAGGTTCTGAGACAATGTAGCAGCAGTAGCCAGGTTAGGGTTTAGTTTCATACATTCATGGAGATAGGAATTACACGTAAGCTTTTAGGTCATACATTGATTTGGCCCAAATAAGCAGGACATCTTGATAGAGTGTGGGGGAAGGAGCAGTTACAGGTTATAAGTAGGTTTACAGATTCTTTGATTTGTAGATGATTAAAGAAATTAAGCTGCACCTGTAGCTCAGAGGCTAGGGCGCCAGCCTCATAAATTGGGGCTGGCACGTTTGACCCTGGCCAGAGCCTGACAGACAATGACAACCACCACCACAACAAAAATAGCCGGGTATTGTGGCGGGCTTCTGTAAGCTTTCTTTTTCTCAAAAAAAAAAAAAGAAAGAAAGAAAAGAAAAAGGAAAAAAAAAAAGGAAAAAGAAATGAAGCTTTGTCTAAAGAATTGGAATTCTTTTTTTTTTTTTTTGAGACAGAGTCTCATTATGACACCCTCAGTGGAGTGCTATGCCTTCGCAGCTCATAGCCACCTCAAACTCTTGGGCTTAAGTGATTCTCTTGCCTCAGCCTCCCAAGTAGCTGAGACTACAGCGCTCGCCACAACTCCCAGCTATTTTTTTGTTGCAGTTGTCATTGTTGTCTAGCAGTCCTAGGCTGGGTTAGAACCCACCTGCCCGAGTATATGTGGCCAGCGCCCTACCCACTGAGCAACAGGCGCCCAGCCCAGAAACTCTTCTAACCAACTTTGCATTAACAGCTTACTGAATTTAACTATGCTCTGTTCCCTCTGTTGTATCTGTTGAGAGGATACAATGAACACTTGGAAGGATACTCTAGCAAGGTGTCAAATCTGCAGTCACAGGCCACATGCTGGTTTTGTGAGAACTATTTTGCTTATCTGTGGTGTCAGATGTCACAAAAAGTATGCATAAACTTTGTTTTTGCTAATCAGCTTTCCCTGGTGTTTGTGTATTTAATATGTGACCCAAGACAGCTGTTATTCTCACAACATGTGGGTCAGAGAATAAAGGTTGGACACTCCTGCCTGTAGGGTGACTGCAGACTTGCTTCCGATTTGCTTACAGTGTATTATGTTTGTCCTTATTCAAACCAGTTATACCAGTTATGTACTTAAATTATTTATTTATTTTTTTGTAGAGACAGAGTCTCACTTTATGGCCCTTGGTAGAGTGCTATGGCATCACACAGCTCACAGCAACCTCCAACTCCTGGGCTTAAGCGATTCTCCTGCCTCAGCCTCCCGAGCAGCTGGGACTACAGGTGCCCGCCACAACGCCCAGCTATTTTTTGATTGCAGTTCAGCCGGGGACGGGTTTGAACCCGCCACCCTCAGTATATGGGGCCGGCGCCTTACCGACTGAGCCACAGGTGCCGCCCTTAAATTATTTATTTATTTTTTGAGACAGAGTTTCAAGCTGTCACCCTGAGTAGAGTACCATGGCGTCACAGCTCACAGCAACCTCAAACTCTTGGGCTTAGGCTCGGCACCAGTAGCTCAAGAGGCTAGGGCACCAGCCACATACACCTGAGCTGGCAGGTTCAAATGCAGCCCAGGCCTGCCAAACGACAACTACAACCAAAAAATTGCCAGGCATTGTGGCAGGCACCTGTGGTCCTAGTTACTTGTCTCAAAAAAAAAAGGGGCGGTGCCTGTGGCTCAATGTTAGTAGGGTGCCGGCCCCATATGCCAGAGGTGGTGGGTTCAAACCCAGCCCTGGCCAAAAACTGCAAAAAAAAACAAAACAAAACAAAAACTCTGGGCTTACGCAGTTTTCTTGCCTCAGCCTTCCAAGTAGCTGGGACTACAGGCACCTGCCACAACGCCCAGCTAGTTTTTTGGTTGCAGTTGTCATTGCTGTTTAGCAGGCCCGGGCCAGGTTTGAACCCGCCAGCCTCAGTGTATGTGGCCAGCATCCTACCCACTGAGCTATGGGCACCACTATACTTAAACAATTTAATCAATTGTTTAATCAATTGAACCAATGTATAGTTGAAATAGTACAATTAATGTTTTGTATATTTCACCATCCAAAAAGTCTGACTTACTCACAGGTTGTGAAAATACAATTGGATTGTATAAGTAAAAGCTTTTCAAACTAAAATTCTCTATGAATGGTAGCCATTTGATGACATTGCTCTCTGATGAGTTTTCAAAAAACAGAAATCACTATTTGTTTATCATTACAAAAATCTGGGAGTTATAAAAGAGCACACAGATACCAGCACTTGGGAGGCCAAGGTGGGTGGATTGCCTCAGCTCACAAGTTTGAGACCAGCCTGAGCCAGAGAAAGACCCTGTCTCTAAAAAATAGCTGGATGTTGTGGTGGGTGCCTGTAGTCCTAGCTACTTGGGAGGCTGAGGCAAGAGGATCACTTGAACCCAAGAGTTTGAGGTTGCTGTGAGCTATGACGCCATAGCACTCTACCAAGGGTGACAAGTGAGACTCTGTCTCTAAAAAAAAAAGCACACAGAAACAAATGAAAATTGTTCATTATCACTCCTGAGAAATAAACCAGTGAATTTTTAGTGTAAAGTGTGTTCATTTTTATGATAACTAAGCTGAAGGATCTGAAGAATCGAGTAAAATCAAGTTGTTAAAAAGCAAAAGCAAAAACAAATCACTGTTAAATTAGGTGAAGCTAAAATAAGTGCAAATATGGCAAAACCTATAGGACTCTGTAGTTTACAGTTTTCTTAAATGTCTGAATTCAAAATTAGAATGGTGTGGTATGGCTATGCACTATTAGGAGAGATAAAGCAGATCTCCAACTGATGACCCATACTCTAATAAAATGCTTGGACATCTTTGCATTTTTATTTATTTATTTATTTTATTATTATTATTTTTTTTGTAGAGACAGAGTCTCACTTTACCGCCCTCAGTAGAGTGCCATGATGTCACAGGACTCACAGCAACCTCCAGCTCCTGGGCTTTCGTGATTCTCCTGCTTCAGCCTCCTGAGCAGCTGGGACTACAGGCGCCTGCCACAATGCCGGGCTATTTTTTGGTTGCAGTTCAGCTGGGGCTGGGTTTGAACGCGTTTGAACCTGTCACCCTCGGTATATGGGGCCAGCGCCCTACTCACTGAGCCACAGGCGCCACCTCATATTTGCATTTTTAAAAAAACCCAGATGCACAGTATTTGCAAGTTACTCAGTTACTTTAAAAGAAGAAGGCTTTTTTCTTCTTCTTCTTTTTTTAAGAGACAGAGTCTCACTTTATTGCCCTTGGTAGAGTACTGTAGCGTCACAGCTCACAGCAACCTCCAACTCCTGGGCTTAGGTGATTCTCTTGCCTCAGCCTCCCGAGTAGCTGGGACTACAGGTGCCCACAACGCCTGGCTATTTTTTTTTTTTTGCAGTTTTTTTTGGCCAGAGCCAGGTTTGAACCCACCATCTCTAGTATATGGGGCCGGTGCCCTACTCCTTTGAGCCACAGGCGCTGCCCAAATATACATTTTAGCAGTTTTTTTTTTTTTTTTAGCTGGGACCAGGTTTGAACCCTCTACCTCCGGTATATGGGGCTAGCACCCTACTCCTTGAGCCACAGGCGCCAACCTTGCCTGGCTATTTTTTTGTTGCAGTTTGGCAGGGGCAGGGTTTGAACCCGCCACCCTCAGTATATGGGGCTGGCACCCTAAACACAGCCACAGGTGCCGCCCTTTTCTTCTTCTTTTTGAGACAGAGCCTCACTCTGTTGTAGCTCACAGCAACCTCCAACTCTTGGGCTCAAGCCATCCTCCTGCCTCAGTTTTTCCATTTTTAGTAGAGATGGGGTCTCACTTTTGCTCAGGCTGGTCTCAAACTCCTGAGCTCAGGCAATCCACCAGCCTCGGCCTTCCAGAGTGCTAGGATTACAGGTGTGAGCCCCTGAGTCCCGCCTGCTTGCAGATGTTTTAATAAATCTCTGCTATTAACTCCTCCACCTGGTTCTTTGCAGAACCGTCAACTCTCACAATGAGCAAATTGCATTTACTTTTATAACTGATGTTTGCCATTAACCGTGCCTTTTTATGTTACTTTTTTTGATTCTGATTGCAGTGCCCTACTTTTTAACATCCTTTCCCCTCCTCTCCCACTAATCACATAAAAACACAGGAAGGTTGAAAAATGGTGCTCTTTAAATGCACAGTGCATACCTAAGGACAAATTTTGGTTTTGCTTGTTTTCACTTTGGCAGGGCAATAAAAATCTTAAGTAGATTTTTTTTCTCTGCTTAAGAAAGCCCCCCAAATCATTGACTTTTCACAACAGGCCAGGAAGAGAGGAAATCTCCCAGGGTTTATGGAAAGGCAAACAAAAAGTGCTAGGGCAGTAGTTCCTAAACTTCTGTAGGGTCACAGGTCCTTTTAAGAACCTGATGAAAGTTTGAAAAAATTAAGAAGTCAGGCTCAGCACTTGTAGCTCAAATGGCTAAGGCGCCAGCCACATACACGGGAGCTGGTGGTTTGGAATTCAGCCCTGGCGCACCAAACAACAATGACACCTACAACCAAAAAATAGTGGAGATTGTGGCGGGAGCCTGTAATCCCAGCTACTCCCAAGGCTGAAGCAAGAGAATCGCCCAACAGTTGTAGGCTGCTGTGAGCTGTGAAGTCACAATACTCTACAGAGGGCGACAGCTTGAGACTGTCTCAATAAAAAAAAATTTTTTTTTTTAGAAGTCAGTACCTGTTACAAAACTCTACATAAAGTTCTTCTGTTGTTGGGGAGGAGAAGGGATGATGGAAATGGAAGTGGAGATTGGAGGTGGAAGTGTGGTGGACCTCCAGAAGCCAAACCCTGGGGGTTCTAAGATAAGCAGCTGTCACAGCTGGTGGAACTTTTTTTTTTTTTGAGACAGTCTCACTATGTCGCCCTCGGTAGAATGCCATGGCATCACAGCCCACAGGAACCTCAAACTCTTGGGCTTAGGCGATTCTCCTGCCTCAGCCTCCCGAGAAGATGGGACTACATGAGCCGGGACTACAATGCCGGGCTATGTTTTGTTGCAGTTGTCATTGTTTAGCAGGCCAGGACTGAGTTCGAACCCACCAGCCTCGGTGTACGTGGCCGGCTCCGTAACCTCTTTGCTATGGGCTCCGAGCCAGGGGCAGGAACATTTTAAAATTTTGAATTGTATAACATGAGCTGGAGGACATCTGAAACCAGAGCCAATCTTTAAAAGTAAAAACACCTTTCACTTTTTCAACAGGTGCGGTGGGCCTACGGAGGGGTTGAAGAAAAACACGGAGAACCGGACGTCTCAGGAGGATCGGGAAGGAAGGGGCAGTGCGAAGTGGTTGGTCTGCGCTTGCGTGGGACTTTCCGCATGCGCAGTAGTGAGGTAAAGCTGCCGTCCATCCTCAAATGACCTACGGACTGCGCGAGAGCGCGGTACTGACGCCAGGAGGGACCTGTGTTCTGATAACGCGTTTTCAATTATCCCCCAAGTGTCTTTAGCCTGTTGTGCGGTTTGTCACGGTAAGTTTCTCCCCTGCGGGTCAGGTCAAGTGGCTTAAGGAGATCTGTGTATTATTTGAGTCAGATTGCCTTTCCAGATATTCCAGTTTTGGATCTAGACTCTTAATTCTCAACATTTTAATTATTTTTCTGTGCTGTTATTTAAATGCTCTGGTTTCTTTTTATGTCTATAGATTGCTAACCCAACAAGGCAAACCTGGACATTGAATTTGCTGGTCCGCACAAATTTTAAAACTGCCTTACACCTGCAGTTAAATTTCCTTGCAATAGCAGGTATTCTTCCAACTGTCACTTGTACGTATTTGTAGGTTTGCGTGATTTATTTGGGTGTCCCTGGAAATAGCCTTACTAGTTCAAAAGATGTGTGTTTTACTTTTATTAAGGTTCTCCATCTTACCTTCCTGGCGCTTTGCATCCTTACCAGCAATACTGAGGAACATGTTTCCCCAGGCTCTTGCAACTGGACAAAACTTTTTCTTATCTATGACAATCTTACAAATAAGCAATTATTTCTCATTGTTGTAATTTGCATTTCTTTCATAATTCGTTGAAGTTGAATATTCACATGTTTAATGGCCATTGCTTTTCTTTTTCTGGGAATTGCTTGTTCCTGTCCTTTGCTCTTTTTTTCTATTAGATTATTCATCTTTCACATACTGATATGTAAGACCCCTTTATAAATTAGTTCATTTGTCTAATATGTGATACAAGATTTTTCCCTCAGTTCATCAATTATCTGTTTATGGCATTTTGACTGTATAGTAGTATTATTTTATACAGTCAAATTTGTCTTTATATTCTTTTATGGATTCTTAATTTCATGCTTAAAAGGCGTTTACCAAGTTTATAAAGTTGTGTTTTCATTTATATGTCATTTTCCCATACTTTTAAAGTTTTGCTCTTTACTTTTAAAACCATGCATTGACCTGGAATATATTTTGATATAGAGAATGCAAAAGGAGGCCAGACACTGTGGCTTATGCCTATAATCTCAGCACTTGGGAGGCTGAGGCAGGTGGATTTGCCTGAGCTCACAGGTTCGAGACCAGCCTAAGCCAGAGCAAGACCCCTCTCCTCCCCCCCCCCCCCGTTTCTTAAAAAAATACCCGGCACCTGTAGTCCCAGCTACTTGGGAGGCTGAGACAAGAAGATCTCTTGAACTGAGGAGTTTGAGACTGCTATCAGCTAAGACACCACAGCGCTCTACCAAGAGTGAGCAAGTGAGATTCTGTCTCAAAAAAAAGAATGCAAAAGGATTCAACATTTTTTAAAAATGGTTAGCAACCGTCTTGCCATTTATGCACAATTGAATTTTCTCCATGATTTGAAATACCAACTTCAGTGTGTTTGTATGTATTTGAATCACCTAATTTGTCTCACTAGCTAAATTTTTTAATTACTACAGTTTTATATTATATTTCGATAAATGGTAACAGGAGTATCTCATTGTTCTTTTCAGAATTTGCATTACTATATATTACTAACATTTTTATTTTTCCAGATTACCTTTAATATTATCATTTGGCCAGGTCCCAAAAGATAATTTCAGTATTTTGATCAGGAGCTCATCATTCATTTTTAGTTCCTAATCTTCATATGCTCACGATCTCATTTTTAGTTCCTAATCTTCATATGCTCACGATCTGAGTATGAGGAAAAACTGATCATTTGATTCCTGTTATTTTTCTTTCCTTTTTTTTTTTGGCCAGGGCTGGGTTTGAACCTCCCACCTCTGGTATATGGGGCCAGTGCCCTACTCCTTTGAGCCCACAGGTGCTGCCCTCCTGTTGTTTTTCATCCTGTTTTGTTTTTTTTTTTTTTTTTGAGACACAGTCTCATTTGGTCACCCTTGGTAGAGTGCTATGGCATCATAGCTCACAACAACCTCAAACTCCTGAGCAACCTCAAACTCCTGGGCTCAAGTGAGTGTCTTGCCTCAGTCTCCCAAGTAGCTGGGACTACAGGCACCTGCCACAATACCTGGTATTTTTAGAGACGAGATCTTGCTCTCGCTCAGGCTCGTTTTGAACCTGTAAGCTCAGGCAATCCACCTGACTCAGTCTCCCAAGTGCTGGGGTTACAGGTGTGAGCTGCTGTGCCTTGCTCTTTTTTTTTCTTTTTGAGACAGAGTCTCACTGTGTTGCCCTGAGTAGAGTGCTGTGAGATCATTGTAGTCCACAGCAGTCTCAAACTCTTGGGCTTGAGCAGTCCTCTTGCCTCAGCCTCTTGAGTAGCTGGGACTATGAGCACCTGCCACAGCACCCTGCTAGCTTTTTCTGTTTCTAGTAGAGATAGCCTCTCACTGTTGCTCGGGCAGGTCTCGAACTCCTGAGTTCAGACAATCTGCCTGTCTCAGCCTTTGATGCTGTTTGTTACACAACCTTTCTACATATCTACTCTAAGCCTCAAGCTCAGAATATTAGAAAAAAGAGCTGTTAACGGTGCTGTGATTCAGTATCATCTTGATTATTATATTACATCCTCAAGGTCAGAAAACTGTTGCAGAAACAATAGGAACTTTTTTTTTTTTTTTATTGTTGGGGATTCATTGAGGGTACAATAAGCCAGGTTACACTGATTGCAATTGTTAGGTAAAGTCCCTCTTGCAATCATGTCTTGCCCCCATAAAGTGTGACACACACCAAGGCCCCACCCCCCCTCCCTCCTTCCCTCTTTCTCTTCCCCCCCATAACCATAATTGTCATTAATTGTCCTCATATCAAAATTGAGTATATAGGATTCATGCTTCTCCATTCTTGTGATGCTTTACTAAGAATAATGTCTTCCACGTCCATCCAGGTTAATACGAAGGATGTAAAGTCTCCATTTTTTTTAATGGCTGAATAGTATTCCATGGTATACATATACCACAGCTTGTTAATCCATTCCTGGGTTGGTGGGCATTTAGGCTGTTTCCACATTTTGGCGATTGTAAATTGAGCTGCAATAAACAGTCTAGTACAAGTGTCCTTATGATAAAAGGATTTCTTTCCTTCTGGGTAGATGCCCAGTAATGGGATTGCAGGATCAAATGGGAGGTCTAGCTTGAGTGCTTTGAGGTTTCTCCATACTTCCTTCCAGAAAGGTTGTACTAGTTTGCAGTCCCACCAGCAGTGTAAAAGTGTTCCCTTCTCTCCACATCCACGCCAGCATCTGTAGTTTTGAGATTTTGTGATGTGGGCCATTCTCACTGGGGTTAGATGATATCTCAGGGTTGTTTTGATTTGCATTTCTCTAATATTTAGAGGTGATGAACATTTTTTCATGTGTTTGTTAGCCATTCGTCTGTCGTCTTTAGAGAAGGTTCTATTCATGTCTCTTGCCCATTGATATATGGGATTGTTGACTTTTTTCATGTGGATTAATTTGAGTTCTCTATAGATCCTAGTTATCAAGCTTTTGTCTGATTAAAAATATGCAAATATCCTTTCCCATTGTGTAGGTTGTCTCTTTGCTTTGGTTATTGTCTCCTTAGCTGTACAGAAGCTTTTCAGTTTAATGAAGTCCCATTTGTTTATTTTTGTTGTTGTTGCAATTGCCAAGGCAGTCTTCTTCATGAAGTCTTTCCCCAGGCCAATATCTTCCAGTGTTTTTCCTCTGCTTTCTTGGAGGATTTTTATTGTTTCATGCCTTAAATTTAAGTCCTTTATCCATCTTGAATCAATTTTTGTGAGTGGGGAAAGGTGTGGGTCCAGTTTCAGTCTTTTACATGTAGACATCCAGTTCTCCCAACACCATTTATTGAATAGGGAGTCTTTCCCCCAAGGTATGTTCTTGTTTGGTTTATCAAAGATTAGGTGGTTGTAAGATGTTAGTTTCATTTCTTGGTTTTCAATTCGATTCCAAGTGTCTATGTCTCTGTTTTTGTGCCAGTACCATGCTGTCTTGAGCACTATGGCTTTGTAGTACAGACTAAAATCTGGTATGCTGATGCCCCCAGCTTTATTTTTGTTACAGAGAACTGCCTTAGCTATACGGGTTTTTTTCCGGTTCCATACAAAACGCAGAATCATTTTTTCCGAATCTTGAAAGTACGATGTTGGTATTTTGATAGGAATGGCATTGAATAGGTAGATTGCTTTGGGAAGTATAGACATTTTAACAATGTTGATTTTTCCCATCCATGAGCATGGTATGTTCTTCCATTTGTTAATATCCTCTGCTATTTCCTTTCTGAGGATTTCATAGTTTTCTTTATAGAGGTCCTTCACCTCCTTCGTTAGGTATATTCCTAGGTATTTCATTTTCTTTGAAACTATGGTGAAGGGAGTTGTGTCCTTAATTAGCTTCTCATCTTGACTGTTATTGCTGTACACAAAGGCTACTGACTTGTGGACATTGATTTTATATCCTGAAACATTACTGTATTTTTTGATGACTTCTAGGAGTCTTGTGGTTGAGTCTTTGGGGTTCTCTAAGTATAAGATCATGTCGTCAGCAAAGAGGGAGAGTTTGACCTCCTCTGCTCCCATTTGGATTCCCTTTATTTCCTTGTCTTGCCTAGTTGTATTGGCTAGAACTTCCAGCACTATGTTGAATAGTAAAGGTGACAGAGGACAACCTTGTCTGGTTCCAGTTCTAAGAGGAAAAGCTTTTAGTTTTACTCCATTCAGTAAAATATTGGCTGTGGGTTTGTCATAGATAGCTTCAATCAGTTTTAGAAATGTGCCACCTATGCCTATACTCTTCAGTGTTCTAATTAGAAAAGGATGCTGGATTTTATCAAATGCTTTTTCTGCATCTATTGAGAGGATCATGTGATCTTTATTTTTGCCTCTGTTAATATGGTGGATAACGTTTATAGACTTGCGTATGTTAAACCAGCCTTGCATCCCTGGGATGAAGCCTACTTGATCATGATGAATGACTTTTTTGATGATAAGCTGTAATTTATTGGCTAGGATTTTGTTGAGAATTTTTGCGTCTATATTCATGAGTGAGATTGGTCTGAAATTCTCCTTTTTGGTTGGGTCTTTTCCTGGTTTTGGTATCAGGGTGATGTTTGCTTCATAGAATTTGTTGGGGAAGATTCCTTTTTCCTCAATTTTTTGGAATAATTTCTGCAGTACAGGAATAAGCTCTTCCTTGAAGGTTTGATAGAATTCTGGAGTGAAGCCATCTGGACCAGGGCATTTTTTGGTTGGAAGCTTTTTTATTGTTTCTTTGATTTCAGTGCTTGAAATTGGTCTGTTCAGGAGCTCTATTTCTTCTTGGCTGAGTCTAGGGAGAGGGTGTGATTCCAAATATTGACCCATTTCTTTCACATTGTCGAATTTCTGGGCATAGAGTTTCTGGTAGTATTCAGAGATGATCTCTTGTATCTCTGTGGGATCTGTTGTTATTTCCCCTTTATCATTTCTGATTGAGGTTATTAGAGATTTTACTTTTCTATTCCTCATTAGTCTGGCCAATGGTTTATCTATTTTATTTATTTTTTCAAAAAACCAACTCCTTGTTTCATTAATTTTCTGAATGATTCTTTTGTTTTCAATTTCATTGATCTCTGATTTGATTTTGGAGATTTCTTTTCTTCTACTGCATTTAGGCTTAGATTGTTCTTCTTTTTCCAATTCCATAAGATCTCTTGTGAGATTGTTGATGTGCTCTCTTTCTGTTTCTCCAATGTAGGCATCTAAAGCGATGAATTTTCCTCTCAAAACTGCTTTTGCAGTATCCCACAGGTTTTGGTAGCTTGTGTCTTCATTGTTGTTATGCTCAAGGAAGTTAATGATTTCCTGTTTTATTTCTTCCTGCACCCATCTGTTATTCAACAGAAGATTGTTTAATTTCCATGCCTTTGGGTGGGGTCGAGCATTTTTGTTAGAGTTGAGTTCCACCTTTAGTGCCTTATGGTCTGAGAAGATACAAGGTAAAATTTCAATTCTTTTGATTCTGTTGATATTTGTTTTGTGTCCCAGGATATGATCAATTTTGGAGAATGTTCCATGGGGTGATGAGAAGAATGTATATTCTTTATCTTTGGGATGGAGTGTTCTATATGCATCTATTAAGCACAGTTGTTCTAGGGTCTCATTTAAATCTCTTATATCCTTGTTTAATTTCTGTTTAGAGGATCTGTCCAGCTCTGTAAGAGGAGTGTTAAGGTCCCCTGTTATGATGGTATTATCAGATATCATATTGCTCAGACTGAGTAAGGTGTGTTTCAAGAATCCGGGAGCATTTAAATTGGGTGCATAGATATTTAGAATTGAAATGTCTTCTTGTTGTATTTTTCCCTTGACCAATATAAAGTGACCATCTTTGTCTTTTTTGACTTTAGTTGCTTTAAATCCACATGTATCTGAAAATAAGATTGCAACTCCTCTTTTCTTCTGAATTCCATTTGCCTGAAAAATTGTCTTCCAACCCTTGACTCGGAGCTTTAATTTGTCTTTTGAAGCCAGGTGTGTTTCTTGCAGACAGCAAATGGATGGCTTGTGTTTTTTAATCCAGTCAACCAATCTATGTCTCTTCAGTGGGGAATTGAAGCCATTAACATTTATTGAGATAATTGATAAGTGTGGTAGTATTCTATTCGTTTTATTTTGTGAGAGTCCATTGCTTAGTTTTATCTTTTGCATCAGTGTGGAGGTTAGGTTCTGTCCTTTAATTTCTGATTTCTTACTTTGCTGCTGATCCATTGTGGTGGTCAGTGTGCAGACCAGGTTGAAGTATTTCCTGTAGAGCTGGTCTTGTTGTGGAGAATTTCCTCAATGTTTGTATATCCATAAATGATTTGATTTCTGCATCAATTTTGAAGCTTAGCTTAGCAGGGTACAGAATTCTGGGCTGGAAATTGTTCTGTTTAAGTAGATTAAAGGTAGATGACCATTGTCTTCTTGCTTGGAAAGTTTCATTAGAGAAGTCTTCTGTCACTCTGATGGATTTGCCCCTGTAGGTCAACTGGCGCTTACTCCTGGCAGCTTGCAGAATCTTTTCTTTTGTCTTGACTTTGGACAGGTTCATCACAATGTGTCTTGGAGAAGCTCGGTTAGAGTTGAGGCGACCTGGGGTCCGATAACCCTCTGAAAGCAGTGTGTCAGAATCTTTGGTGATATTTGGGAAATTTTCTTTTATAATATTCTCTAGTATGGCTTCCATTCCTCTGGGGCATTCTTCTTCCCCTTCTGGAATTCCTATAACTCGTATGTTGGAACGCTTCATAAAGTCCCATAATTCTGACAGTGAACGTTCTGCTTTCTTTCTCTTCTTTTCTGCCTCTTTTACTATCTGAGTTATCTCAAAAACTTTGTCTTCTTCCTCTGAAATTCTTTCTTCTGCATGGTCTAACCTGTTGCTGATACTTTTCATTGCATCTTTAAGTTCCCTGATTGACTGCTTCATTTCCTTCAGCTCTGCTATATCCTTTTTATATTCTTCATAACGTTCATCTCTTATTTGATTCTGTTTTTGAATTTCCTTTTGGTTAATTTCCACTTTATTAGCAGTTTCCTTCATTGTTTCCATCATTTCTTTCATTGTTTTCAACATGTGTATTCTAAATTCCCTTTCTGTCATTCCTAACATTTCTGTATAGGTGGAATCCTCTGCAGTAGCTACCTCATGGTCCCTTGGTGGGGTTGTTCTGGACTGGTTCTTCATGTTGCCTGGAGTTTTCTGCTGATTTTTCCTCATGAGTGATTTCTTTTATCTGTTTCCTTGCCCTAATTTTCCTTTCACTTCCTCTTGCTCTTTAAGTTCTCGTGCCTGTGGAAGTTGCGGGCGGGTTTAGACGGATTGAACACACGCGACCACTTGCCGGTTTTCCACTGTTTTAGTCCTCCTCTTGGGGTCCAGAAGTCTCTCGCTGACTCCATGTATCCTCTGAGGGTTGATGATAGGCAGATCCCACCAGCCAGAGATGCCTGGAGTCCTATCTCCCCAGACTCACTGTGCCCAGATGCAAGGAAGCTGTTACTTGGCTGCCATCTTGCTCCGCCTCTCAACAATAGGAACTTTTTGCCCTTAATAGTGCCCTAATGTCCCTGCAGAATAACCAAAAATAAGGATAATCATAATAACAATGGTTAGCCAGCATTATTTTTTTTTTAACTTGAATTACAAGAACCCTACACTATAGATACTATTGTTATCTCCATTTTACAGATTGGGGCTCAGAGATTGTAAGTGGCTTTCTCAAGGTCATACAGGTAATGTGTGCCAGAGCCAGGATTTGAACATAGGCAGTATTTCCCAAAGCCTGTGTTTTTAACTGCCACGATGTTTTTGATAAAAATTTCAGAAAGTCTTGTTCACAAAAGGCAGTGTTTTAAGACCCAGAAGGTCTAAAACTGGTAGAGAAGAAAATACACTGGGTAGAATTGAACTGCTGTGTGTAGCTACTACCTTGTGTGTAGCTACTTTTGGTTTTACTCTTAATCCACCTGTACCATCAAAAGGGAATCCTCATTTGGGTACAGAAAGGGGCACAATTTAACAAGTTGGTAGAAACGTCTATTACAGATTTTGTGTTTTGATAATGTCCAAAAATAAGGATAATCATAGTAACAGTGGTTAGCGCACAGCTAACCATTTTATACTTTTAACTGTACTTTTTATACTAAGAACCAAAATTGTATTCATTTGTTTAAAAAAAATAGAAGAAAACTATTAAGGGCTAGAGTACAGTAATACTTCATCACTTACTAATTCAGTTTGAAACACAGAAGTACTTTTTTTCTTATTTGCTAACCAACAGTGATTTGTGGAATTTCTGTATAAATCATTGTTCTGCTTTATAAGCAAACCTTCTTTTTTCCATTCTTATATCATGTTGTACAATATTAGTTTTAAATGTTGATTTATAAATATAGTATACATTTTGTGAGGAAGATAGTAGACAAAGCCTGAGAGTTTTTCTTTGGAAGAAGATATCACGGACTTAGGCAAATACAAGTTAGTAGTTTAGTCGTTTATGAAGCCTGATAAGGTTCAAGTTTAACTGGCTCAAGGGTAAGTGATATCTGTGAAAAGTTATAAGATCACAGTACAGTGAGGGAAAATAATCTTCTTGTTACAAAAGAAGTCTTATATAATAGGAGAACTGAATGACCACAGCAGCACATATTAAAATGTCCTCAGTGGGTAAGACATCTGAGTAGGAAAAAATCCTTGCCCAAAGACTACTTTTCCAGTACAGAATAAATCAGATTCATGGCCGGATATGGATATACAAGACTAGAGGTAAGGCCAACAAAGTGTTTGCTAAGTTATTTCTCCTTTTTTCTATCTGGAGCTTTTTTTTTTGAGATAGAGTTTTACTATGTCGCCCTCGGTAGAGTGCCGTGGCATCACAGCTCACAGTAACCTCAAACTCTTGGGCTAAAGCAATTCTCTTGCCTCAGCCTCCCAAATAGCTGGGACTACAGGCACCTACCACACGCCTGGCTATTTTTTTTTGTTGCAGTTATCAGTGTTTAGGTGGCCTGGGTTGGGTTTAAACCGGCCAGCCTCCGTGCATGTGGCTGGTACTGTAATCATTCTGCTGCAGGCGCTGAGCCTACATCTTATATTTTTAAGCCCTGAATCACCTTGCATAGCCCTTGCATGTTTCATAACTCAGACACAAACTGTTTCATATGCTCAGTAGCCTGGGGAGTTTTCCCTGTCCTTAGAAATGTCCCCATCGGGAGGCATCTGTGGCTCAGTGAGTAGGGCACCAGCACCATATACCGAGGATGGTGGGTTCGAACCTGGCCCCGGCCAAACTGCAACAAAAAATAGCTGAGCGTTGTGGCGGGCGCCTGTAGTCCCAGCTGGGTGTTGTGGCGAGTACCTGTAGTCCCAGAAAGAGAATTGCCTAAGCCCAGGAGCTGGAGGTTGCCGTGAGCTGTGACGTCACAGCACTGTACCAAAGCCGACAAAGTGAGACTGTATCTCTTAAAAAAAAAAAGAAATGTCCCCATCTGCAGAAAACTAGAATTTATTGAGAGAGTTATTGTTTAAATGCATTTTTTTCCAAGTCTCTCTTAGTAAATATTTATTAAAGAACCCACTCAGTTGGCTCGGCACCTGTGGTTCAAGCAGCTGGGGCGCCAGCCACATACACGGAGGTTCAAATCCAGGTTGAGCTGGCAGGTTCAAATCCAGTCCAGGCCCGCCAAACAACAATGACAGCTGCAACCAAAAAATAGCCAGGCGTTGTGGCAGGCACTTGTAATCCTAGCTACTTGGGAGGCGGAGGCAGGAGAATCGCTTGAGCTCAGGAATTGGAGGTTGCTGTGAGCTGTGATGCCACGGCACTCTACCCAGGGTGACAGTTTGAGGCTCTGTCTCAATAAAAACAGAATCTACTCAGTTGATGAGAGCAGTCCTAAATAAGCACTCAATAAATGTGTTGAATTGAGTTGAAGTAAATAAAACCAGTTAGCTCTGAAACTTAACAAAACATTTTTTTTTAATTTCTTTTAGGGTTATGATGGCTTCCAGTCACACTGTGCTGATGCGGTTGGTAGCCTCAGCATATTCTATTGCTCAAAAGGCAGGAATGATAGTCAGACGTGTCATTGCTGAAGGAGATCTGGATATTGTGGAGAAGGTACTGAAGCTCTCATCTCATTTCATAACAACTTTTTTTTTTTTTTTTTTTTTTTTTTTATTGTTGGGGATTCATTGAGGGACAACTTTTTTTTTCTGTTGCACTGGGTAGAGTGTCATGGCATCATAGCTCACGGCAACCTCAAGCTCTTGGGCTCAAGAGATCCATTTACCTCAGCTCCCGAGTAGCTGGGACTTACAGGTACCCACTGCCATGCCCAGCTTGCTTTTCTATTTTTAGTAGACATAAGGTCTCACTCTTGCTCAGGCTGGTCTCAAACCCCTGAGCTCAAACAGTCTACTGGCCTCGGCCTCCCATAGTGGTAGAATTAATAGGCATGAGTCACCCCACCTAGCCTCACATTACAAATTTTAAATGTACGTTTCCATGTGTTCCCTTTTTTTCCTTTCTTTTTTGAGGTACTAGCTTGCGTGTTGCACTGGCTAGAGTGGAGGGACATCATCATAGTTCACTGTAACCTCACACTTCTGGGCTCCACCAGTCCTCCCGGGCTTCAGCCTCCTGAGTAGCCACTATGCCCTGCTAATTTTTTCTATTTTGGTAGAGACAGGGTCTCACTGTTCGTCAGGCTGCTCTTGAACTCTTGACCTCAAATGATCCTCCTGTCTCACCCTCCCAGAGTGCTAGGATTATAAGTGAGAGCCACCACACCAAACTACTATTAATCTTTAAATCGTTATTTTAATCTTTAAAGATGACTATATTGTAAATTTTGTAAGTAAGAAAATTTTAGGGTATGATTTATCATTAACATTTTAATGATTTTTTTTTGAGACAGAGTCTGACTATGTTGCCCTTGGTAGAGTGCCGTGGCATCACAGCTGACAGCAACCTCAAACTCTTGGGCTTAAGTGATTCTGTTGCCTCAGCCTCCCGAGTAGCTGGGACTACAGGCACCTGCCACAATGTCTAACTATTTTTTTTTGTTGCAGTTGTCATTGCTGTTTAGCTGGCCGGGCTGGGTTCGAACCTGCCAGCATTGGTGTTTGTGGCTGGCGCCTTAACCACTGTGCTTATGGGTGCCGTGCCCATTTTAATGATTTTTCTTTTCTTTTTTTTTGAGACAGAGCCTCAAGCTGTTGCCCTGGGTAGAGTGCTATGGCATCATAGCTCACGGCAACCTCCCACTCTTGGGCTCAAGAGATCCTCTTGCCTCAGTGTTTCTATTTTTAGTAGAGATGGGAGTCTCGCTTTTGCTCAGGCTGATCTGGAACTTGTGAGTGCAAGCTATTCAGCCGCCTCTGCCTCCCAGAATGCTAAAATTACAGGCGTGAGCCACCGCACCTGGCCACATTTTAATGATTTTATTTTACTTATTAATTTATTTTGTTGAGACAGAGTCTCACTATGTCACCCTTGGTAGGGTGCAATGGCATAACAGCTCACAGCAACCTCAAACTCTTGGGCTTAAGCGATTCTCCTGCCTCAGCCTCCCAAGTAGCTGGGACTATAGGTGCTGGCTACAATGCCTGGCTATTTTTTGTTGTTGTTGTAGTTGGCATTGTTTTTAGCAGGCTCAGCCCAGGTTCAAACCTGCCAGCCTCAGTGTATGTGACCAGCGCCCTAACCACTGAGCTACGAGCACCAAGCCATTTTAATGATTTTAAATAAAGTGAGTTAAGTCAGTCACTTATAAGTCATTTAAAAGTCTACGGTCATTACCATAAGCAAAGATAGAGTTGGATGTAGTAGCTCACGCCTGTAATCTTAGCACTCTGAGTGGCTGATGCGGGTAGATTGCTTGAATTCAGGAGTTCGAGACTAGCCTGAATAAGAGCAAGACTCCATCTGTACTAAAAAAAAAACCCAAAAAAAACCAACTAGACTCGGCGCCTATAGCTTAGTGGCTAGGGCACCAGCCACATAGACAGGAGCTGGTGTGTTTGAATCCAGCCTAGGCCTGCCAAACAACAATGGCAACTACAACCAAAAAATAACCAGGTATTGTCCCAGCTACTTGGGAGGCTGAGGCAAGAAAATTGCTTAGGTGCAAGAGTTTGAGGTTGCTGTGAGCTGTGATGCTACGGCACTCTATCTAGGGTAAAAACTTGAGATTCTGTCTCCAAAAAAAAAAAAAAAAAACTAGTCAGGCATAGTGGTGGACGTCTCTAGTCCCAGCTACTTGGAAGGCTGGGGCAGGAGGATTACTCAAACCCAAGGCTGAGGCAGGAGGATTGCTCAAACCTAAGAGTTTGAGATTGCTGTGAGCTATGATGCCATGGCACTCTACCCTGGGTGACAGAGTGAGACTCTGTATAATAATAGTAAAATAAAAAAATTAGCAGAACATGTGAATATAAGAACAAGTGAAATAAATCACATTTCCTTTTTTAATAGTTTTATTGGGGCTACTTTTGTTGTAGACTCTTATTTTCCATTTAAAAAAAGGTTTATTCTTTTTTTTTTTTTTTTTTTGTGGTTTTTGGCCAGGGCTGGGTTTGAACCCGCCACCTCCGGCATATGGGACTGGCGCCCTACTCCTTGAGCCACAGGCGCTGACAGCTCCCATCGTGAGCCACACTTTTAGATGTGTTCATAACATTACCCAGAAATCTAAATTCATGACTCATTTTCAACCTGGTCAAGGATCATTGTTGGCATGTCACAAGACTCATAGGACTCAATTCCTGACTCTCTACTTTTTCTTTAATCATAAAATTATAGATAGTGTTGAAAACTTATTGAATATACTGTCTAAAAATTTTTGTGGATGAGGATACTATAGAAAACATGCTGGCTGGACACAGTGGCTCAATGCCTGTAATCCTAGCCCCCTGGGAGGCCGAGGCGGGTGGATAGTTTGAGCTCATGAGTCAAGACCAGCCTGAGCAAAAGTAAGACCCAGAAGTAAGTCTCTAGTGAAAATAGAAAAACTAAGACAAGAGGATAGCTTGAGCCCAAGAGTTAGAGGTTGCTGTGAGCTATGATGCCACAGCACTCTGCCCAGGCTGACAAAGTTAGAGACTCTGTCTCAAAAAAAAAAAAAAATAATAATAATAATCTCAGAAAACATGCTGATCAGGCAGGGTATAATAACACATACTTACAAGGGGTCTGACAATTAAATTAAGCTCATGAACTCATTGTAGAAAAAGTGCTGCATACCTCATTGCTAAATATCACTACGGTCACCTTCAAATTACTTTCCTTGGGAAGCTATGCACCAATGCCAGCACTTAGTGCGTCCTTCAAAGCAATTTTGGAACTCTTTTTGTGGGATGGCCATCAAAACTGTTGTTGTATTATCCTTAATGTCTTGATGTTTTCAAAATGTCTTCCTTTAAATATTTCCTTTTTCTTTGGTAAAGAAAAAAAAGTCACTGGGGGCAGACTAGGTAGATAGGGAGGGAGTCCAATACAGTTATTTATTTACTGGCTAAAAACTCCCTCACAGACAGGGCCATGTGAACTGATGCATTGTTGTGATGTAAGATCCATGAGTTGTTGGCCAAGATTTTCAGTTAACATTTTCCTGTTTCTCTATTGATGTTTACTTGATCTGCTATGTTTCTCACAGTCAGATGATTTTGATGCTCAGTCTGACCAGTAAGTTCTGCTCATTATTGGCCTTTTTCACTCTCTTCATCAGTGATGCTTTCTCTCCCCTCAAAAAAATGTTTAATCCAGCTCGGCACCCATAGCACAGTGGTTACGGTGCCAGCCACAGGCACTGAGGGTGCTGGGTTTGAACCCAGCGTGGGCCAGTTAAACAGCAATGACAACTGCAACAAAAAATGGTGAGGCCTTTGGCGGGCGCCTGTAGTCCTAGCTACTTGGGAGGCTGAGGCAGGAGAATCACTTAAGCCCAGAGTTTGAGGTTGCTGTGAGCTGGGATACTATGGCACTCTACCAAGGGTGACATAGTGACACTCTCAAAAAAAAAAAAAATTGTTTAATCCATTTGTACACTGCTGTTTTCTTCATAGCATTGTGTGCATAAACTTGGATTAATATGTCCCTGATTTCACTTCCAGTCTTGCCAAGTATAACAAGAAATTGCACCTGTAGCTCAGTGGCTAGGGCACCAGCCACATACACCGAGCCTGGCAGGACCCGGCCCAGGCCTGCCAAACAACAATGACAACTATAACAACAAAATAGCCGGGCATTGTGGAGGGTACCTGTAGTCCCACCTACTTGGGAGGCTGAGGCAAGAGAATCACTTAAGACCAAGAGTTTGAGGTTGCTGTAAGTTGTGACGTTACAGCACTCTACTGAGGTTGACATAGTAAGACTCTGCCTCAAAAAAAAAAAAAGGCGGCTCCAGTGGCTCAGTGGGTAGGGTGCCAGCCCCCATATACCTAGGGTGTTGGTTTCAAGCCTGGCCCCGGCCAAATTGCAACAACAAAAAAAATAGCTGGGTGTTGTGGCAGGCGCCTGTATTCCCAGCTTCTCCGGAGGATGAGGCAAGAGAATCGCCTAAGCCCGGGAGCTGGAGGTAGCTGTGAGCTGTGTGATGCCACGGCACTCTACCGAGGGTGATAAAGTGAGACTCTGTCTCTACAAAAAAAAAAAAGGAAATTTAATGTTTGTTTGTTGCTCTATAAGCTCTGACATTCTCACGATGGCACACAAAAACACTAACAACATGAATGCCACTCAGCAAGACATCACATATTAACATGAACACAGCTGTGACACAGTAATGTACCACGGTTATAAAATCTTACCAAGTTGTTTGTACAGGGTGGCCAACAGTGGCAAGTTTGAGAATTTAATTGTCAGAACTGTGTATAATCCTAGCACTTTGTGAGGCCAGAGAGGGAGGATCACTTGAGTCCAGGAGTTCAATACCAGCCTGAGCAAGAACAAGATCCATCTCTGTAATAAATAGAAAAATTAATATGTCAAATGGTATATAAAACCAGTGTATGGTGCCCCATGATTGCATTAATGTACACAGCTATGATTTAATAATAAATAAATAAAACAAAATAAAAAAACAGATAGAAAAATTAGCCATGTGTGGTGTTGTGTGCCTGTGATCCCAGCTACTTGGGAAGCAGAGGCAGGAAGATCACTTTTTTTTTTTTTTTTTTTTATTGTTGGGGATTCATTGAGGGTACAATAAGCCAGGTTACACTGATTGTAATTGTTAGGTAAAGTCCCTCTTGCAATCATGTCTTGCCCCCATAAAGTGTGACACACACCAAGGCCCCATCCCCCCTCCCTCCTTCCCTCTGTTCTCCCCCGCCATAACCATAATTGTCATTAATTGTCCTCATATCAAAATTGAGTACATAGGATTCATGCTTCTCCATTCTTGTGATGCTTTACTAAGAATAATGTCTTCCACGTCCATCCAGGTTAATACGAAGGATGTAAAGTCTCCATTTTTTTTAATGGCTGAATAGTGGTGTTGTGTGCCTGTGATCCCAGCTACTTGGGAAGCACAGGCAGGAAGATCACTTTTCTTATTTTTATTTTTTTTTTAAACAGAGTCTCACTCTGTCACCTGGGTGGGGTACTGTGGCATCATAGCTCACAGCAACCTCAAACTCTTGGGCTCAAATGATTCCCTTGCCACAGCCTCCCAAGTAGCTGGGAATACAGGCACCCACCACAACGCCTGACTATTTTTAGAGAGGAGGTCTCCCACTTGCTCAGGCTGTTCTCAAACTGGTAAACTCAGGCAATCCACCTGCCTCGGTCTCCCAGAGTGCTAGGCTTATAGGCATGAGCCACTGCACCGGGCCTTAGCATCTGTGTTAGAAAAAATGAAACATTCTTATTGTCCTTTATACTGTTCAGGTACCTCTACTACTTTATATCTATGTGTTGATGCCTTATGTTTTTCCTTTATATTTTTTTTCAGAAACAGGGCCTTCCTCTGTCACACAGCCTGGAGAGCAATGATCTGCTTGCTGCAGCCTCCAATGTCCTGGGCTCAAGGTAGCCTTCTACCTCAGCCTCCAAAGTAGCTGGGATTATAGATGCATACTCTGCACTCAGCTCATTCTTTAATTTTTTGTAGAGATGTGGGTCTCACTATGTTGCCCAGGCTGGTCTCAAACTCCTGGCCTCAAATAGTCCTCCTGCCTCGGCCTCCTAATGTGCTGGATTTACAGGCATAACCCCCTGCACCCAGCCAGTATCTGATTTTTTTAAAAACAGGGCAATACAGATTGTCACACAGGTATCAATGATGAGGTCTCACACTATGTGAATAGAAAAAGCAGGAAATATTCATATACATCATAGAAAAGAAAAGAATTGGGATAGCATTCCTTGTGTAGTTGAATGGCTTTCCTTATCCCTTTATTTCTGTTCAGCACTTATCTATAAACTTGATATGTAACTAATCTTTTCTCTTCTCTTTTTTTTTTTTGAGACTGAGTCTTACTCTGTCACCCTAAGTAGAGTGCTATGGCGTCATTTTGGCTTACAGCTCCTCAAACTCTTGATTTCAAGTGATCCTCTTGTCTTATCCTCCCTAATAGCTGGGACTACAGCTGCCTGCCTTGATGCCTTGCTAGTTTTTCTATTTTTATATTATATATATATATATATATATATATTTCTTTTTTTTTTTTTTTTTGCAGTTTTTGGCCAGGGTTGGGTTTGAACCCACCACCTCTGGCATATGGGGCCAGCGCCCTACTCCCTTGAGCCACAGGCACCACCCTAGTTTTTCTATTTTTAGTAAAGATAGGGGCTCAGCTCAGTGCCCATACCACAGTAGTTACGGCTCCAGCCACATACACAAAGGCTAGCAGGTTTGAATCCAGCCCGAGCCAGCTAAAACAACCATGACAAATGCAACAAAAAATAGCCAGGCATTATGGCAGGCACCTGAGAAATTAAAAAAAAAAAAAGGTAAAGATAGGGCCTTGATCTTGTTCAGGCTGGTCTCGAACTCCTGAGCTCAAGTGA
Source organism: Nycticebus coucang (assembly GCF_027406575.1). Taxonomy (NCBI): domain Eukaryota; kingdom Metazoa; phylum Chordata; class Mammalia; order Primates; family Lorisidae; genus Nycticebus; species Nycticebus coucang. The sequence goes on from NC_069789.1 coordinate 40,995,344, forward strand.
TCTACCTGCCTCCATCTCTTAGAGTGCTAGGATTACAGGCATGAACCACTGCTCCCAGCCTATTACTAATCTTCAAATTCAACAATTCTTTTTTTTTTTTTTTGTAGAAACAAGAGTTTCACTTTATTGCCCTTGGTAGAGTGCCGTGGCGTCACACAGCTCACAGCAACCTCCAACTCCTGGGCTTAGGCGATTCTCCTGCCTCAGCTGGGACTACAGGTGCCCACCACAATGCCCGGCTATTTTTTTGTTGCAGTTTGGCCGGGGCCGGGTTTGAACCCGCCACCCTCGGTATATGGGGCCGGCGCCCTGCTCACTGAGCCACAGGTGCTGCCCTCAACAATTCTTTTAAGTAGTTTCATTCAGCAGAAACTTAAAGAGCACCTTCTGTGTGCCAGGCACAATTCTTTAGAGAATAAAATTCCTTTGTGGAGCTTACATTGTAGCAGAACAGTACTACTTTGCATTGACATAAACAGGAAACTTCAATGTGACATAAGTTTGATTTTTATGATTATTCCCTGTATCATTGCAAAGTATTGTTAAAATGATACTATTTAAGGTAATACAAACTATAAATCTACCTAAGTAGGCATATATAAATTGTAACATGTTAACAGTCCTCAAAGCAAACTAAAAAAAAAGTTAAAGCTGTCAATTGCAAAATTTTCCACTGGGTCTTTCATTAGCATGAGTATCTGACACATGAAGAGTGAGGGTGCCACAGGTGAACTAAATGTTAAATGTCACTATAGGCTGGGCACAGTGGCTCACGCATATAATCTGGCACTTTGGGAGGCCGAGGCAGGTGGACAGCCTGAGCTCAGGAATTTGAGACCAGTGTGAGCAAGAGTGAGATAGTGTCTCTACTAAAAATAGAAAAACTAGGCTTGGCACCTGTGGCTCAAGCAGCTACGGTGCCAGTCACATACACCAGAGATGGCGGGTTTGAATCCAGCCCGGGCCTGCCAAACAACAATTGACAACTGCAACCAAAAAATGGCCAGGTATTGTGGTGGGTGCCTATAGTCCCAGCTACTTGGGAGGCTGAAGCAAACGAATTACTTAAGCCCAGGAGTTGGAGGTTGCTGTGAGCTGTGATGCCACGGCACTCTACCTAGGGTGACAGCTTGAGGCTCTGTCTCAAAAAAAAAAAAATAGAAAAACTACTTGGAGACATCCCCTCTTCCTCCTCCACAGTGCTGCTCCCTATCCCCAGCCTTTGTTCTGGAAACCCCAGAGATAGCTGGGGTTTGATATATCTCAGGGAATGTTGGCCCTGAGCCCTAGCTTAAGCCTACACTCCTGATCTCTCGGCTCATCCCAAATGCTCTCCTGAAGCCCGCTGCCCACTCTAAGGCTCCTAGGAGAGGGTGGCATTCTTCCCGCTCTGGGTCCTGCCTCTGACAAGCAGTCTCCCAGCTCCCAGCAGCCTCAGGAAGCTCTACACAGAGTGACCTAAGACCAGGCACAGGAAACTTCTGTAGCTTAATCAGTGTCTCTAACTGCATAAGCAATAGGGTCTTAATAAAGTGTTCCAGAGTGTAGGGTGGTTCCTACACACACACACACACACACACACACACACACACACACACACACGGCATTGTGGTAAGTGCCTGTAGTCCCAGGTACTAGGGAGGCTGAAGCAAAAGGATTGCTAAAACCCCAGAAATTGAGGTTGCTATGAACTATGATGCCACAGCACTTTACCCAGGGCAACAGAGTTGAGACTCTGTCTCAAAAGAAAAAAAAAAAAAAAAAAGTCACTTCAGTTCATTTTGATGTATTTTAGATTTTAGAAGTAAGAATTCTTTCTATGTGGTTGGGCCCAGTGGTTCATGCCTATAATCCTAGCTGTCTGGGAGGCTGAGATGGGTGGATAGCTTGAGCTCACCAGTTTGAGAATAGCCTGAGCAAAAAGCAAGACCACGTCTCTACTAAAAAAATAGAAAAACTGAGGCAAGAGGATTGCTTGATCCCAAGTTGAAGGGTGCTGTGAGCTGTGACGCCATGGCACTCTTCCTAGGGAGACAGCTTGAGACTTTGTCTTTTAAAAAAAAAGAATTCTGGGCAGTGCCTATGGCTCAAGGAGTAGGTGCTGGCCCCATATGCTGAGGGTGATGGGTTCAAATCCAGCCCCAGCTAAAAAAACTGCAAAAAAAAAAAAAAGAATTCTTTCTATGCACCAGTGAATTGTCTTGAGTACTCTTGAGTTATTAGGATTAGGTTTAGTGAGTGGAAGTTATAGAATAATCCATATAAAGAGTACCTTTTAAGGCTGGGTTTGGTGCCTCACGGCTATAATCCTAGCACTCTGGGAGGCCTAGACGGGTGGCTAGCTCGAGCTCATGAATTTGAGACCAGCCTGTGCAAAGGTGAGACCCCCCTCTCTACTAAAAATAGAAAAAAGGCAAGAGGGTCTTTTGACCCCAAGAGTTGGAGGTTGCTGTGAGCTATGACGCCATGGCACTCTAGCCAGAGCGACAGCGTGAGTACCTTTCAAATAACAAAATATTATATTGAAAGTTGCCTTGAAAAATTATAAATTTCCTGAGTCGGGCATGGTGGCTCATGCCTGTAATCCTAGCACTCTGGGAGGCTAAGGCTGGTGGATTGCTTGAACTCAGGAGTTCAAGACCAGACTGAGCACGAGGAAGACCCTGTCTCTAAAAACCAAAAAAAATGCCTGGCATTATGGCAGTTGCCTGTAGTCCTAGCTACTTGGGAGGCTAAGGCAACAGGATCACTTGAGCCCAAGAGTTTGAGGTTACCGTGAGCTATGACGCCACAGCACAATACCCAGGATGACAAAAAAAAGTTATAAGTTTCTATCTCTTTACCTGTTTAAGCAAAAAATTGATGTCTAGAAATGTTATAAAAGGAATTTCTGGCCAAGCACAGTGACTGATCCCTATAATCCTAACACTTTGAGAGGCCGAAGCACTGGAGACCAGGATTTCAAGACCAGTGTGGGCAGCAGAGTGAGGCTTTCTCTCTACAAAGAAATACGAAAAATTACCTTAATATGGTTTATACCTATAGTCCCAGGTATAAGGGAGGCTGAGACAGGAAACTGAATGCAGGAGTTAGAGGCAGCAGTGACCTATGATGATGCCTGTGTACTCTAGCCCAAACAATAGAACAAGATCCTATCTCAAAAGAAAAAAAAAAAAACCATATGTATATATATATGCAATGGAGAAGAAAATGTTCTAAATTATTTAAAAGTTCCACTCCCAACTTTAACCACTATTAATCCTTAGAAAAACCAGGGCAAGAAACTAGTTGACTCATTTGATGTTCAGTTCTATGAATCTAAAAACTGATGGCTTGGTGCCTGTAGCTCAAGCAGCTAAGGTGCCAGCCACATGCACCCATGCTGGCGGGTTTAAAACCAGCCCAGGCCAGCTAAGCAACAATGACAACTGCAACAATAAAAATAGCCGAATAGCCGGGCGTTGTGGCAGGCGCCTGAGGCAAGAGAATCGCTTAAGCCCGGGAGTTGGAGGATGCTGTGAGCTGTGATGCCACAGCACTCTACCCAGAGTGACAGCTTGAGGCTCTGTCTCAATAAATTAATAAATAAATAAATAAATAAATAAATAAATAAAAACTGATGGTACATAGGCTGGGTGCGCTGGCTCACACCCGTAATCCCAGCACTTGAGAGGCTGAGGCAGGTGGATTGCTTGAGCTCAGGAGTTTTAGACCAGCCTGAGCAAGAACGAGACCCCAGATCTAAAAACTAGACAGGTGTAGTGGTGGGTGCCTATCGTCCCAGCTACTTGGGAGGCTGAGAATCACTTAAGCCCATGAGTTTGAGGTTGCTGAGAGGTGTGACACTACCAGAGGCTACAAAGTGAGACAATTCTCAAAAAAAAAAAAAAAGATTACCCAGGCATGGTAGTGTTTTAGCTACTTGGGAAGATTGCTTGAGCCCAGGAGTTTAAGGTTGCAATGAGCTATGATTGTGCGACTCCACTGCAGCCTCAGCAACTGAGCAAGACCCCATCCCTAAAAAGCAATCAAAAAAATTAGCTAAAAAATAAAATGTGCTAAATTTGTTACAGACCTGTGCAACAGACTTGCAGACCAAAGCCGATCGATTGGTACAGATGAGCATATGTTCTTCCCTAGCACGGAAATTCCCCAAACTAACAATTATAGGGGAAGAGGTAAGAGTTGCCAGAGACATATTATTTTTTAATCCCTGTTTACTATATGGATTTATAACTAAGACTTTAATAATTTTTATACCACTATTATGATTTCAACCATTGTATCTATTAACCACAAAAACAATGAGTATAGGGTGGCACCTGTGGTTCAAAGGAGTAGGGTGCTGGTCTCATATACTGGAGGTGGTCGGTTCAGACCCAGCCCTGCCCCCCCCAAAAAAAAAATTATTATTATTATAAATTGGACTTGGAAAAAATACCTGATTTTAAAATATTTTGGTCCATTTCTCAGCCCCTTGCCCATAGGAGATATAGTTACCGTTGCAAAACCCAGCATACAAACTGTAGTTGAGCAGAGTTTCAGAACTTTGGATTTAAATGGGATTTGTTGTTGTTGTTTATTTGTTTTTAAAATTAGGCTTATTTGCATACTTCTCCAAAGACTAGAACACTTTTAAGGTAAAAAGGAATTAACATCTCATGTTAACTGAGAGATTAGAAGTATCTGCTATCAGAACCACTGTTTAAGTTTAATAATAATTAAAAATTTTTTTCTTACTTTCTTTTTTCTTTTTTTGTTTTTGGCCAGGGCTAGGTTTGAACCCACCCACCACCGCCTCCGGTATATGGGGCTGGCGCCCTACTCCTTTGAACCACAGGTGCCGCCCTAAAAATTTTTTTCTTTTTAAACTTTGTTCGAGACAATGAAGTTGGAACCATTTAAAATTTGATGAGTCCTATATGGTTGTTTTTGCAATTTTATTAGGTTTGCTTTGAAAGCTCTAAACCAGCGGTTCTCAACCTGTGGGTCACAACCCACAGGAACTGCATTAAAGGGCCAGGGCATTAGGAAGGTTGAGAACCACTGCTCTAAACCTAAATAGTAAACAGAAAGGACTAGTAAAAACTGTTAGGCAGCATTTCTTATGTTACTGATACAAAGTCTACTCTCTAAACACTCAACAGTTTCTGTTACCTTGGTGTCATCTCTGCTTTAGGATCTGCCTTCTGAGGACGTGGATCAAGAGCTGATTGAAGATGGTCAGTGGGAGGAAATACTGAAGCAACCATGCCCAGCACAGTACAGTACTATTAAAGAAGAAGATGTATGGTCCATTTTTATACTTAATTCCTCTCTTATTGTTTTTTTTTTTTTCCCCGTGGTACAAGAAATAAAATTTTCCTATAAAATGAAAAGCTGGGCTCAGTACCCATAGCACAGTGGTTATGGCATTGGCCACATGCACTAAGGCTGGCAGGTTCGAACCTGGCCTGGGTCAGTTAAACAACAATGACAGCTGCAACAACAACAACAAAAAAATAGCTGGGTGTTGTGGCAGACACCTGTAGTCCCAGCTATTTGAGAGGCTGAAGCAAAAGAATCGCTTAAGCCCAAGAGTTGAAGGTTGCTGTGAGCTGTGACGCCACGGCACCCTACTGAGGGTGACATAGTAACACTCTGTTTAAAAAAAAAAGAAAAAAGACGAATGGATTAATAAATTGTGGTATATGTACACCGTGGAATATTATGCAGCCTTAAAGAAAGATGGAGACTTTACCTCTTTCATGTTTATATGAATGGAGCTGGAACATATTCTTCTTAGTAAAGTATCTCAAGTATCAAAGTATCTCAAGAAGAAAAAGTATCCAATGTACTCAGCCCTACTATGAAACTAATCTATGGCTTTCCCTTGAAAGCTATAACCCAGTTATAACCCAAGAATAGGGGGAAAGGGAGGGGAGGGAAGGAGGGTGATTGGTGGGATTATACCTGTGGTGCATCTTACAAGGGTATATGTGAAACTTAGTAAATGTAGAATATAAATGTCTTAACACAATAACTAAGAAAATGCCAGGAAGGCTATGTTAACCAGTGTGATGAAAATGTGTCAAACTGTCTATAAAACCAGTGTATGGTGCCCCATGATCGCATTAATGTACACAGCTACGATTTAATAAAAAGAAAAGAAAAGTTGGTAGTTATAAAATAGGGGCAACCAAGACCTTGAAATCTTTTAAAGCCAACACAGAGGGGCGATGCCTGTGGCTCAAGGAGTAGGGTGCCAGCCCCATATACCGGAGGTGGTGGGTTCAAAACCCGGCCCCAGCCAAAAAAAACCCTCCCCCCCCCAAAAAAAAGCCAACAAAGGTGCATCAGGCAACTATATGGAGTGTCTGACCTATTAATTTTAGAGTTCAGTTTATCATCCTATTGGCTTCCCCCCTCACCCCTGAACCATTATTAAAAATATGTTTAGGGCAGGGTACAGTGGCTCTAGACCTGTAATCCCAGCACTCTGGGAGGCCAACGTGGATTGCTTGAGCTCAGGAGTTCAAGACCAGCCTGAGCTAGAAAGAGACCCTATCCCTAAAAATAGCCGGGCGTTATGGCAGGCACCTGTAGTCCCAGCTACTCCAGAGGCTGAGGGAAGAGAATTGCTTGAGCCCAAGAGTTTGAGGTTGCTGTGAGCTATGATGCCATGGCACTGTACCAAGGGCAACAAAGTGAGACTCTGTCTGCAAAAATTAAAATACAAAAATAAAAATCAGCACTTATATATTTAAAAATAAGTAGCAGGCCAGGTGCAGTGGCTCATGCCTGTAATCCTAGCACTTGGGAAGCTGAGGTGGGTAGATTGCCTGAGCCAGAGCGAGACCTGGTCTCTAAAAATAGCCAGGCATTGTGGTAGGTGCTTGTAGTCCCAGCTACTTAGGAGGCCGAGGCAAGAAAATCTCTTGAGCCCAAGAGTTTGAGGTTGCTGTGAGCTCAGAGGCCACAGCACTGTACTAAGGGTGACAAAGTAAGACTGTGTCTCAAAAAATAAATAAACGGGCTTGGCACCTGTAGCTCAGCAGCTAGGGCACTAACCATGTACACTGGAGCTGGTGTGTTCGAATCTGGCCCAGGCCTGCCAAACAACACTGAAACCAAAAAATAGCTGGGCATTGTGGCAGGTACCTATAGTCCCAGCTACTGGGAGGCTGAGGCAAGAGGATCACTTAAGCCCAAGAGTTGGAGGTTGCTGTGAGCTATGACGCCATGGCACTCTACCCAAGGTGACAACTTGAGACTCTGTCTCAAAATAAATAAATAAATAAATAATTCTTTAATCAGGCTCAGCACCTATAGCTCAGTGGTTAGGGCAACAGCCACCCAGGTTACTGTGAGCTGTGACACCATGGCACTCTACCCAGGGCAACAGAGTGAGACTCTGTCTAAAAAAAAAAAAAAATAGCTGGGCATTGTGGTGAGCACCTGTAGTCTTAGCTACTTGGGAGACTGAGCCAAGAGAATTGCTTATGCCCAAGAGATTGAGGTTACTGTGAGCTGTGATGCTATGGCACTCTACTGAAGACGACAAAGTGAGACTGTCTCAAAAAAAAAAAAAAGAAAAAAAAAAATAAAATTCTTAAATCAGACTTTTCTCTCTTTTTTTTTTTTAAACAATGTCTTATGTCACCCTTGGTAGAGTGCTGAGGCATCACAGCTCACAGCAACTTCCCAACTCTTGGGCTACAGCAATTCTTTTGCCTCAGCCTCCCAAGTAGCTAGGACTATAGGTGCCTGCCTACAACGCCAGGCTTTATTTTTGTTCTTGTCGTTGTTGTTGAGCACACCCGGGTCGGGTTTGAACCCACCAGCCCCAGTGCATGTCCCAGCACCCTAACCACTGAGCTATGGGCGCTGAGCCACTTTTTTCTGCTTTAAATGAACTTTTTGTTTTTTTTGCAGTTTTTGGCCGGGGCTGAGTTTGAACCTGCCACCTCTGGCATTTAGAGCCGGTGCCCTACTCCTTTGAACCACAGGCACCACCCTTTAAACGAACTTTTTATGATTACAAAATAATAAGGTTCTTTTTTTTTTTTTTTCCTAAGACAAGAATCTCAAGCTGTCGTCCTGGGTAAAGTGCTGTGGCGTCATAAGTTACAGCAACCTCCAACTCTTGGGCTCAAGTGATCCTCTTGCTTCAGTTTTTCCTATTTTTAGTAGAGATGAGGTTTTACTTTTTTGTTCAGGCTGGTCAGGAACCCATACCTCAAGCTATTCACCCGTCTCGGCCTGCCAGTGTACTGGAATTATAGGCATGAGCCACCGCACCTGGCCAACAAGAAGGTTTTTTGGCTATTACAAAACATGATGCTGGTTTAGGGCATGCTTAATTTCAGAAATGAAAAAAAAAAAAAGTAGTTTTAATGTATTTAAATCTATTTTGGAGAGTTTGTATGCTTGATTTAGATATGTTCTTTGTTTCTCCCTTTCTCCTTTTAGCTTGTTGTCTGGGTTGATCCTCTGGATGGTACCAAGGAATATACTGAAGGTTGGTATTTTTTTTTTTTTTTAATCTATGTATTTATTTACAGAGTCTCACTGTGTCGCCCTAGGTAGAGTGCTATGGTGTCACAGCTCACAGCAACCTCCAACTCTGGGGCTTAAGTGATTCTCTTGCTTCAGCCTCCCAAGTAGCTGGGACTACAGGGCCCACCACAATGCCCAGCTGTTTTTTCTGTTGCATTTGTTGGGCAGCACCTGTGGCTCAAAGGAGTAGGTCGCTGGCCCCATATGCTGGAGGTGGTGGGTTCAAACCCAGACCCGGCCAAAAGCTGGAAAAAAAAAAATCACAGTTGTCATTGGTGCTTAGCTGGCCTGGGCTGGGTTCAAATGCGCCAGCCTCAGCGTATGTGGCTGATGCTATAATCACTGTACTACAGACCTTGCCTCAGGTTGGTATTTTTTTAAATTTATATAAAATTTTAAAATTTTCTCAGGGCCGGGTGCAGTGGCTCACACCTGTAACCCTAGCCCTCTCAGAGACTGAGGCGGGTGGATTGCCTGAGCTCTCGGGTTCAAGATCAGCCTGAGCTAGAGCGAGACCCCGTCCCTGAGAAACAGCTGGGCATCGTGATGGGTGCCTTTAGTCCCAGCTACTCGGGAGGCTCAACAGAATCGCTTGAGTCCAGGAGTTTGAAGTTGCTGTGAGCTATGATGCAACGGCACTCTACCGAGGGCAACAAAATCAAACTCCGTCTCCAAAAAATAAAGAAATAAATAAGATAAAATTTATATATGATAGCAGTAGGACAAGAATATGATGTTTAGTCTTGGCGCCTGTAGCTCAAGCAGCTAAGGTGCCAGCCACATACACCAGAGCTGGGTTCAAATCTAGCCCGGGCCTGCCAAACAACAATGACAGCTACAACCAAAAAATGGTCACGGCTCGGCACCTGTGGCTCAAGTGGCTAAGGCGCCAGCCACATTGACCTGAGCTAGCAGGTTCGAATCCAGCCCAGGCCACCAAACAACAATGACGGCTGCAACCAAAAAATAGCCAGGCAATGTGGCGGGTGCCTGTAGTCCCAGCTACTTGGGAGGTGGAGGCAGGAGAATCGTTTAAGCCCAGGAGTTGGAGGTTGCTGTGAGCTGCGATGCTACAGCACTCTACCCAGGGCGACAGCTTGAGGCTCTGTCTCAAAAAAAAAAAGAATATGATGTTTAGTTGGAAACACTTCATATTTCACATAGTATATGGAAAGCTGGTGTCAATGTTTTATGTTTTTTCTGAAATTATATTTGTGTTCATGGTAGTTGTTATACATCAGTGGTTGTCAGGAGAGAGGGAGAACTTCATCTCCTTTAAATACCACCCTCCATGTATTCTAGCCCCTCAATTCTACTTTTTTTTTTTTTTTTTTAAGACAGAGTCTCACTATGTTGCCCTTGGTCGAATGCTGTGGTGTCATAGCTCACAGCAGCCTCAAACTCTTGGGCTAAAGCGATTCTGTTGCCTTAGCCTCCCAAGTAGCTGGGACTACAGGCGCCCGCTACAACACTGGCTATTTTGTTGTTGTTGCATTTGTCATTGTTGGTTAGCTGGCCCTGGGCTGGGTTTGAACCTGCCAACTTCCATGTATGTGGCTGGCGCTGTAACCACTGTGCTATAGGCGCCAAGCCCAGCCCCTCACTTCTTATGTCCTCCAGGTGAGAGTAACTAGTACAGTAGATCTTTCATAGCTGATCACCTCCCTACATTGACCACCTCCTTAAGTTGACCTAATTTTCTTTCTTTTTTTTTTTTTTTTGCAGTTTTTGGCGGGGCTGGGTTTAAACCTACCACCTCCGACATATGGGGCCAGTGCCTTACTCCTTTGAGCCACAGGCGCCGCCCCAAGTTGACCTAATTTTCATAGACTGGACATGCACTACATGTACATACCAGTATTGTAGGCCTAGTTCCTTATATTAGGCATCTCCGTATGTTGAACAGTTTGTTAATATCCCTTGGGCGGTCAACTTACAGAGGTTCTACTGTATATTAAACGAATGGCACCAAAGGGATTACCCTGAACCCTGAGCTCTAATGGTCTAGAAAAATGATGACAAAATTTCTCATAGCCTCACTTTTTAAGGGTAGGCTTTGATATGTATGCTCCCAAAATGAGCAGTAAAAATGAGTTTTGAAACATAGTACAATATGTTTCCTCCCTGAAGTCACCTAAAATGAGAAAAATTAGAAAGCAGCAAATTAAAATTGGTAACATAAAAGAACGACCAGGCTCAGAGCCAGAGTGGTTAGGTTTTAGAAGCTTAAAAGTTTTCTTTTTAAAATAGAGATCTATGGTACTTAGATTTTCTTATATTGGTTCTCAGCATAAAAAAAGAAAATTTCTCAGTTACTATAAAAAAGAAAAAAAACTCCCTGTTCTCAGATGACATGTATCTGTAATGGGTGAATCATACAGTGTGTTTACAGATAACGTGTCTATAATCCACTGAGAAATAAGGAAGCTCTACAGCTTTAATGTGTATAAGAGAACCTAGAAAGCTTATTTAGATCTTGACCCCCCACTCCCAGAGATTTTGATTCACTAGTTTTGGAAGGGAGCCTGAGGAGATCTGTAGTCCCAGCTACTCAGGAGACTGAGGCAAGAGAATCACGTAAGCCCAAGAGTTAGAGGTTGCTGTGAGCCGTGTGACGCCACGGCACTCTACCCGAGGGCGGTACAGTGAGACTCTGTCTCTACAAAAAAAAAAAAAAAAAATTATACCTGCGGTGGCTCAGGCCTGTAATGCTAACACTCTGGGAGGCTGAGGCAGGTGGATTGCCTGAGCTTATGGGTTGGAGACCACCCTGAGCCATAGTGAGACCTCATCTCTAAAAATAGCAGGCATTGTGGAGGGTGCTTATAGTCCCAGCTACTTGGGAGGCTAAGCCCAAGAGTTTGAGGTTGCTGTGAGGTATAACACCACGGCACTCTGCTGGGGGTGACAAAGTGAGACTCTGTCCCAAAAGAAAAAAAAAAAAAAAGGAAAAGAAATTGAGAATAATCAAGCGATATAAAGAATATAGAGTGATTCTGTAGGTTAAGAATGATCTGGATGGTAGTGGGAGGGGTGTAGAGAAATCTAATGATAATGGTTGCAAAGTTGTAGCTGCTATATTCAGTTGGTTTAGTATACAAATTGTACTAATGAGAGTATGATTATCAATTCATTCAGGCAGTCTAATTAAGTGGGTATAGCCCCTGCTCTGTCTCTCTGTCCAACTCTCTTATAATTTGTGCGTTTAGTTGTAAGTAGGATTGATCATGGATGAATCATTGCGAATTCTATACTTTTACTGCAGAAATAACTTGGAGTAATTGATATACTGGTGATGAATATATGGGACAATTTATTTCTTTATGAGAATTTATTTCTTCTTTATAGGCCTTCTTGACAATGTAACAGTACTTATTGGAATTGCTTATGAAGGAAAAGCCATTGCAGGAATTATTAACCAGCCATATTACAACTACCAGGTATTATTACTCTAAGTGATACACAAATGTTTTATTATATAAATAATTATAGTGTTATATGATTCCTGCTATTACATAATCCAGTGGTTTCTAGCTTGTTTGCATATACAATTATCTGGGGAACTTTTCAAAATACAGATTCCCAAGGCATACCGCAGACCTATTGAATTGGGACTTCCTGGGGCATTGGAAGCAGGAGTGCATATGTATATAAATGCAAGTGAAGACAAACATACTGTATGCATTACACATGCTGTTTTTATGTATTCTTTGTGATTTGAATGTAAAAGTTTGAGAATTACTGATATGGTTCTTGATTAGCTTGCTCATCAAGACCCCTGATTTATGGGTGGTTATTAAAGCACATTGCAGACATGAACCATTTCAACCAAGAAAAGATGCTAACCATGTTGTTTTCCAGGTAACACTGCATACTACCAAAATTATAGTGAGTCTCGATAGCAGAACTAAATATGCTCTTGCACTCTTTTCTCTTGTTTCTTTTAATCTTTCACTTTGTATTATACTTCAGAGACAATGTGTTCCTTAGAAGCAAAAGCTTAGAGTAATTTCAAAGCAGGAATATACCATTAAATCACATTAAATTTTAAAGGAAATCATTGAGATAAAATAATTATTTATATTAATGTGACCTTGATAGAACTTTGAAGAAACTAAGTAACCAGAGTGGAGATTATTACTTTTTAATTTCTAATTTGAGTTAAAAGCAGGATTAATCTTTACTTGTAATATAAATTTTTTTCCTGCTGTTTATATGATTATAAATTTTATTTACAATTGTGTGTTTCTTAGGATTTAGCAAAACAGTTATACATTATTAGGAAAATATCTCATATTGAATTGTGTAAGTAATAGAACTTTAATATTCATACAGTATTACATGCAGACATTGTGGGTTTTTTTGTAAAATTTAAAGTAAGCAGTTACTTAAAAGAAGGGCATTTAATTCATAGAAAATATTGTTTTTCTTTTTTTTTTTTTTTTTTTTTCTGTAGAGACAGAGTCTTACTGTACTGCCCTCGGTAGAGTGCCGTGGCATCACACGGCTCACAGCAACCTCTACTCTTGGGCTTAGAGCGATTCTCTTGCCTCAGCCTCCCAAGCAGCTGGGACTACAGGCGCCCGCTACAACGCCCGGCTATTTTTTTGTTGCAGTTTGGCCGGGGCTGGGTTTGAACCCGCCACCCTCGGCATATGGGGCCGGCGCCCTACTCACTGAGCCACAGGCGCCGCCCAATTCTGAAAACTTTTTTTTTTTTTTTTTTTTTTTTTTGGCCGGGGCTGGGTTTGAACCCGCCACCTCCGGCATATGGGACTGGCGCCCTACCCGCTGAGCCACAGGCGCCGCCCCCATAGAAAATATTGTAATTCACAGTGCCTTTCATCAAAAAAGAAATCTTAGTGCTTAGGAGTTGTTAATAATTTTCATCTCTTCTTTCTGAGATTAGAAAAATTATATTCATTTTCCACAGAACAATGAAAAGGAGAAGTTAAGGGAGCACAGGAATGAAGCAAAGGTGAGAAAAATAGGTAGGGTTTTGGCTCCACTAGTAGGTAAAAAAGAGGTGGGCGATTTGTGGTACCCCGAGAGTCATTGCCTACCCATGGATAGTTCATTTTCTCCTGTTCTGTTTCTCCTCGTCAATACTCCTCCCCGTGCCCTCTATACAAACTCTTTATCCTCTTTTCCTTTGCTGTTGCTTGTGTCTTAAAATTTGTTGCAACAAATAGAAGTAGAAAGGTTGCTTGGCTGTGTTGGTAGTCTTCAGGCTAATGATTTAATTTTAAACAATCATCATTGTCATAATATCTAAAATTTATTAAGAGCTTACTGTATGCTGCCAGGCTGAAAGGATTCACATGTATTATCTCATTTGATACCACAGTCTTTTAAGGAAACGATTATCCCTATTTGAAAGAAGAGAAAACTGAGGCAATTAACTTACCCAAGGTCACCCAATTATAAAATGACAGAGCTGGGATTCAAACTCAGGTCTAAATCTTAACTATCTTTTTTTTTTTTAGAAATAAGAGTCTCACTTTGTCACCCTCAGTTGAGTACTGTGGCATCACAGCTCACAGCAACCTCCAGCTCTTGGGCTTACGTGATTCTCTTGCCTCAGCCTCCCGAGTAGCTGGGACTACAGGCACCTGCCACAATGCCAGGCTATTTTGTTGTTGTTGTTGCAGTTTGGCGGGGGCCGGGTTTGAATCTGCCACCCTTGGTATATGGGACCAGCACCCTACTCACTGAGCCACAGGCGCTGCCCAATCTCACACTCTTTATAGTTCTCTTGAGCCACATAAAAGACTTAACAATTCAATTCTTAACAAATACTGAAGCTGGTAGTCACTGAAAGGAAACAGCATGGCATGGTACAAAGAAACCAAGTCTATTTTTTTTTTTTTTTGAGACAGAGTCTCACTAAGTAGCCCTGACAGAGTGCTGTGGCGTCATAGCTCACAGCAGCCTCTAATGCTTGGACTTTAGTGATTCTCTTGCTTAAGAGAATCAATTGGGAGGTACATATTTACCTCCCAAATAGGTGGGACTACAGGCACCGGCAACAATGCCTGGCTATTTTTTTGTTAAAGTTGTCATTGTTTAGCAGGCCTGGGCCGCGTTCAAACCCACCAGCCTCCAGGTAGGTGGCTGGCACCCTAACCACTGAGCTATGGGTGCCCAGCCCAAGTCTGTCTTTTTATCAGAGAGCTGTCACACACAGGGCCACACACCTCTTTTCAATGTAATCTATTTCCCAGGTCTGACTGTTGTAGGAGTATAAAGGCCTGGCATTTCATCCCAATTTGGGACAACCCTGAAGGGCCCGTCTAGCTCTAGAGCTTTCTACAGCAGCTTATCGCTATTGCTGGGCCTACATCACTGTTTCTTTTTTCCTTCTGCCCACACATGCTCCCTTCTCCAGGGGTTGCTCTGACCATCCCACCTGTTTCAGAACCTGTTTCCTAGGAAACCTAACCTGCAATATAAGCATGTTTCACTATAATAGCACCCTGTGTTTGAAAACATTTTGACAAATAAACTCAGGCAGTCTAATTTAGTGATGAAGGATATTGCCTTTGAACACAGATAAGCCCAGTGTGAGTTATTGAACGCCCTAGGGTCCTTAGATTGCTTAATGATTCTAAATCTCATTTTTCTCATCTTTAAAATAAGTATGATAATACATATTTCAGGGCCCAGGCACAGTGACTCACGCCTATAATTCCAGCACTTGGGAGGTCAAGGTGGGTGGATTGCCTGAGCTCACAGATTCAAGACCAGCCTGAGCCAGAGCGAGACCACGTCTCTACAAATAGCTGGGCATTGTGGCAGGCGCCTGTAGTCCCAGCTACTTGGGAGCTTGAGGCAAGAGAATCACTTCAGCCCAGGAGTTTGAGGTTGTTGTCAGCTATGACGCCATGGCACTCTACCAAGTATGACCAAGTGAGACTGGTTCTCCTCTACCCCCCACAAAATACATACTTCATGTGGTGGCTTTGGGGGTTGAATGAAGCATACATGTAGCACTTAGTATGGTACCCAGTACATGCTTGTTGTTCAGTTAGAGATATGTCCTTATGTCTATAATTTATGTCTACTGTATTAATATAATCACATTTTGATGCCTTTGTTAATCATTTTATATATCAGTTTTACTATGCCTGAAATATAGGGGTTTTTCCTATATGAAGTATACAGTTATAATAATGTGGTTGAAAATTCTTTGAACTATGCAAAGGAAAATACAGATTTTATGGTTGCATTATCTTTGTCATTTTACACCATAATTATCAGTAAAATCTTCATCCTAATCCCATTATCCATGGCTACTCTTCTGTGTCTGTCAGCCTTTTTGGTTGCTCTATCTTTATAGCAACAAAATACATTCTCACCATTACCTATTCCCATAGTAATATGATTCTTATTGTTCTTTAGATAATGAAAAGTACTAATCAGTACATGGTGTTTCATTTCTTGAGGACTTCAGTACCTTTTGTAGATAGCTATTTTCAGATATAACAAAGAGATGATTCAAAGAGGAACAGAAATCAGTATATGCTTCCTTTCCTGAGGACTCAGGAAATTACAAAACGTTCTTTTCAACATCACTGAAATTATTAACCAAAACAATAAGGAGAATAATCAGTTGATTTTCCTGGGAAAAGTTCCCCATCAGTAATATTGTTCTTGTACCTTGTCACATTATCACATTTTTATTTTTTAAAAATCATGACGCTAATGTTATGGCTAACATTTTCTCCAAACAATTACAAGCTTTATTGTTGTTTCATTCATTTACATAGGCAGGACCAGATGCCGTGTTGGGGAGGACTATCTGGGGAGTTTTAGGTCTAGGTGCCTTTGGGTTTCAACTGAAAGAAGTCCCGGCTGGGAAACACATTATCACAACCACCCGATCCCATAACAACAAGCTGGTCACTGACTGTGTAACTGCTATGAACCCTGATGATGTACTTCGAGTGGGAGGAGCAGGAAATAAGGTATGAATAAGGTCTGTGATCAGCAATAAAATGAAACTGAATATTAAAGGGAAGATGTTAGTTTTTAAAAAACATGAAATAAGAGTTTAAGTCAAGAGAAGAGATCAAAGAATGTAATTTTCCACTAAAAGCACATTTCAACAACATTTAAATTTTCTTTTTTTGGTGGGGGGACAGAGTCTCACTATGTTGCCCTCGGTAGAGTGCTGTGGTGTCACAGCTCACAGCAACCTCAAATTCCTGGGCCCAAGTAATTCTCTTGCCTCAGCCTCCCAAGAAGCTAGGACCACAGGCGCCTGCCACAACACCTGGCTATTTTTTGTTGCAGTTGACATTGTTTAGCTGGCCTGAGCCAGGTTCAAACCTGCCACCCTCAGTGTAGGTGGCCACTGCCCTACTCACTGAGCTACAGGCTCTGAGCCTGAAGTATGAGTTTTATAGTAATTATTTTACAGTATAACCAAAAAAACTCAATTGGCTAATTAAGCCTTGGTAGCCTTAAGTACCATAGCCTAAGTTACCATTTAGAGTCATGGAGGTTCTATCAGTCATCTCAGCTGTGTAGGGGCACTACAGGAATTTTCAAGGCCAGGCTCAGTGGTACGCACCTGTTATCCTAGCACTCTGGGAGGCAAAGGCAGGTGGATTGCTTGAGCTCAGGAGTTTGAAACCTGCTTGGGCAACAGTGAAACCCCCATCTCTTAAAAAAAATAGCCAGGCATTGTGGTGGGCGCCTGTAGTCCAGATATTTAGGAGGCTGAGTCAAGAGGATCACTTGAGCCCAAGAGTTTGAGCTGTGAGCTATGATGCCAGTGCATTCTACCAAGGGTGTCAAAGTGAGACCCTGCCTCAAAAGAAAATGTAGCCGGGCATTGTGATAGTTGCCTATAGTTCCAGCTACTTGGGAAGCTGAAGCAAGAGGATCACTTGAGCCCAGGAGTTTGAGGTTGCCATGATCTATGATGATTCCATGGCACTCTGTCCGGGGTGATAAAGAGAGACTCTGTCTCAAAAAAACAAACAAAAAAGAATAATTTTTAGGATGACTATTTAAAAGTTTATATTTTGGTTTCGGCACCTGTGGTTTAAGCGGGGCTCTAGCCACATACACCAGAGCTGGCACGTTCGAATCCAGCCCAGGCCTGCCAAACAACAACGACAACTACAACCAAAAAAAAAAAAAAAAAAAATAGCCCGGCGTTGTGGCGGGCACCTGTAGTCCCAGTTACTTGGGAGGCTGAGGCAAGAGAATTGCTTGAGCCCAAGATTTGGAGGTTGCTGTGAGCTGTGATGCCAGGGTAACAGCTTGAGACTCTGTCTCAAAAATAAAATAAGTTTATATTTTGGTAGTGAAAACAGCAGTAGATAAAATTCCCAAGGTTCATAAAAGTACTTGTTACACTACTCATCATTGCCTGTTCTTTAGGACTTATAACAACTTATACATTATTGTTATGCTTGATATTTCTCTATCCTTTAATAATAATGTCAATTTTTTAGAAGTCTGAAAAACTTTAATTTTTCCATAATAAAATACTGAGAAAGAAAAACAACATGAGTCAAAAGAGAACTTTATTTTATCTAACTTGGAATATAGAGGCTGTTCAGGTAGCCTCTTAGTAGCTTATTTGATCAGCTTTTCCCCCTTCAGATTGCTATGTTTTTGTCTGTCTGTTATATATATTTCTTCATAATACTGCTATCATTTAAAATTGCTAAAGTCCTTAGCCGGGCGTTGTGGCGGGTGCCTGGGGTCCCCTCTACTCGGGAGGCTGAGGCAAGAGAATCACCTAAACCCAAGAGCTGGAGGTTGCTGTGAAATGTGATGCCACAGCACTCTCCCTGGGGTGATAAAGTGAGACTCTGTCTCTTAAAAAAAAAAAAAAAAAAAAAAGCTGCTAAAGTCTTTAACCTAAATTAAGTCTGACCAAGGAGGCTCGGTGCCTGTAGCACAGTGGTTATGGCACCAGCCACATCCACCGAGGCTGGTGGGTTCGAACCCACCCGGGCCAGCTAAACAACAATGACAACTATAACAACAACAACAACAAAAAAAATAGCTGGGCATTGTGGCTGGCGCCTGTAGTCCCAGCTAGTCGGGAGGCTGAGGCAAGAGAATTGCCTAAGTCCAAGAGCTGGAGGTTGCTGTGAGCTATGACTTCACAGCCCTCTGCCGAGGGTGACATAGTGAGACTCTATCTCAAAAAAAAAAAAAAAAAAAAAAAAGGTCTGATCAAGGAATTGATAAGTAGTTTCTCTTATTTGTATGTCAGTCTTTTATGGTCCAGGGATAATTATTATTTTTAACCTTACAGATTATTCAGCTGATTGAAGGCAAAGCCTCTGCTTATGTATTTGCAAGTCCTGGATGTAAGAAGTGGGATACTTGTGCTCCAGAAGTTATTTTACATGCTGTGGGAGGTTAGTCCATTTTATTTTGGAAGATTATAGAGTTTTTATACCATTTTTATATCATGCTAAGACATATTTCAATAATATTACTTTAATTAGACTCCCATAATCAGTATAACTCTTTGACCTATTACAACATTTCTAATTCAAGAGTTAATTTCCTAGGCTCAATGCTGGGCATGGTGGCTCACACCTGTAATCCCAGCATTATAGGAGGCTAAGGCAGGTGGATTGTCTGAGCTCACAAGTTAGAGACCAACCTGAACCCAGAGCAAGATCTCGTCTCTAAAATATAGCCAGGTGTTGTGGCGGGCACCTGTAGTCCCAGCTGCTTGGGAGGCTGAGACAAGAGGATCACTTAAACCCAAGAGTTTGAGGTTGCTGTGAGCTAAAACGCCAAGGGTGACCAAGTGAGACTTTGTCTCAAAAAAAGCAAAACAAAAATTTCCTGGGCCTGGCACAGTGGCTCATGCCTGTAATCTTAGCACTCTGGGAGGCCAAAGTGGGTGGATCGCCTCAGACCAGCCTGAACCAGAGGGAGATCTCATCTCTAAAAATAGCCAGGCATTGTGGCTGGTGCCTATAGTCCAGCTATTTGGAAGGCTGAGGGAAGAGAATCAATCGCTTGAGCCCTAGAGTTTGAGGTTGCTGTGAGCTTCGAAGCCATGGCACTGTACGAAGGGTGACAAAGTGAGACTCTGTCTCAAAAAATAAAATAAAATAAAATAGTTCTGTAGCCTTAAATTTCAAGTGAATTAAAAATTTGAACTTTTATGGTCACTCATTATGTTACTTTATCCAGAATTTATTGGCTACCGTTGGAGAGGGAGCCAAAGGCAACTTAAAAAATAATTAGAAACTGGTCGGGTGCAGTGGCTCATGCCTGTAACCCTAGCACTCTGGAAAGCCGAGGCAGGTGGAGCTCACAAATTGGAGACCAGGTGGGGAAATTCAAGGCCCTATCTCTACTAAAAATAGAAAAACTGAGGCAAGAAGATCCCTTGAGCCCAAGAGTTGGAGGTTGCAGTGACACCACAGCACTCTACCCAGGGCGACAGCTTGAGACTGTCTCAAAAAAAAAAAAAAAAAAAAAATTAGAGGGTGGCGCCTGTGGCTCAAAGGGTTAGGGCGCCGGCCCCACATGCCTGAGGTGGCAGGTTCAAACCCAGCCCCGGCCAAAAACCACAAAAAAAAAAAAAAAAATTAGAAACATCATGATCCAATTAGCCATTAACATTGTATTGGTTTTTTTTTGATAGGCAAGTTAACAGATATCCACGGGAATGCCCTTCAATACAACAAAGAGGTGAAGCATATGAACTCCGCAGGAGTCCTTGCCACACTGAGGAATCATGACTACTATGCAAGCCGAGTTCCAGAATCTGTTAAAAATGCACTTGTTCCTTAAAGCAGAGTCTCATTTACTTAAGTAGGAGAAGGACTTGGTTCTTAATATATTTTAAAATCAATCGGATACAATTAGAACTCTACCTTTATTCATTGTTGATCAGTGACTTATGTTTAGTTATTATACTTAGGACTAGAAAATAGATTAAAGAAGTTAACTTGACGAATTAATCAGCCAGATCAATTTTGACATCTGGAGAATTTATAAATTTAACATGTTATATTTCTTTTCCTTCTTTTGTGTGGAGAAATGAAAAAAATGGTTAGTTCCAACTGGTATTCCAGATCACCTGTTAACTTGACATTCCTATCTTATAAACCAGCTTTTTTTAGGGCACGGTTGTTCCTACATCTCACTATTGTTTTTCACAGTGATTTTTAAAGTGTTTCTACTCCAGTTATGGATATATATAATGTTACTATGTATGTTAAGGAAAAGGATTTATGGAGAAATTTTCTTTAAATTATTTAATCCTAGCTTTTTATGTTTTTCACTAGCTTTTTTTTTTAAGTATTTGAAAATTATAAATTCTCTACTATAGGAATTCCTTTTCTTATGGCATCATTATATGGCTTAACTGTGGGAAGTTATGAGTAATTGCCTTTATTCCTCTCAATGGGCGATCATAACATATACTATTCTAACACTATGCCTAGATTTTTCACTTCTTCAGTCTCTGTTCATTGCTTTTAATTAAATTTCTCCAGTTGGATTAATACCCAACTTTTTTAGAATCATCTAGGAGATTTTTTAAAAATGCACATTGACAGTGTCTAGCTCAACAATTTTAATTCAGTATATTTTAAGAAGGCTAATCTGGGGACTTTGAAAATCATCTAACTGTAGTGCTTATTAAATAAGGTAATAACAGTGTTATTTTACAGGAGCGTCATAATCCACAGGAAGAGGCCTCTGTGGCTTCTACACCTTTACCACTCCTGTTATCATCTAGGGTCCAGCCACCTGTCACTGTCAGCCAGTATGCAGAGATAGGGATAGGTCCACCAAACTTTGTCAGAAGGCCAGCAATTCTGGAGGACAGTCAGAATAGGCTCTCCAAGACTGTTCTGTTCTTCCATTCCCAGAATCACAGTTTTATACATAAAGGTTCAAAGCAAAGGCCACATTAAATCTTTTTTTGTTTGTTTGTTTAGCAGGCCCCGGCTGGTTTAGCTGGTTTTGTTTGTTTGTTTGTTTGTTTGTTTGTTTAGCAGGCCCCAAACCCGCCAGCCCCTGTGCATGGGCCAGCACTCCAATCATTTAACTAAGGTTGCCCAACCCACATTAAATCTTACTGTACTTTATTGTTATTTATTTATTTATTTTTGAGACATTCTCACTTTGTCATCCTTGCTAGAATGCTATGGAAGCATACCTCACAGCAACCTCAAACTCTTGGGCTCAAGTGATTCTCTTGCCTCAGCCTCCCTAGTAGCTGGGACTATAAGCGTCCACCACAACGTCCAGCTATTTTTAGAGATGGTGTCTTGCCTTTGCTCAGGCTGAGCTCAAGCAATCCATCTTCCTCAGCCTTCCAGAGTGCTAGGATTACAAGCCTGAACCACCATGCCTGGCCTAAATCTTATTTTAATAATAATCAGTATAGGCCGGGCACGGTGGCTCATACCTGTAATCTGAGCACTCTGGGAGGCTGAGGCAAGTGGATTACCTGAGCTCAGGAAACCATCCTAAGCAAGAGGGAGATGCAATCTCTTAAAAAAAAGAAAAAAAATAGGTGTTGTGGCAGGCAGGTGTAGTCCCAGCTACTTGGGAGGCTAAGGCAAGTGGATCACTTGAGCCCAAGAGTTTGAGGCTGCTGTGAGCTGTGACACCATAACATTCTCCTGAGGGTGATAAAGTGAGACTCTATTTCAACTAAAAAAAAGTCATTTTCCTAAATCAGTCTTGAAGATGGTCATCTTTAGGTTGGGAGATAAATTTACAAAACACTAAGAATGACAGGAGGTGAAGGTTGCATAGGACCTAGACCACCAGGCCAGTTGTGTCATGCCTGGACTTAATCCATCTTCTCCTCACTAGCTGTGCTTTCGCTCCTTCTAACTCTCTTCTTGTGCTATGGTCACTCCTACTCAGTCTCCTTTCTTGATTTATTTGTCTTCCTTCCCTTAAATGCTACTATTCACTACCATTCTGTTCCAGGCTCTCTCTGCTTTCTCACCAAATGATATCATTCACTCACATGGCTTCACGTGGGCCCTTTTCCCCCAGAAACCTGAAATCTTAAATCTTAGAACTTGCAAACTCTAGAACCACACACCCAAATACCTATTTAGATGCGTTACAGAGATCTCTTAATTACTAAGCATAAACAGCTCTTCACTTAGGCTCAGCCTGGTGACTTATGCCTATAATCCTAACACTCTGGGAGACCAAGGCAGGTGGATTGGGCTTAAGGTCAGGAGTTTGAGAATAGCCTGAGTAAGAGCAAGACCTAGTCTCTAAAAATAGCTGGGCACACTCTGGGAGGCTGAGGCAGGCAGATTGCCTAAGCTCACGGGTTTGACTCTGTCTCTAAAAATAGCCAGGCATTGTGGTGGGCGCCTATAGTCCCAGCTACTTGGGAAGCTGAGGCAAGAGAATCGCTGGAGCCCAAGAGTCTGAGGTTGCTATGAGCTGTGACACTAGGGCACTACCTAGGGTGACAAAGAGAGACTCTGTTTCAAAAAAGAAATACATACATACATAAAAATAGCTGGGCATTCTTGCAGGCACCTGTAGTTCCAGCTAGTAGGGACACTGAAGCAAGAGCATTGCTTGAGTCCAAAAGTTTGAGGTTGTGAGCTATGAAGCTATGACATTCTACCCAGGGTGACAAAGTGAGACTCTCAAAAAACAACCAGCTCTTCATTCTTGCCTACCCCTCCTGAAATTATTTTACAAACCCACAATCTGATCCTGATAATTGGCCAAGTTTGAAAATCACTGCCTTAATCTGTGAACAGTGGACTACATCTAATAAAAAAACTAAGTGTAACATAAAAATACCTTTAAAAGTATTTTTTGCGGTTTCCTATGTGAAAACTCAAGTTACCCAAGTGAGATATTTGAGAGTATACGTTCTCTTTGTATTCCCATTGCCTCTACCTTAATTTAAACACAGAACTCATGATTTCTTTCTTGGATCATTATAGTGCCTTCCTGACTAATCCCTCTGCACGTTGTCTCCAGATTGATTTTTTTTTAAATCTAGTAATGGCTACTCCCTTGCTCAAAACTTTTTCTGACTTCCTTTGCCTTCAGTGCAAAATGGTACATGAGCTGTTAATGTTATACCTTCTTCCTTCTCCAGTGCCAACTTTGATCTCTAACTTATACTGAAGCCATGCTAAACCATTTAAATTCCCCCCAAAATGCCTACTTGTCTCACTTTGGCCTCCATTCACTTATTCCACAAATATTTATTGAACACCTACTGTACGTTAGGCACTGAATGAATATGCAACACCGGACCTAACACTGACCATACATAGTCTCTTCCTTTGTTGAGCACACATTCTTGTGAAGCAAGGCAGATAATAAATAAGTAGAATTACTTCAGATTGTGATAAATGTTTTAAATCTATTAGGAAGATGAGCTAAAAGCAACTTTGGGCAGGTTGGGATAGGAGGGCTGAAGAAGATCTTTAGATAAAATAGGAATGTTTTCTTTCGGCTAGTGCCCGTAGCTCAACAGGGTGCTGGCCACACATACTGGGACTGGTGGATTCGAACCCGGCCCAAGCCTGCTAAACAGCAATGACAACTACAAGCAAAAAATAGCCGGGCATTGTGGTGGGTGCCTACAGTGCCAGGTACTTGGGAAGCTGAGGCAATAGAATTGCTTAAGCCCAAGAATTTGAGGTTGTTGTGAGCTATGACGCCACAGCACTCTACCAAGGTGCGACACAGTGAGACTCTGTCTCCAAAGAAGAAGGGAATGTTTTTCTGTGGAAGTCTGAGGTGCAAACAGAATGAAAAGAGGTCAGCCGGCCAGGGGCCTGTAATCCTAGCATTTTGGGAGGACGAGATGGGCAGATTGCTTGAGCTCAGGAGTTGGAGCTCAGGAGTTGGAGATCAGTGAGACCCTGTCTCTAAAAATAGCTGGGTATTGTGATGGCCGCCTGTAGTTCCAGCTACACGGGAGACTGAGCCAAGAGAATCATTTGTGCCCTGGAGTTTGAAGTTGCTGTGAGCTATGACGCCACAGCACTCTACCAAGGGCAACATAGTGAGACTGTCTCAAAAAAAAAAGAAAAGAGGTCAGCCATGCGAGAACTAAGATTTCTAGTGGGAATAGCAAGCACAGCACCTCTTGAGAAGAGAAAGAAAAAGAACAGATAGGAAGCTTCAGTCAAGTAAAATGAATAAGGGGAAGAATGTTATGAAATGAGGGTGGGAATACAGGTAAGGGCCAAGTCATCTATAGCCTTAAGAAATTTTCAAAACATTTTAAGAATTGAAGAGAAATGAGTGACTGTTAAAGGGTATAAAGTTTCTTTGGGGGTGGTGGTGATAAAATGTTCTAAAATTGATTGTGGTGATTGAACAATGCCAAATTGTACACTTTTTTTTTTTTTGAGATGGTGTCTCATTCTATTGCTCTGAGTAGAGTGCTATGGCATCATAGCTCACAGCAACCTCATACTCTTGGGCTTCAGCAATCCTCCTGCCTCAGCTTCTGCAGTAGCTGGAATCACAGGCCTGCACTACCATGCCTGGCTAATTTTTCTTTTCTCTTCTTTTTTTCTTTTTTTTTTTTAAGGGAGAGCTGGGGTCTCCCTCTTGATCAGGCCGGTTTCAAACTCCTGAGCTCAACTAGTTTGATGAAAATATTTCAAATTGTACATAAAACCAGTGCATGGTGCCCCATGATTGCATTAATGTACACAGCTATGATTTAATTAAAAAAAAAAAAAGAAATCAACTATAACATAAAAAAAAAAAAACTCTTGAGCTCAAGCAATCCACCTACCTTGGCCTCCCAGAGTGCCAGGATTACAGGCATGGGCCACCAAATCCAGCTTGAATTGTACTCTTTAAATAAGTAAATTGCATGGTATGTGAATTATATCTCAGTGAGGCTGATGTTAGAGTTAATTTAATGGGGGCAGTGCCTGTGGCTCAGTGGGTAGGGCATCAGCCCCATATACCGAAGGTAGCAAGTTCAAACCCGGCCTTGGCCAAACTGCCAAGGCGTTGTGGTGGGCGCCTATGGTCCCTGCTGCTCTGGAGGCTGAGGCAAGAGAATCGCCTACGCCCAGGAGTAGGCAATCGTCTATGCTATGAGCTGTGACGCCACGGCACTCTACCAAGAATGACAAAGTGAGACTCTGTCTCTAAAAAAGAAAAAAAAAAGGATTAATAGCCCCAGTGGCTTGCCCCATTGTATTGGACCGCTGTAAATCCTCGTCTCCTGGTTCAGCTTATCAATTTTAACAGCCACTGAACATCTTCAGCAAGACATTTTACTGAGCCCAGGTATATAATCTGCAATGACAATGCTTTCCCCTAGATATCTTATAAACATCCCCCCCAGATCAGTCTGGATTTCCCACTTTGCCAAACCTGTTTTCCCTCCTGTCTTCCCTCCTTCAATAATGGCATACCCACTTACCCAACCTAAAATCTACCCACTTACCCTGAAATCTTAGAATAAGCCTAGACAAATTTGCTCCAGTGTCTCAATTGTTATTATTGATTCTGCCTCCCAAATTTCTATTCCACTGCCTTAGTTTAGGGCTTCATTTCTTCTTTCAGATGGATTATTTTCTTTTTTTCTTTCTTTTTTTTTTTTTGAGACAGTCTCACTGTTGCTCTGGGTTCAGTGCCATGGCATCACAGCTCACAGCAACCTCAAGGTCTTGTGCTTAAGTGATTCTCTTGTCTCAGTCTCCCAAGTAGCTGGGACTACAGGCAATGGCCATAATGCCCACCTATTTTTTGGTTGCAGTTGTTGTTTGGCAGGCCCAGGCTGGATTTGAACTTGCCAGCTCTGGTATATATGGATTTGGGCCCGGGCTGGATTTGCAGTTGTCATTGTTGTTTGGCCGGCCCGGGCTGGATCTGAACCTGCCAGCTCTGGTGTATGTGCCTGGCACCCCAGCCACTGGGCTACAGGCGCTGAGCCTTTTTTCTTTTTCTGTTAGTCTCACTATGTCACCCTGGGTGGACAGCTGTGGCATCATAGCTCACAGCAACTTCAAGCTCTTGGGCTCAATAGATTCTCTTGCCTCAGCCTCCTGAGTAGCTAGGGATACAGGTGTGGGCCACAATGCCCAGCTATTTTTATGTTTTTATTTATTTTTTCGAGACGGTCTAACTATGTCACCGTCCATAGAGTACTGTAACGTCACAGCTCACAGCAACCTCCAGCTCTTGGGCATAGGTGATTCTCTTGCCTCAGCCTCCCGAGTAGCTGGGACTATAGGTGCCCACTAGAATGCTAGGCTTTCTTTTGTTGCAGCGTGGCTGGGACTGGGTTTGAACCCGCCATCCTCAGTATATGGGGCCGGCGCCCTACTCACTGAGGCACAGGCGCCGCCCTCTTCTTTTTTTAATATATATATATATATATTTTTTTTTTTTTTTTTTTTTTTTTTTGAGACAGAGTCTCACTATGTTGCCCTCGGTAAGAGTGCCGTGGCATCACAGCTCAAACCCGCCACCTTCAGTGTATATTGCGCCCTACTCCCTGAGCTACCAGTGCCAAGCCCTTAAGTGATTCTCTTGGCTCAGCCTCCCAAGTAGGTGGGATGGGACTACAGATGCCCCCCACAATGTTTTTTTTTTTTTTTTTAATGTACTCACCCCCAAGTTTTAGCAGTATCTCCACTCTGTGTTCTAGATTCCAGTAGAATGTCCCAGTTGTAACAACCGGCTATTTGTTGTTGTTTTTGCAGTTTGGCCAGGGTCAGGTTCAAACGCACCACCCTTAGCACATGAGCTGACGCCCTACCCATTGAGCCATAGGCCCCGCCCTGTATATCTCTTTTCTTTCATGACAGATTCTTGCTTTGTAGCTTGGGTTAGAGTGCAGGGGCATCATCAAGGCTCCCTGCAACCCCCAACTACTGGGCTAAAGGGATATCCTGCCTCAGCCTCCAGACTAGCTGGGACTACAAGTGTAGGCCACTGTGCCTGGTTAAGTTTTCCTTTTTTTTTCCCCCCAGATCTCTCCTTATCTTGCCCAGGCTGCAGTACTGTAGCTATCCACAGGCAAGATTACAGCTGCTACAGCCTCCACCTCCTGGGCTGAACCTGTCCTCCAGCCTCACTTTCTGGAGTTAGGAGTACAGGCGCGCACACCGCGCCAGCTGTAGTGGTTTTTAAAGAAGGCGTTTTATAAATAAAAGAACTTTTTTTTTCTAGGCAAGAACTTTAATGAACTGAACAGTTATCAGCATCAGAAACCAATGCAGGAGATACAAAATTATCATTTTATGTCAGAAGATTTCTCACGCTGGCAACAGTGTAGGTCCTGCTGAATTCCAAGTGAGATTCTGGTGAACATGTATCTCAGCATAAAGTTCCTTTTCCCTGACAACTGTAGGGAAAGAGAGATGAAGGAAGTGTACCCAAAAGGAAGGGGGTGAGTCTGGGGACCCTGTGCAGACAGCACTCACAGGGGTCCCTGAGCCCAGGGCTCAGAACTTCAGGGGAATGACAGGCCAGTACTTGGGCTGCTTTCTGTCACAGTGCTTGTCAAAGCTCAGCTGCACCGCAGCCTCCATGGCCTGGACCTTGGCAGCACTGTCCGCATTCAAGCGCTTCATCTCAGCCTTGCGCCGCTGGCCCGGCCTCCCAATCGGGGGTTTGACTGACCTGTGAGGGTTGTAGCATAGGCCATGGTCGGCACTCACATAGTCATCCAGGCGCTGTGCATCCAGCTGCTGCTGCCGCCGTCGCTCTTCTCTGTGCCTCTCGGTTTCTGCAAAGTACTGGCGGAGCTCCTCCATGATTTCCATGTTGCTCATGTCACATTCTACCTCTCCGTCTGACTCAGTCTCTACCTCCTCATCTTGGGAGAAAGTTTGGTCTTCTCTTGAGGATACTTGGAACCTCCTGCTAACGTGTCGCTGCTTCCTAGACCTTCTGAAATGTGAATCGCAGTGGTAGTCCTGCTGGACTAAGTGATGGTCACTGAAAGACTGAGGATCTCTAGCCTCATTATCACAAGAGCTTTGGGAAGAAATTGCAGAAGAGAGATGCCATGGAAAACTGAAATAGAATTGCATGGCCTTTTTGTAGGCGTTCCGGTGGTTTCGCATCCAAGCCATTGCTTGATTATAATGTTGCCAGTATCTTGCATATGGTGGGTGAGAATACCAAGACTCAGAAGCTTCTGATGTTGATGCCTGTGCAGCCATCCTTCTTGTGAAAGTCCAAATGGGCACTGAATCTCCCCTGGGAGTGTCTCTTGCTCTTTGAAGGCACAAACCTTCATGCACTGAACAGCAACTTCTAATGGGCTGGTAGAGCTCGTGGGCACATAGCTTGTAGATCCTGGGCGGTGGTGGAGAATGTGCCTAATTTTCGTGGGAGACGGGAGGGGGAATGGGGAGGAGATACCACAAGAGGTGAAATAAAAGAACTTTTGAAAATACTTTCTTCTGAGTAAAGGACAAGGAAATTTTTTTTCTTTTTTTTTTGAGACAGAGTCTCACTATTTCACTCTCGGTGGAGTGCCATCACATCACAGCTCACAGCACCCTCAAACTCTTGCCTTAGTCTCCCAAGTGGCTGGGACTACAGGCGCCCACCACATTGCCTGGCTATTTATTTGTTGCAGTTGCTGTTTAGCAGTCTCCGGGCCGGGTTCGAACCCGCCACCCTCTGTGTATGTGGCTGGCATCGTAACCGCTGTGCTACGGGCACCAAGCCTAGACGAACTTTTTCCACCTCCAGTGTAATTGTGGCTACCGTGTGTCTGCTTGCATCCAGGACTTTTTCGTATATTTTGTGCTTCTCATAAACGCCTATGCCACCCCTCAAACGGTTTCACAACCTGCTTTTTTCGTTTTATGAAGTGTAATAAAGTCCCACTCACTTCAGCTTCTTTCCCATGGTAGCTGCAAGGCCACGTGAATCATCCTGGCTGTAACACCAAAAAGGCTGGTCCTGAGGCCGCCGGCAGAGGGCGTCGGCGGCGCGCAGTGATTACGCATTGTGTCGTGCGTGATGACGGCAGTGGCTGCGGCTCAGGGGCGGGGCGCAGGCTGTGGCGGCGTTGGACACCCGCACACGTTGCATCTTCTTGTTTTCCGCCGGTTCTGCATAGTTCAGGCGCCAGCCAGGAGGACCGACAGGTAGACCGGACGAGTGGTGGAGATGGCAACGCTCTGTCTGACCGTGAATTCTGGAGACCCTCCTTTGGGTAAGGGACCGAGGCCGCTGACTCTTGTGGGTTGCATCAGCCAAGGAGGGAGCGAGGAAGGTCGCCGCGCCCTGGCTTTGCGCAGTGGTGGTCACCATCTGGTTGATTGGGCCTGCCCCTATCCCCTGAACTGTACGCGGCATAGGCTCCGCGCCGCTCGCCCTCTGTCCCCTGGCCGGTGCATTTACTCCTGAAGTTTTCCAGGGCGTGAAGGGAGGCGCGATGTGAGCCGGGCTGGGAGACACGAGGCTAAGCTTGGGACCTTTTTTCAGAGGAACGACTCCTGCCCTAGTGGAGACCGAAAGCTGCTCGTAGAAATCACATTTTAGAACTTAAAACTCAATTATCTTAACTTTCCTTCTTCTTCTTTTCTTTTCTTTTAGAAACAGTCACTTTATATCCCTCGGTAGAGTGCCGTGGCGTTACACAGCTCACAGCAACCTACAACTCCTGGGCTTAGGTGATTCTCTTGCCTCAGCCTCCCTTAACTTTCCTTCTTTTAACATTACCCCCCCCCCGCCCCAACTCTTCTTATGTTACTTCCCTTCCCGTTGGCTCTACAGAAAAGATCCTCATTGACTCGACTTCTTATATCTTGTCGGGTTCAAAGGGAACCGACTTATTTTATCTTGTCGGGTTCAAAGGGAACAAGCCTAGGATCCAGACGATCCTGTAACCATTTAGCATTTCAACTGAGGTTGCATTTATTTTTTTATTTTTTTTATTTTTTTTTTAATTTGGCCAGGGCTGGGTTGGAACCCGCCACCTCCGGCATATGGGACCGGCGCCCTACCCGCTGAGCCACAGGCGCCGGCCTGAGGTTGCATTTATTTTTAATTGAAGATTTCAATTAAGGTAATTGAAATACCCAGGTACACCGCAGATTGATGGAGTTGCTTTATTATACACTCGGTGAAGGTGTAGTAAATGATAGAGTGAATATTGGACGTGTCACCTTTCTGATACATCTTAAGTTCCATTTGGAATTGTTTTGTCAGTGTGGCCAAGGTTATTGTGGGTAGATAGCTTAGAGTCCTTTTTTTTTTTGAAACAGTCTCACTTTGTCGTCCTTTGTAAGAAAGAGTGTTGTGGCATCACAGCCCACTGCAACCTTAAATTCTTGGGCTCAAGCAATCCTTTTGCCTCAGTTTTTCATTTTTAGTGGACACAGGGTGGTGGGGAGCCTCATTCTTGCTCAGGCTAGTCTCCCAACTGGTGAGCTCCAGCGATTCACCACCCCCCACCCTCGCCCCCCAGTGCTAGGATTACAGGCCTGAGCCGCTGCATGTGGCAGAGGTTAGACTCTTTTTTATCATTACTTTGAGAAATTACACAAAAAAAGTTCAGTAGTTTACTGATCTTATATTTGTTAATGCTTATAAAATACACAAGTACTTTCTTTTTTTTTTTTTAGAGACAGTGTCTCGCTTTGTTGCTCTTGAGAGCTGTGGCATCACAGCTCACAGCAGCCTCCAGCTCTTGGGCTTCAGTGATTCTCTTGCCTCCTGAGTAGCTGGGGCTACAGGCGCCTGCCACAACACCCAGCTCTGTGTGTGTGTGTGTGTGTGTGTGTGTGTGTGTGTGTATATATATACAATTTTTTTTTTAGATACAGAGGCTCACTTTATCACCCTTGGTAGGGTACTATGACATCATAGCTCACAGCAACCTCCAACTCCTGGGTTTAGGCGATTCTGTTGCCTCAGCCTCCTGAGTAGCTGGGACTACAGGTGCCTGCCACAATGCCCAGCTATTTTTTTTATTGCATTTTGGCTGGGGCTGGGTTTGAACCCACCACCATCGGTATATGTGGCAGTGTCCTGAGCCACAGGCGCCGCCCAACGCCTGGCTCTTTTTTATTGCAGTTTGGCCAGGGCTGGGTTCGAACCTGCCACCCTTGGTATATGGGGCTGGTGCTCTACTCACTGAAGCACAGGTGCTGCCCACACAAGTACTTTCTAATATTTAAGAAACCCAGTGCATGAGGTACAATTGGCCAGGTGGGGATGATAAAATTGTTCATTACATTCTCAATGTTGGTGATGTTTTGAGTCTGTTAGAACAAAACACAATTCAATAGCCATTTCAAATATTTAGAAGATGCTAATGTTTTGGCATATTGGTCCCTGTAATTGTGAACTAACCTCACAACAGATCAATTCTAAAAGAAATGACTTTGATTTGTGGGCTGGAAAAGCACTGGACATGTCCTTGGTCTAGTTCTGGCTGCCACTTACTAGTTGTGGACCCTTGACAAGTTCCTTGTTTAGCTTCTTTCACAGTTTCCTTGTTTAAGAAAAGAAGAATAATATATTCCACATAGAGTTGGTTGCTACAATTAAATGAGACTGAAAATTTTTTCCTTGTTTAAGAAAAGAGGAATAGGGCCTATCAATAAAGGATCTTTGCTTAAAAAAAAAAAAAAAAAAAAAAGGAGGAATATAGTCCACATGGAGTTGGCTGCTACAATTAGAGACTGAAAATTTTCGGATACATTTCAGATGCTTAATAAATGATTATAATTTTTACTAAAGTTCCTTAGAAAACCATTCTGAAGGTTGTAGACCTTTTTCCTTAGTGAATCATAGTAGAACTCAATCACATTCTGCCAGTATTCTGTTAAGTCTTAAAGAAATTTATCATTTTGTGCTCGGTGCCTATAGCTCAGCAGCTAGGATACTAGCCACATACATTGGAGCTGGTGGGTTTGAATCTAGCCTGGGCCTGCCAATCAAAAATGACAACTGCAACAAAAAAAATAGCGTTGTCGTGGGCGCCTGTAGTCCCAGCTACTTGGGAGGCTGAGGCAAGAGAATCACTTAAGCCCAAGAGTTTGAGGTTACTATGAGCCATGATGACACGGCGCTCTACTGAGGGCAACGAGTGAGACTTTGTCTCAAAAAAAAAAAAAAAAAAAAAAAGAAAAGAAAGAAATTTATCATTTTGAACTCTAGACCAGTATCAAATGTATATTACTTTTATAAGTTCCCCCCCTTTTTGTTTTTAATTTAATTCTTCTGAGTTTAATTTAAATACATTTCACCTTTAAAAAATGAGATGAAACATTTAGGAAAATAGATTGCATTGTTAAAATTTCCCTATTTTATAGGCATGCAGTATATTATGTATTTAAAGTTAAAATAATTTCAAAAATCCAAAAAAAATGCAAGAATAGAACAAAGATCTTTGGTCTGCCTCTACCACCATGAGCATACTGCAGATATGGATATGATGCTTCAGTGCCCCCAAGCATACTCCAGTGTACATCTTCCAAGAGCCAGGAAACTCTATATGACCTTATACAGCCATCAAAATCAGGAGATAGAAGTGATAACAATCTTTCTGTCTAATGTACAGAACCCATTTTTGTTCTGTCAACTAAATTGTTCCAACAATATTCTCCAAAGTGCAAGCATCAGTATATCCAGGATCGTGCTTTGTTTGCAACTTGTCATCCCTCCCCATTTTCTTTCACTCTGGAATGGGTTGTTAAATCTTCCTTTGGCTTTCATACCTTTGATCTTCCTGGAGATTATAGGCCATTTACTTGAAGAATATTCCCCGATTTGAGTTGTCTGAGGTTTCCTCATGGCTAGATCTGCATCTTTGGCAGGAATAGTGCAGTGATTCCTTGTTCTTTATTGCTGCCTATTGATTGGTGCATGAATTTAATTTTCTCATTACCATGATTCTTCCCTTGATTACTTAAGATGGTATCTACCACCTTTTCTCACTGCACAGTTTTCCCTTTATAATTAACAGACATTTTATTTTATTTCATTTTATTTTTTTGAGACAGAGTCTCATAATATCGCTCTGGGTAGAGTGCCGTGGCATCACGGCTTATAGCAACCTCAAACTCCTGGGCTTAAGTGATTCTTTTGCCTCAGTCTCCCAAGTAGCTGGGACGACAGGCAACCACCATAATGCCCAGCTATTTTTTTGTTGCAGTTGTCGTTGTTTAGCTGGCTCTGGGCCAGGTTCGAACCCACCAACTTCAGCGCATGTGCCTGGCACTGTAACACTGTGCTACGGTCGCCGAGCCAATTAACAGACAATTAACATCTCTCCATTTTAATGGAGAGATGTCTTGGAACCACATAAATGCTCCACTCTTCATCAACCCTTCACTGACTGGTTTCTGCATCCAGTGAAGCTCCTGCCCAACTTGATTATTATGATGATTGCCAAATAGTGATTTTCCAATGCTGCTATTCCTACTGATACAGGATTCTACCACTCAGGGCTGGACAGGGAGCCGCCCATTCTCTAAGCCCAGGTGACTTCAGAAATCAGACCCCCATTTCCAGGCATAAATAGGCTGCCTTTTTCAGGACACAGCATCTGGGCTCTAACTAGATCATGAACAAAGCAGCCTGAGATGCTTGTTGGGTGGTTGCACCTTCAATAGGGGCACACACCTTAATCCCTTCTCAGATACAAAAACTGTAAGGACCTGATAACCTTTCCCTAGTGGAGGAGAAGCTATATTCATTCATTAATTTTTCTTTTTTTTTGGGGGGGGGGTTTGGGGGAGACAGAGTCCCACCCTGTGCCCCTGAGCAGAGTGCAGTGGCTTTGTAGCTTACTGCACCTTTAGACTTGGGCTGTGGGCATCCTGCTGCCTCAGCCTCTGGAAGCCACTGGGATTATAGGTGCTCGCTGCGGTGCCTGGCTGGGTTTTTCCTTTTTCTTCATGAGTTGGGGTCTCACTCTCACTCAGGCGAGTCTTGAATTCCTGAGCTCAAGCAATTCTCCCTCCTCAGCCTCCCACAGTGCTGGGATTACAGACATGAGCCACCGCGCTCACCTCATTAACTTTGAAACCTACCAAGTCCTGGCAAAGTGTAATTCTCAAGACCTAAAATACCCCTAGATCAGTGGTTCTCAACCTGTGGGGTCGCGACCCACAGGAACTGTATTAAAGGGCCATGGCATTAGAAAGGTTGAGAATTAGCTTCTGGGCCTAAGGGATTCTCTTGCCTCAGCCTCCAGAGTAGCTGGAACCACAAGCGCCTGCCACACGCCCGGCCACTTCTTTGTTGTAGTTTGGCTGGGGCCAGGTTCAAACCCACCACCCTTGGTATATGGGGCCAGCGCCCTACTCACTGAGCTACAGGTGCTGCCCTATTTTAATTAATTTTTTTAATTAAATCATAGCTGTGTACATTAATGCAATCATGTCTTTTTTTTTTTTTTTTCTTAGAGACTTTATTGCCCTCAGTAGAATTCCATGGTGTCACCACTCACAGCATCTTCCAACTCCTGGGCTTAGGCAATTCTCTTGCCTTAGCCTCCTGAGTAGCTGGGACTACAGGCGCCCACCACAACGCCCGGCTATTTTTTGTTGCAGTTTGGCCGGGGCTGGGTTTGAACCCGCCACCCTCAGTATATGGGGCCGGCGCCCTACCCACTGAGCCACAGGTGTCGCCCATAAAATCATATTTTACCACTGATCTGTGGCCCATGGTTTCATTCTTTGAATCCCTGAGATCAAGGACCTACTGAAGAAGAAATTCGGTATCACTACTACATGTATCAGTTGGCATTTTTCTGTAAAAAGAGGTGTATCTTTTTCCCACTAAAGAAATTCATAGCAAAATAGATTACAATCTGTATTTTTTATTTTTTTTTTCTTTTCAGTTTTTAGCCAGGGCTGGGTTTGAACCCACCACCTCTGGCATATGGGGCTGGCGCCTTACACCTTTGAGCCACAGGGCCGCCCTAATCTGTGTTATTTTTTAATTAAGCCCACCAATTTTAAGTGTACAAATTGATTGACAAATATATATAATTTGTAACCTACACAGTGATGATAAGGAATATTTCCATTACTTTAGAAAATTCCCTCTTGCTCCTTTCCTGATCCCTGGCACTTGACAGCCACTTCTTGTCACTATTGTTTTGCTTTTTCTAGAATTGCTTTTTTTTTCAAGACCTAGTCTCACTTTGTCACCCTCAGACTTTTTCCCCCGCCTCCCAAGTAGCTGGGACTGCAGGCTCCAACTACAACGCCTGGCTCTTTTTAGAGACAAGGTCTTGCTTTGGCTCAGGCTGGTCTGGAACCTGGTAGCTCAGGCAATCTACCCGCCTTGGCCTCCCAAAGTTCTAGGATTACTGGCGTGAGCCACCGAGCCTGGCCTAGAATTTCATATACAGTGAATTGTATCCTGTGTATTCCATGGTACACAGGATAATATTTTTGAAATTCATCTGTCTTGTCTATAAAAGTAGATAGATTCCTTTTTTACTTGTTGGTTTGGGTTTCATTATATAGATACACTAAAATTTATCTCATTTACTTTGATGGTCAGATTGCTCTTATTTGCCAGTTGCAGCCCCTCCAAGTTGACTTTTTGACACGTCTCTTATCTTTCTTTGTGTACTTGCTTGCTGTCTAGCAATAAGAGCTTTTAGGTTTATTTTTACCTTTCCTGCCATGGCGGTTTGCAGTGGAGTATGGTATTTAATTGTCTATCTTAACCAAACTGTAGGACAGAGGATTAGTGAATCAGTGTAGTACATTTTACTTTACTAAATGTTGAGAGGCAATATTGCACTGTTTGAGAGTTTGAGCTGTGTGCTGCCTTGGATTTGCATTCAAATCCTAACTGCCATATAAGTCAAGGACTTTGGGTTGGTTGTTTTAACTCCTCTAAAGCTCAGTTTCTTCTTCTGTAAAATGTAGATAAAGGTATCTGAAGATTTATACAAAGATTAAAAATTATCAGTAGCATAGTGATATATCATCTAGCATAGTGCCTACTCCATAGTAATCACTCAACCACTGTTAACAATACCTTTTATAGGCTTAGTGCCTGTAGCTCCTACACTGTAGCTGGCGGGTTCGAATCCAGCCTGGGTCTGCCAAACAACAATGACAACTACAAGCAAAAAATAGCCGGGCGTTGTCTCAGGCGCCTGTAGTTCCAGCTACTTGGGAGGCTGAGGCAAGAGAATTGCTTAAGCCTAAGTGTTTGAGGTTACTGTGAGCTGTGATGCCACAGCACTCTATCCAGGCGACAGCTTGAGACTCTGTCTCAAAAAAAAAAAAAAAACCCAAAAAACTTTATATATATATGTATATATATATATGCATGCACAATTCTAATTTCTTCTCGTTTCCTAAGATAGGAAAGGATTAATTTCAGTGTTTCTAACTGGAATCTAAGGACATTCCAAAGTGGTTGGATGTGTAAGTGAATGGATTCTAGATTCTGGTTTGTTATTTCTCTAAGACAAAAATATATATACTTTCTGTCTACAGATGCCCAGGAAGAAAATATAGTCCTTGTAGGACTTATTATTGGTTTGTTGACTCACCCTATGGCTTTATGTTTCAGGTTATAAATATTACATTGTTCTCAAAGAGGAATGTTTTCATTTCATCATTTATAGGAGCTTTGCTGGCAGTAGAACATGTGAAAGATGATGTCAGCATTTCTGTGGAAGAAGGGAAAGAGAATATTCTTCGTGTTTCTGAGTAAGTGATTTTATATTTTTGTTTTTAGTAATGGTGGCATTAAAAATAATTCAGCCTTAAATGTTATATGGTTGTTTTACTTACTAATTGGTAGATTATCCTTAGAAGTATGCTTTTCTTCATTCTAAAATAATTGAACCCAGAAACTTATTTCTTTACAATCTTTCTGATTGCCTTCATAATCTGAACTACAGACCTGCTTTGAGAGCCCACCTGTAACATCTTCTGGAATGAAATACAGCTGTTTTAATTGGACTGGCCTATTCCCAGAAATGTGAGACTGGTTTGATAGAATCCTTCGCCATACAATATTAACCTGATTTTTCTCTCCACAGCCACCATCTCACCTTTTAATGTATGAAACATCTAGGGAAGTTACAGACAGGGGAATGTTGGGTCCAGAAAGCGGTACCTTAAAGACTAGTTCTTTGACATGCTTAGAGGGCTGAAAAGCTGCCTCAGAATCAAATTCCTTCAAACCTTGTCTTGTTCCCTTATCTCCCACCCCACAAGCAAGTAAGAACTATCTCTTAGGAATTTCTTATTTATTTATTTTTTTTGAGACAGTCTCATGCTATCGTCCTGGGTAGAGTATTGTGGCATCACAGTTCACAGCAACCTCAAACTCTTGGGGCTTAAACGAGTCTCTTGCCTCAGCCTCTCAAATAGCTGGGACTATAGGCATCCACCACAATGCCCAGCTATTTTTTGGTTGTAGTTGTAATTGTTGTTTGGTGGGCCCTGTTTGGCAGGCCAGGGGACTGGATTCGACTCGTCAGCTCCGCTCAAATCAGCTGCTCTTGCTGAATTGCATGAGTTTTTTGTAGGTTCTGGATATTAGCCCTTTATCAGATGCATAGCATGCAGATATTCTCTTTCGAAAGTAAATTACTTTTTTGAAAATAAATTATGGAAACATTCTTTTTTGAAAATAAATTATTTACTGTAT
Organism: Nycticebus coucang; assembly: GCF_027406575.1. Classification (NCBI taxonomy): domain Eukaryota; kingdom Metazoa; phylum Chordata; class Mammalia; order Primates; family Lorisidae; genus Nycticebus; species Nycticebus coucang. The sequence goes on from NC_069789.1 coordinate 41,033,474, forward strand.
TCTAGTTCTTTAATACCTAAAGTGCCATTTTCTTTATATTACTTTCATATACATTTTCTTATCTAAATATAATTTTCACTTTGCAATTATGTTAAACTTATTGAAAAATTACAAGAAAAGAAAAATAATCTCTTTTATTCCCTGAACCATTTGAAAGTATGTTATAAAAATAATGTTTTAAGACACCTGAATACTTTGATGTGTAACACTTATAAAACATGACCATTCCCCTAAAATCCTAACTGTAGTACAGCTCTCATAATCAAGAAACTAATTTTGATGCCCCATGATCGCATTAATGTACACAGCTATGACTTAATATTAATAAAAAAAAAAAGAAACTAATTTTGGCACATTTTACCATTTTATCCTCAGACCCCATTTAAGTTTTGACAATTGTCTTGTTAATGTCCTGTACAGCAATGTTGATCTAGTTTAGAATTGTGTATCCATTGATTTGTCATGTCACTTTAGTCTTCTTTATTGTGTAAAAATTCCTCTTTCCTTGGCTTTCATGACTGTGACACTTTTGATTGTTACAAGTCACATTTTGGGGGAAGCAGGATATCCCACTTTTCGAGCATTTTTGGCATATTCTTTTTTCAAGATTCTGTCTCTGATTTTTGGCGTATTCTTAAGTAGATATATTGAGGCTGTGCATTTTTGACAAAAATATCACAAAAGTAATGTATATTCCCATTGTGTCAGGAGGTACATGATTTTGATTTGCCCCATTATGGATGATGTTAAATTGGATAATTTGATTAAGGTGTTGTCTGCAGAGTTTCTACATTGTAAAGTTCTTTTTTTTCCCTCTCTAATTAGTAAGTATTTTTTGGAGAGGCAGTTTGAAGGTGTGTAAATATCCCTTACCTTGGCAACATTTCATCATCATTTTCAGCATCCATTGATGTTTGTAGACTGAATTAATTATTAGTATGATGGTTTAAAAAAAGGCGATTTTATTCCATCATTTCATTTTGTTTTGGAGTCAAAGTATTACTGTGTCGCCCTCCGTAGAGTGCTTTGGCGTTACAGCTCACAGCAACCTCCAACTCTTGGGCTTAAGTGATTCTCTTGCCTCAGCCTCTCAAGTAGCTGGGACTACAGGTGCTTGCCACAACCCCCGGCCATTTTTTTGTTGCAGTTGTTTAGTTGGCCCAGGCCAGGTTCAAATCCACCACCCTTGGTGTATGTGGCTGGCATTGTAACCACTGTGCTATGGGTGCAGAGCCTATTTCATCACTTTCTACGTTTATTTCTAGGTAGTCTACTGTTACCTCCCCATTTATTTATTCATTTATTTCTATAATATGTGTGCATGAATTTTTTTATTCAGTGAGTTATATAATCTATTACTATTTTTACTCATTTTGATGTTCAAAATGTCACAGGTGTAGCCAGTTAAAAGCCCCTTTAAGCTCTCGTCTGTTTTCACAAACCACATCAATCTTTGAGAATATTCTTTCTTTCTAAAGAAAGAAAATGTTCCAGGCTCACTTTGTATTTTATCGGCTTAGTCCTGAAATTGGCCAATTTCCCAAAGAGCCATGGTTCTTTCTAGTGGAGAATAGAGCCAAATACCGACATCTGGGTGGCAGCTGTGAGCATAGTTATTGGGGTCTCTCTCTCCTGCTATGAGCTCACAGGTTATATGTGTGTATATGTATATAACATATAACCTGTGAGCTCATAGCAGTGCCTCCAACTGTAATTCAACAACCTATGGTTCCCTTTCATTTTCTTCCTTTCCATATTTATAACTCCCTTCTCTTACATGGAGGAGGCAGGATCCCATCATTCTTAATACATTAACTTAGTGGATGATAACCCTGCTATATGTTTTTTATTTTTTTATTTTTATTTTTTTTGGAGACAGTTTCACTTTGTTGCCCTTGGTAGAGTGCTGTAGCGTCACAGGTCACAGCAACCTCCAGCTCTTGGGCTTAGGTGATCCTCTTGCCCCAGCCTCCCGAGTAGCTGGGACTACAGGTGCCCACGAGAACACCCAGCTATTTTTTTGTTGCAGTTTGGCTGGGGCTGGGTTCTAACCCATCACCCTTGGTATATGGGGCTGGCACCCTACCCACTGAGCCACAGGCGCCAACCTACCCTGCTATATGTTATTGTTCTCCTGTCACCACTACTTAATCCCCTGACATTTGGTGCAGAAGTCCTGCTCGCCCTTGTTGAACTCCAGCATCCCATACCACGCAGTGTGGCCGCTTTCATCGTCCTACTTGGGTGCCAACAACTGTTGGTGCTAGGCTACCTGCTGCTCTACCGTTGCCTCCCTGAAGTGATGCCTACCTTGTCTGGTCACACATAATGGCTTTTGAACTGATACATTCAGAAAGGAAAACCAGCAGGCAGGCATATACTTAATTTTATACTTACTTTTTTTTATTGTTGGAGATTTATTGAGGGTACAAAGAACCAGGTTACACTGACTGTATTTGTTAAAGTTCCTCTTATAATTTTGTCCCACGCCCAAAGGTGTGTCACATACCATGACTCCCCATCCCTTTCCCTCCTTACCTCTTTCTGCTCTCCCCTTCCTCAACCCCTCACCATGTACTCGGTCATTAATTGTCTTCATATTGGAGTTGAGTACATAGGATTCTTGCTTCTCCATTCTTGTGATGCTTTACTAAGAATAATGTGTTCTACTTCCATCCAGGTTAACACAAAAGATGTAAAGTCACCATCTTTTTTAGTGGCTGAATAGTATTCTATGGTATACATATACCACAGCTTGTTTTTGTTTTTTTTTCTTTGGCCAGGGCTGGGTTTGAACCTGCCACCTCCGGCATATGGGGCTGGTGTCCTTCTCCTTTGAGCCACAGGCGCCACCCCCATACCACAGTTTGTTAATCCATTCCTGGGTTGGTGGGCCTTTAGGCTGTTTCCACATTTTGGCGATTGTAAATTGAGCTGCGATAAAGGGCCTAGTGCAAATGTCCTTATGATAAAAGGATTTTTTTCTTCTGGGTAGATGCCTGCTAATGGGATTGCAGAATCAAATGGGAGGTCTAATTTGAGGTTTGAGGATTCTCCATACTTCCTTCCAAAAAGGTTGTATTAGTTTGCAGTCCCACCAGCAGTGTAAAAGTGTTCCTTTCTCTCCACATCTATGCTAGTATCTGTAGCTTTGAAATTTTGTGATATGGACCGTTCTCATTGGGGTTAGGAGATATCTTAGAATGGTTTTGATTTGCATTTCTCTAATAATTCGGGATGATGAACATTTTTTCATGTTTGTTAGCCATTTGTCTGCCTTTTAGAGACAGAGTCTCACTTTGTCACCCTCAGTAGGGTGCCGTAGCATCACAGCTCACAGCAACCTCCAGCTCTTGGGCTTAGGTGAGTCTCTTGCCTCAGTGTCCCGAATAGCTGGGACTACAGGCAACCACCAAAATGCCTGGCTATTTTTTTGTTGTAGTTTGGCCAGGGCCGGGTTCTGACCCTCCACCTCAGTGTATGGGGCCAGTACCCTAGTCACTGAGCCACAGGCACTGCCCTGTCTGTCTTTAGAGAAGGTTCTATTCATCTCTCTTGCCCAGTGATCTAAGGGATTGTTGGCTTTTTTCATGTGGATTCATTTGAGTTCTCAGTAGATCCTAGTTACAAGCTTTTGTCCGATTCAAAATATGCAAATATTCTTTCCCATTGTATAGGTTGTCTGTTTCCCTTTGGTTATTGTCTCCTTGGATATACAGAAGCTTTTCAGTTTAATTAAGTCCCATTTGTTTTTCTTTGATGTTGCAATTGCCCTAGAAGTCTTCTTCATGAAGTCTTTCCCCAGGCCAATATCTTCAAGTGTTTTTCCCATGGTTTCTTTGGGGATTTTTTTTCTTTTTTTTTTTTTTTTTTTTTGGTAGAAACATGAGTCTCACTTTATCGTCCTCGGTAGAGTGCTGTGACATCACACAGCTCATGGCCACCTTCAATTCCTGGGCTTAGGCAATTCTCTTGCCTCAGCCTCTCCAGTAGCTGGGACTACAGGTGCCCACCACAACACCCTGCTATTTTTTTGTTGCAGTTCAGCCGGGGCCAGTTTGAACCTGCCACCCTTAGTATATGGGGCTGGCACGCCATATACTGTGGCACCCACTGAGCCACAGGAGCCGCCCTCTTTGAGTATTTTTATAGTTTCATGCCTAAATTTAGGTCTTTTATCCTTCTTGAATCAATTTTTGTAAGCGTAGAAAGGTGCGGGTCCAGTTTCAGTCTTTTACATGTGGATATTAAGTTCTCTCAGCACCTTTTATTGAATAGAGATTCTTTCTCCCAGTGTATGTTCTTGTTTGGTTTGTGGAAGATTAGGTGGCTATAAGATGTTAGTTTCATCTCCTGGTTTCTATTTGGTTCCAGATGTCTGTCTCTTTTTGTGCCAATATTGGGCTGTTTTGATCACTAAGGCCTCACTTATAGTACAGCCTAAAGTCTGGTAGGCCGATGCCCTTGCTTTGTTTTTATTACTAAGAATTGCCTTAGCTATGCAGGGTTTTTTCTGGTTCCATACAAACAAAGAATTTTTTTTTCCAAGTCTTAAAAACATGATGTTGGTATTTTAATAGGAATGACATTGAGTGTGTAGATTGCTTTGGGAAGTATAGACATTTTAATAATGTTGATTATGCCCAGCCATGAGCATGGTATCTTCTTCCATTTGTTAATACCCTGTTTCCCCGAAAATAAGACATCCTCCGAAAATAAAACCTACTTACAGGAACGATAAGACATCCCCTGAAAATAAGACCTAGTGCATCTTTGGGAGCACACACTGAAAATAAGACACTGTCTTATTTTCGGGGAAACAGGGTACTTTCTGCTATGTTTTTTGGGGGAGTCTAACTATGTTGCCCTGGGTAGAGTGGTAGCATCACAGCTCACAGCAACCTCCAACTCTTCAGCTTAAGCGATTCTCTTGCCTCCACCTCCCAAGTAGCTGGGACCTAAGGGGCCTGCCACAATGCCTGGCTGTTTTTTATTGCAGTTGTCGTTGTTAGTTAGCTGGCCCAGCCCGGGTCAAACCCGTCAACTTTGGTGTATGTGGCTAGCGCCATAACCACTGTGCTATGGGCACCGAGCCCATAATTTTCTTTATAGAGGTCCTTCACCTCTTTTGTGAGGTATTATTCTTAGGTATTTCATTTTCTTTGAAACTACTGTGAAGGGGATTGTGTCCTTAATTAGCTTCGCATCTTGGCTATTATTGGCAAACAAAAAGGCTACTGATTTGTACACAAGAACTTTTTTTTTTTTGAAATTGAGACAGAGTCTCACTTTGTCCCCCTCAGTTGAGTGCTGTGACATCATAGCTCATAGCAACCTCAAACTCTTGGGCTAAAGTGATTATCTTGCCTCAGCCTCCCTCATAGTTGGGACTACAGGCACCCGCCACAGTGCCCAGCTATTTTTTTGTTGCTGTTGTCGTTGTTTAGCTGCCCTGGGCTAGGTTCGAACCTGCCAGCCTGGGTGTATGTGGCCGGCACTGTAACCACTGAGCTACAGGCGCCAAGCTGATGGCTTGTTTTTTTTTATCCAGTCAGCCTATGTCTCTTCAGCTGAGAGTTCAAGCCATTAACATTTATTGGCATAACAAGTGTGGTGGAGTTCTAGTCATCTTATTTTGTGAAAGTCCATTGCTTAGTTTTATTGTTTGCTTCATTATGGAAGCTAGATTTTGTCCTTTAGTTTGTAGGTGTTTAGTTCGCTGGTCAGTGTGTAAACAGGTCTGAATATTTCCTGTAGAGCAGGTCTTGTGGAAAACTTCAGTGTTTGCACATCAGTAAAAGATTTGATTTCTCCATCAATTTTAAAGTTTAGCTTGAGAGGATATAGAATTCTAGGCTGAAAATTGTTTTGTTTGAGTAGATTAAAGGTAGATGACCATTGGCTTCTGGCTTGAAAAGTTTCATTTGAGAAGTCCGCAGTCACCATGATGGATTTGCCCATGTAGGTCAATTGGCAGTTACTCTTGGCAGCTTGCAGAAGCTTTTGTCTTGACTTTGGACAGGTTCTTGACATTGTGTCTTGGAGAAGCTCAATTTGAGTTGAGATGATCTGGGATCCAATATCCCTCTGAAAGGAGTGTGTCAGTATCTTTGGTGATACTTGGGGAAATTTTCATTTATGATACTCTCTAGTAGGGCTTCCATGCCTCCGCGGCATTCTTCTTCCCCTTCTGGGATACCTATAACTGGTATGTTTGAATGCTTTATGAAGTCTCATAATTCTGTCAGTGAACATTCTGCTTTCTCTCTCTTTTTTTCTGTCTCTTTAACTGCCTGAGGTAGCTCAAGAGCTTTATCCTCTTCCTCTGATATTCTTTCTTCTGCATGGTCTAATGTGTTATTATTACTTTCTACTGCATCTTTTTTTTTTTTGGTAGCAGTTGTCATTGTTGTTTAGCTGGCCCCGGGCCGGGTTCAAACCTGCCACCCTCAGAGTATGTGGCTGGCGCCGTAACCACTGTGCTACAGGTGCTGAGCCTACTGCATCTTTCCTTTAGCAGTGCTATATCCTTTCTATATTCTTCATATCGTTTATCTCTGATTTGATTGATTGTTTTTGGATTTCCTTTTGGTTATTTTCCACTTTCTTAGCAGTTTCCTTCATTGTTTTTACCATCCATCTTTTAAATTCCCCTTCTGTGATTTCTAGCATTTCTTTATAGGTGGAATCTTCTGCAGTAGCTACCTCATGATCCGTTGCGGGGGGTGGCTCTGGTCTGGTTTTTCATGTTGCCAGGATTTTTCTGCTGTTTCTTCCTCACGAGTGTTTTCTTTTTGTTTGTTTCCTTGTCCTCCTTTTTCCTTACGCTTCTTGCTCTTCAAGTTGCCATGCCTCTAACCTTAAGGTGTTCAAGTGTCCTTTTGGTAAAGGACTAAAAGGACTAGAAGAGTGAAGAGCAAGAAGAGAGAAAAGATTTTTAAAAAAGGAGAGAGAGAGATAAAAGAGAAAGGAAAGGGGGTGAGTAAAAGGGAAGATTGACAAAAAGAAGAGAGGAGCAGAAAGAGACTGGAGTAGTAGTGGCGTACAGTTGACCCACACCAACAAATCCCAACCTCTGAGTGGGCTGAGTTGGGTGGGTCCCTTGATGTCTCCAGCTCTTTGCCAGCTTGAGAAGCCACAGGACCCCACCCCTACCAAACAGAAGAAAAAAATAGTATAAATCAAACCAAAACAAACAAGCAAAAGCCCTTAAGAGGTATAATTGGTGATGGAACAAGATGTACATAATAAGTGTCACTTTCCCCAAAACTTATGCAGAAATAGGATTGAAGGAGGTACCATGCAACTTCTTGACTTGGAAAACTTACCGTGCTTACTTGTGGAGCCTCCGAGGGAGAGTGAACGTTGTCTAAAATGGTTTTCATTCTCTACTGCTGTTTATCCTGATGTTTTACAATTCTTGTTGACTAAAAAATTGCTGTAACATTTTTATTATCTGGGAATTCTGTTTTTACTTTTTGGGTATTCCTTTTACAATATCCTGTTCTCATTTTGTGATTGCAACATTTTGTTTCATTACTAAGAAGAAATTTATTAACTTTTTTTTTGTAGAGACAGGGTCTCACTTTATTGCCCTTGGTAGAGTACCGTGGCGTCACATAGCTCAGAGCAACCTCCAACTCCTGGGCTTAGGTGATTCTCTTGCCTCAGCCTCCCGAGTAGCTGGGACTACAGGCGCCCGCCACATCACCTGGCTATTTTTTGGTTGCAGTTTGGCTGGGGCTGGGTTTGAACCCACCACCCTCGGTATATGGGGCCGGCACCCTACCCACTGAGCCACAGGCGCTGCCCAGAAATTTATTAACTTTTTAAGTTTTCTTTTTCCTCTGACATGAGGGAAACTTACAGTTTTTTGCGTTTTTAGTTTGGTCACTGTCTTAAGTATCTGGTAACTCCTGATAGTTGATGCTTGGATTTCAAGTGGAAGACTAAGGTTAATTATATATTCTTACCTGGGGGTTGATCTTGTCAGTTTTGAGCTTTACTCCAGGATGATCTCAGTACCCCTTAGTTCTTTCCTGCTTGAGCTAATCAGATTATCCAGTGAAGACTTTTAATTTCCTGTTTGGAAGGTAAAGAGCAGCTGGTGCCTGGGTATTTTGAGAGCTCAGAACAAGATTTCAGCATCTACTATATTCATTTTCTTTTTCTTTTTTTGAGACAGAGTCTCACTATGTTCCCCTCGGTAGAGTGTCCTGGCGTCACAGCTCACAACAACCTTGAACTCTTGGACTTAAACTATTCTCTTGCCTTAGACCCCCAAGTAGCTGGGACTACAGGTGCCCACCATAATGCCAGGCTATTTTTTGTTGCCATTGTTGTTTAGCTGTCCCAGGCCAGGTTCGAACCCACCACCCTTGGTATATGTGGCTAGCACCCTTATCACTGTGCTATGGGCGCCAAGCCTACTATACGTATTTTCTTTATTCTTTATTCTCCCTGTTTTCTGTAAAGTGCCACTCTACAGTGTGTCAAATTTTCCCTAGTGCAGAGAACCTGTTTCACTCTTTCAGGAATGAACCTCTAGTTCAGGGGTCCTCAAACTTTTAAAACGGGGCCAGTTCACTGTCCCTCAGACCATTGGAGGGCTGGACTATAGTTTAAAAAAAAACTATGAACAAATTCCTATGCACATTGCATATCTTATTTTGAAGTAAAAAAATAAAACGGGAACAAATACAATATTTAAAATGAAGAACAAGTAAAGTTAAATCAACAAACTTACCAGTATTTCAATGGGAACTATGGGCCTGCTTTTGGCTAATGATATGGTCAATGTCCGGTTCCATATTTGTCACTGCTAGTCGTAACAGGTGATGCAAGTGTGCATCAGTTAGTCTAGATCTGGTTGGAGATTTCAGATGTTTCATTCTGGAAAAAGTCTGTTCACAGACATAAGTACTGCCAAAGATGGTTGCCGTTTTGAGTGCATGGCTCCTGAGATTAGGATATGTCTCAGAGGGGAGAGATGCATAGAAATTAGGAAGGCTGCTTGACTTGAAGGCGTCTTTCAGAGAGTCACAATTCTGCAGTTCAGCCAGTTCCATTTGGTAAATTGTTTCCACATTTTCAATGTCAATAGAAAATGGGTTGCAGAAAAGCTGTATGTCCTGTTCATGGAGATGAAGCTCTTTAAATCTAAATTGGAACTCCTTTTGCAACTTTTCTGGTGAATCCACACATGTATTATTTGGGAATGCAACCAATGGATTTTCCGCTAACAGATTTTGAGTTGTGGAGAGATGGCAGAAATTTTCCTCCTTCACTTGTTTAATGAGGAGGCCTAATTTTACTTCAAATGCTTTCACATGTGATTGCATATCACAGATGAGCTTCCCCTTTCCTTGAAGTTGCACATTGAAATTGTTGCGTAGCTCTGTTACATCTGTCAGAAAGGCAAGGTGCCATTTCCATTCTGCATCATTGAGCTCTGGTACTTCTTTGTATTTGGAAAGCAGAAAAGCTGTAATCTATGGAAGTAAGTCAGAAATGTTTCAAAACTCTCCCTTGACTCAGCCAACGGGCTTCTGTGTGGCACGGAGCATCTTCACAGGCAACATTTAGCTCAGACAGAAGTTTCTGAAATTGTCTGTGGTTTAGTGTATTACTCAACATTTAGCTCAGACAGAAGTTTCTGAAATTGTCTGTGGTTTAGTGTATTACTTCTAATGAAGTTAACACAAGATACCACAGTTTTCATAACAGAGTCCCACTTCAGTGATTTACTACACAGTGCTTGTTGGTGGATGAAGCAGTGTATGGCTATTGGATGAGAATGGTTATGTTTGTACATCTCTTGGTTAATATGAGCAATTACTCCTTTTTTAGATCCCACCATGCTACGAGCACCATCAGTTGTCACACTGGCTAGTTTTGCCCAGTCCAACTCCAAACTATTCACAGTTTGACAGACCTTTTTCATAGATATCCTCTCCTGTAGTTGTTCCTTTGATGCTTTGTAGTGCAGCAGGCTCTTCTGTGATTTTGAAATAGTTATTCGTCCCATGAATAAAAATTAGAAGTTGTGCAGAATCACGAACATCATTACTTTCGTTGAGTGCCAAAGAAAAATAGGAAAGTTTTTTTGCGGAGTTTTGCAAATGCTGATGCAAATGGTCCCCCACTTCTTCAATCCTTCATGTAATTGAGGGTCCTGAAAGACTCACTGTACTAAATAAATCGGCCTTCTCTGGACACATCTCTTTGGCAACAGAAAGAAGGCATTCTTTAACAAATTCTCCCTCCACGAATGGTCTGCCAGTGCACGCTATTAGCTTGGCAACTTGAAAACTTGCTTGCAGTGATGAAGTATTTAGCTGAGTTGTCAATGTATAGTTCAGTTTTAATATTTGATCTTTTCTCACTTCTCTGACCAATCGTATTTATATCATATCTTCATGTTGAGTTTGATAGTGTTGATGCAAATTGTATTCTTTGAACACAGACAGTATATTCTGGCATATCAAACACACAGCTGTTTCCTTGTACTGCACAAAAAAGTAATCATAAGTCCACTGTTCTTTGAATATCCTACACTCTGAGTCAATTTTTTCTTTCTTGATATCATTGTTTCCTAGGGGTTCCAAATTGCTATTAGTAAAATACATACATACATACATATATATATATATATATATACAGCGCTCCAAAAACAATATACCAGCAACTTTGCCCACATAGAGACAGATAGACTGCACTGCCCATCAGTGCAGTCTGATCAGTGTCCATCAATGCAGCCTTGCCAGTCCACATCATTTCAGCCTCGCCAGTGCCCATATGGTGGAACTCCGCTTTTACCTCAGGCTCACACTGGTGGAAAAGGCATGATTACAGAGCTGGTTCCCCCACCACCTTTCCAGTTCACACTACCCTATGCAAACCGCACTGCAATCTGTGAACTCGCACAGGAATTTGATTGCATGGGTCTTCTCACCCATGCGATCAGATTCCACTGCAGGAAAAAAGGCACGTATGCCTTTTTTCTTCTGAATCTAATGCAAGTTCAGCCCTACAAGCATATGTCTGAACTCGCACTGCTCAGACATCGCAACAGTGTGAACCGGGGCTTACACAGCACACAACATACAACATCATACACAACTGAATAGCAATCAGAATATAAATGCACTTACTGTCAATTAAATTGGGTTTCCTACTCCTTGGCTGTCTGCAGAGCCGGATTAAGTTCCCATGGGGCCCTAGGCAGATTACCAGTTTGGGGCCCCCATGTGATAACACTGAGCACTGACCATTTGCATTAACACTGGCCACTGACCATTTGCATTAATACTGAGCGCTAACAATTTGCATTAACACTGAGCATTACCACTGAGCACTGACTATTTGCATTAACTCTGAGCTCTGACCATTTGCATTACCTCTGAGCACTGACTATTTGCATTATCACTGTGATGCAACCCCCCCTAGAAACCACCCCCAAACAACTAACCAATTTAAAAAGAAAGGCTCTCCTAAATTCAAAAAAAGAGGCTCTTCTGACTTCAAAAAAAAGGAGCCCCCCATCCGCAAAAGAAATAAAAGACCTCCTAACTTCAGGAAAAAAAGGCCCCCCTTAACAGTAGAAAAACAACCCTACTAACTGCAAAATTAAAAAAAAAAAAATAGACCTCCTAACTTCAAGAAAAAAAAAAAAAATCATGACTTGTTCTTACCTCGGTCCTTAGGCAGCAGCAGGCTCTGCACAGGCAACCTGGTGACTCCTCCATTTACACCAGAGACTGAGAGGAGGAGTCGAGAGACAGAGAGAAGGAACGGAGGGCGCACATTCCACACATGCGCACTGTGGCCAGGATGAGTGGGGTGCTAAGCAGGATGGCAAAAACACCCAGTGGGGAGAGACAGCGAGAAGGAAGGGCCAGGAGAGAAAGAGAGAAGGAGTGGAGTCGGAGAGTTGGCGCACATTCCACACATGTGCACTGCGACCCGGGAAGAGTCGGCTGCTAAGCAGGACAGGCAGCTGTGGCAAAAACTTCCAGCGGGCAGGATAAATGTCTTTGGCGGGCCACAGTATGAGGACCCCTGCTCTAGTTATTGCCAGGATAGGTAAGAGAAGTAGACCAGCTGTGCAGAATAGGGTTGGGGAGTATCAGTGTTTCTGAGTTATCTTTTTCTTTTTTGAGACAGTCTTACTATGTTGCCCTCAGTAGAGTGCTATGGTGTGAAAGCTCACAGCAACCTCAAACTCTTGAGCTTAAGTGATTCTCTTGCCTTAGCCTCCCAAGTAGCTGGGACTACAGGTGCCCGCCACAACATCTGGCTATTTTTTTGTTGTTGCAGTTGTCACTGTTGTTTAACTGGCCCAGGCCAGGTTCGAACCTGCCACCCTCAGTGTATGTGGCTGGCGCTGCAACCACTATCCTATGGGTGCCGAGCTTCTGAGTGATCTTAAACAGACTGAGCTAGTCCTCCTTAATTTAGTCCCAGTTCCTTCTCATTTTCATAATACTTGGTTCTATTGTTTCATAAGTCTTTCAGGGATTCCAAAATTTCATTTAAGTTGGTTATTGGCTTTGTCCACTTTCTACTTAAGATTCTGTTTTTTCAGGTCAGCTACATTGTTCTTTTTAGCTTCTGAAATTTTATTGCTATTCTTACTTCTCCATATTCTCTTTTTTTCATGGTTTTTTTTATCTTTTAGAGAATTAATTTTTATAAACAATGAACAACTGTGATGGAGTTTTGATCTGCCACCTTTTTTTCTTCCCCTGACACAATCTCAAGCCGTTGTCCTGTGTAGAGTGTCATGGTGTTATTGCTCACAGCAGCCTCCAACTCTTGGGCTCAAGTGAGCCTCTTGCCTCAGTTTTTCTATTTTTTTTTTTTTTTTTTTAGAGACAGAGTCTCACTTTATTGCCCTTGGTAGAGTGCTGTGATGTCACAGCTCACAGCAGTCTCCAGCTCTTGGGCTTAGGCGATTCTCTTGCCTCAGCCTCCCGAGTAGCTGGGATCACAGGTGCCTTCCACAACGCCCGGCTATTTTTTTGTTGCAGTTTGGCCAGGGCCGGGTTCGATCCTACCACCCTTGGTATATGGGGCTGGTGCCCTCCCTACTCACTGAGCCACTGCCACCCAGTTTTCCTATTTTTAGTAGAGACATGGTCTTGCTTTTGCTCAGGTTTGTCTTAAACTTGTGAGCTCGAGCAGTCCACCCTCCTCAGTCTCTCAGAGTCCTAGGATTACAGGCATGAGCCACCATACCCAGCCTGCCTTTATTTTAAATCATTGTTATTCTGAATATTTCAATTATATTTTCACCACTGAATAGACATGCAGAATATTCAGTTAAATATCAGGCGGTGCCTGTGGCTCAAGGAGTAGGGCACCAGACCCATATATTGGAGGTGGCGGGTTCAAACCTGGCCCCAGCCAAAAAAAGAAAAAAAAAAAAAAAGGATAAAACATCAAATAGAAAGTCTACTCTGATATGAATTGGTGGATTTAACTGAATATTTGAAACCAATTGGAATTTGATAAAGCCAAGCGAAGAACAGATTAGCTAATTTTAGATATTTTTTGCTATATTACATTTCTTCATACATCTCATTACTCTTACTGATTTGCTAGATCAACAGTAACATTTTATCTCATGTTTATGTTCTAGAAATGTGGTATTCACAGACATAAATTCCATACTTCGCTACTTGGCCAGAGTTGCAACTACAGCTGGGCTCTATGGCTCCAACCTGATGGAACATGCTGAGGTAAACAGTGAACATTTCATTAAGTGTATTTTGTCTTGTTTTGATTTATGCTTCTGTTTTTTGGGGAACTCACCATCTTATTGTTGGCTTATGTCCTCTTATTCTACTTAAGGATATCAGCAAAGCGTTAATTGTAGATCAAATCAGGGAGTGCATCTTGATTTTATTTTCACAAAAAAATTCTCCTCTATCTCCTAAGTTTGAACATTTAATCACACACCACCTATCCTACTGGGACATGTAATGCTGTCTTCATCTTACCAGATTGATAGAATTTTGTAAATGGATGAGGCTGAATAGGTAATATCATCCAACTTACTTACTTTATGGGTAAGGCAATAGGCCTAGAAAAGTTAAGAAGTTTACTGAAGGTTATATATATAGTTTAGAATACACTTCCCTTCTTTTTCTTAGGGTGGTCTCCCTCTGTTGCCTGGGCAAGAGTTCAGTAGTGACATCATATAGCTTACTACATTCACTACAACTTCAAACTTCTGGGATCAAGTGATCTTTCTGCCTCAGCCTCTTGAGTAGCTGATACTAAAGGTGTGCGCCACCATGCCTGGCTAATGTTTTTTTTTTTTTGGAGACAGAGTCTCACTATGTCGCCCTCCGTAGGTGCCGTGGTATCACAGCTCACAGCAACCTCAAATTCTTGGGCTTAAGTGATTCTCTTGCCTCAGCGTCCCAAGTAGCTGGGAGTACAGGCCTCCCCCACAATGCCCTGCTATTTTTTGTTCCAGTTGTCATTTGTTGTTTAGCTGGCCTGGGCTGGGCTCCAACCCACCAGCCTCAGTGTATGCCATATGTGCTACAGGCACCGGACCACATTCCTTTTTTTTTTTTTTTATGAGACAAGAGTCTCTGTCGCCCTCAATAGAGTGCTATGGTGTCACAGCTTATAGCAACCTCAAACTCCTGGGCTTAAGCAGTTCTCTTGCCTCACCCTCCCACGTGGCTGAGACTACAGGTGCCCACCACAATGCCCTGCTATTTTTTGTTGCAGTTGTTGTCATTTAGCTGTCCCAGGCCAGGTTCAAACCTGCCAGCCTCGGTATCGTGGGTGGTGCCATAACCACTGTGATACGGGCACCATGCTGGCTAATTTTTTTATTGTTTGTAAAGACTGGGTCTCACTCCTACTAAGGCTGGTCTCGAACTCTTGACTTCAAGCAATATTCCTGGCTCATCCTCTCAGAGTGCTATGATTACAGGCATGAACCACCACACACAGGTCACACACACATAGTTAGAAATCCATTTTCTTTTCTTGAGACAGTCTCACAATGTCGTCCTGGGTAGAGTGCTGTGGTGTCACAGCTCACAGCAACCTCAAACTCTTGGGCTTAAACGATTCTCTTGCCTCAGCCTCCCAAGTAGCTGGGACTACAGGCACTCACCACAACACCCGGCTATTTTTTGGTTGTAATTGTCATTGTTGTTCTAGCAGGCCTGGGCCAGTTTGTATCCGCCAGCTCCTGTGTATGTGGCTGGCACCTAGCTCCTGAGCTACAGCCTCTGAGCCTCCATTTTCCTTTCTAATTATATGCTTTATTTAATTAATTACAACAGTAAGTAGTAAATTAACTTTTGATACAGTTCTGTATTGCTTAACAGTGGGGTACATTCTGAGAGATTACTTGTTAGGCGATTTTGTTGTTGTGTGAATGTCACCTACAGAAACTTGTATGAAACAGCCTACTGCACACCTAGTTACATGGTACATCCTCTTGCTCCTACACTGTAAACCTGTACTGTGTGTTATTGTACTGTGTACTGCAGGCAGCAGTAACACAGCAAGTGTTTGTATATCTAAACATAGAAAAAGTACACTGAAAATACAGCATCATAATCTTACGGAAGCATCATCCTGTGTGTTCTGTCATTGACTGAGATGTTGTCATGTGGTGTGTGTACTGCTCTTTGTATTCTACTTTTTTTTCTGGTTGCATTCTTCTCTAACTTTCCTAAATCTCATAACATTCAAAATACAAACAATGGTCCCTGAATATTTACTTTTACATTCTTGTGAATGAATCTGTTTGGCTAGGTACCATTCCTTGGGGTTGTTCAGGTTGGTTACTCTTTCTTGCTGTCAGTTCTCAAGTCTTTATTTTTTCCTTTCTGAAGTGCTTCTTATGTATCCCTATAATAAAAAAAAGAAAGCATAGAAAAATAACAAGAAAATGTGTCTTTTAAGTTCCATTTGAGATTCTAGGCAACCAGAATTTAGTCCACCAGAAAAGAAAAGCATGATTCTAAATGAGGAAGCAGAGAGTGTACTTTTGTTCCCAGTTAGTTAGAATTTTTATTATATTTTTTTATAAAGTCTAAACTTTAGGCAGCACCTGTAGCTCAGTGGGTAGGGCGCTGACCACATACACCAAGACTGGCGGGTTCAAACCCGGCCCAGGCCAACTAAAATGACAATGACAACTGCAACAACAACAACAACAGAAAAAATAGCCGGTGTTGTGCTGGGCACCTGTAGTCTCATTACTTGGGAGGCAGAGGCAAGAGAATTGCGTAAGCCCAAGAGTTAGAGGTTGCTGTGAACTGTGATGTCCTGGCACTCTACTGAGGGTGACAGCTTGAAACTTTGTCTCAAAAAAGAAAAAAAAAAAAATGTTTAAACTTTACTTTTTCTATCTTTTGTGTTCACAGATTGATCACTGGTTGGAGTTTAGTGCTACAAAATTGTCATCATGTGATTTGTTTATTTCTGCAATCAATGAGCTCAATCATTGCTTGTCTCTGAGAACCTACTTAGTAGGAAACTCCTTGAGCTTAGCCGATTTGTGTATTTGGGCCACCCTAAAAGGTATCAATTCTTCTTAAAATGTTCTTAATATTTTATTGGATAAGAAGTACACATATTTCTCTGTATATGTATAAATGCTTAGGCGGTAGCACAAATTTCTTACACAGGAATGAATACTCCGGATATTTTATTCCTAACTAGTCATAGCAATTCTCTGTCTTTCTCTGCTCTCATCTCTGTCTTAACCACCTCAGTGTCCTTCTTACGTTTGGAGCTGACTTTTTTCCCTTCATCCCATTTATGTCAGCACCTCTCCTACCTCGGCCATTATTTTATTCCAGACATTTATCTTTGACTTGACAAAAGTCTTTACTTCTCACTGAGTGTATGAATGGAAGGTTGTGGGGTTTTTTTGTTTTTTTTTTTTGAGACAAAGTCTTAGTCTTCCTGGGGTTGAGTGCTTTCATGTTATTGCTCACAGCACCTCTAACTCTTGGGCTCAAGTGATTCTCTTGCCTCAGCCTCCCAAGTAGCTGGGACTATACCTGCCTGCCACACAATGCCTGGCTATTCCCCAACCCCCACCCCAAGCTAGAGTCTTACTTGATCACCCTCAGTAGAGTGCCCTGGTGTCTTCGCTCACAACCACCTCAAACTTTTGGGTTCAAGTGAGATTCACTTGTCTCAGCCTCCCAAGTAGCTGGGACTACAGGAGCCCGCCACAATGCTGGGCTGTTTTTACAGATGGGATCTCACTCTTACTTAGGCTGGTCTTGAATGCATGAGCTTAAGTGATCTGCCCGCCTCGGCCTCTCAGAGTGCTAGGATTATAGGAGTGAGCCACTGTGCCAGGCCCTGGTTGTGGGTTTTTTTGGAGGTCACTTTCCACTTCCATAATTAGTTTGCAACAGATAAGAATATGCTCTTATCAACTTGGAAAGCCATTAAAAAACAACAACAAAACTTTCTTGAGATATAATTGATAATATAAAAAAGCTGCAATATTTAAAATGGAACTGTCTTTACAATCAAGATAATAAATACACCTACAACCCTTAAAAGTTTCTCATGTCACTTTGTAGACATCCCCACTTCCCCTTGTCCCAGGTACCCACTAATATAGAAAGCCAGTTGCTTTCATCTGTTGGAAACTTTAATTAAATTGTAATAGAGGAAGAAAAAAATAGCTAAAACTATTAAGCTATAGAAGCTTATGTGTAGTTCAGAGAAAATGAATAATAGTATGGGGTGTTCCTAGGAAGTTTATGAAAAAATAATGTGAGTTCCACAATAAATTAAAAATAGAATTACCATATGACCCAGTGGAACCAATGGGTATATACCGCCCCACAAAATTAAAAATAAGTGTACAAACAAAACCTTGCACATAAATGTTCATGGCAGTGCTACTTAAAATAGCCAAAAGGTAGAAACAACCCAAATATCTATCAGCCGATGACTGGATAAACAAAATGTGATATATCCACAAAATGAAATCTTATTAATCAATAAAAAGGATTAAAGTTTTGATTCATGTTATAATGTGAATCAACTTTGAAAGCTTCATGCTATGTGAAAGAAGCTAGATGTAATTCCGTTTAGATGAAATGACAGAGTTGCAAATCCATAGAAAGACAGAGCAGGTTGATAACTGCCAGGGACTGGAGAAAGTGGGATGGAGAGGGAATGCGTAATGGGTCCTGGGTTTCCTTGTGGAGTGATGAAAATGTCTGGAACTACGGTAGTAGTATTAATGGTTGCCCAATATTGTGAATGGACTAAATGTCACTGAATTATACGCTTTAAATTGATTAAAACGATACAATTTATGTTATGTGACTTTTACCACAATTAAAAAAATAGTTATGAGTGAGATAAAATCTCATTGAGATGACCAAGATTTGGTGGGATTATAATTGATGATTAGAACATGGTGATGGGACAGTGCCATCAGTCTCAAACTCTTGGGGGTTTATGAATCTCAATGTTCAGAATTTCCTATACTTACTCAGATACGTATGTGCCTAAGGGAACATGGAATGAGGATAAAAGAAGGGAAGGTATAATTCAGGAATGGATGTTATGTGGGACAGATCATGGAACTACTGCAGTGGCAAAGCATAGCAGTCCTGGATTCAGAAATCTTTTGTCTATCTCATTGGGCAAAACCTAGAATTTACAAGTTTTTGCCTTGTTTTAATGGTACGTTTGTGTGTCAGAAAGTAGAGACTTTGATAAAGGAAAGTTGTAATTCACACCAAGAGGAAAATAGTTGCCAAAATCTGCTAACAAACCCCCGCTATCTCATTAAGGAGACAGAAGCCCTTTGGGAAAAGGAGAATTTATGGTAGTTAGGAAAAGATAGCTTAATCAGTTCTGTGTTCCAGATTTCATGGTGGCAAATAGCAAAGTAAATAATTTTGGGATAAAGATAGGTAAGCTTTTATAACATGAGATTATATAAAGAACAAGGCCAGAAGGGGGTTAGAATCTTTAAATAGTGTAGTTTTGATTGTATAGTTATTAAGTGAACCTGGAGAAACCAAGGTGTACATAGGGAGTTCTCCAGTGAGAATGATTTTCAAAATGTATATATTGGAGAAAACATGCATTATTGAGGATTATTTAGGGTGGTTGATAGAGTTATATACAAGAAAACATTTCTGGGCCAGGTGCCATGGCTCACACCCATAATCCCAGCATTTTGGGAGGCCAATGGCAATCTGAGCTCATGAGTTCAAGACCACCCTGAGCTAGAATGAGACCCCGTCTCTAAGACTAGCTGGACATTGTGGCAGAAGCCTGTAGTACCAGCTGCTAAGGAGGCCGAGGCAGGAGAATCACTTGAGCCCAAGAGTTTGAGATTGCTGTGAGCTATGATGATGCGGCACTCTACTGAGGGCGACAAAGTCAGACTCTGTCTCAAAAAAAAAAAAAAAACTTCTAGTAATGTGGAAATCTTTGATTTCTTACAAGTTTGAGTAAATTAATTTACTTATCAGAATATTATTAGTCTTTGTACAGTCACAAACAAAATCATGGACATAATTGAAGTGAGGCAGACTATTGGCTAGAGTAGCGTGGGATTGGTGAGCTGAATTTGGTTATTCTTTTTTTTTTTTTTTGAGACAGAGTCTCAAGCTATTGCCCTGAGTAGTGCTGTGGCATCACAGCTCACAGCAACCTCCAGCTCTTGGGCTTAAATGATTCTCTTGCTTCAGCCTCCCAAGTAGCTGGGACTACAGGTGCTCGCCACAATGCCGGGCTATTTTTTGGTTGTACCCTGTTTCCCCGAAAATAAGACAGTGTCCTATTTTAAGGTGTGCTCCCAAAGATGCACTAGGTCTTATTTTCAGGGGACGTCTTATCTTTCCTGTAAGTAGGTCTTATTTTCGGAGGATGTCTTATTTTCGGGGAAACAGGTTAGTTGTCATTGTTGGTTAGCAGACCCCAGGCCGGGCTCAAACCTGCCACCCTAGGTGTATGTGGCCGGCGCCCTTGCCGACAGAGCCCCCCTGAATTTGGTTATTCTTTAAAAAAAAACCCTGAAGCAAATATGCCAAAATATTTCACTTCTCTTTAAATTTGGATTATAGTAAATAGGTTTTTTTAAAAAAATAATGTTTTTATTTTGGGGGAGTTAAATTTTTCTCCAAATTGTTATAAGGATAACCAACATAAAATGAAGGCTTTTTCTAATTAGATCTTTTCATGAATAGGTTTGTATATGACATTTATGTCTGTTGATTTTTGATGTAATGTTTGATAGCCAAACAGCATACTCTTACATTCCTCATAAGATTGTAGCTTTGTAATGTTGAAGAGTTAAGTAAAGTTTCCTTCAATGCCTTTTTCTTTTTCTTTTTTTGGGGGTGGGGGCAGAGTCTCTGTTGCCCTGGGTAGAGGGCCATGTTGCTCACATTCACAGCAACTTCAAACTCTTGGGTTCAAGCGATCCTCTTTTTTTTTTTTTTTTTAGAGACAGAGTCTCACTTTATCGCCCTCAGTAGAGTGCTATGGGATCACACAGCTCACAGCAACCTCCAGCTTCTGGGCTTAGGCGATTCTCTTGCCTCAGCCTCCCAAGTAGCTGGGACTACAGGCAGCCGCCACAACGCCTAGCTATTTTATGTTGCAGTTTGGCCAAGGCTGGGTTTGAACCCACCACCCTTGTTATATGGGGCCGGCGCCCTACTTACTGAGCCACAGGCGCCGCCTCAAGCGAGCCTCTTGTCTCAAGTCTCTTGAGTAGCTGGGACTACAGGTGCCTGCCACAACACCCAGCTATTTTTTTTTTTTTTGTAGAGACAGAGTCTCACTGTACCGCCCTCGGTAGAGTGCCGTGGCGTCACATGGCTCACAGCAACCTCTAACTCTTAGGCTTACGCGATTTTCTTGCCTCAGCCTCCTGAGTAGCTGGGACTACAGGCGCCTGCCACAACGCCCGGCTATTTTTTTTGTTGTTGCCGTTTGGCCGGGGCTGGGTTTGAACCCGCCACCCTCGGCATATGGGGCCGGTGCCCTACTCACTGAGCCACAGGCTCCACCCAACACCCAGTTATTTTTAGAGATGGGGCTTCCCCTCTGGCTCAGGCTGGTCATGAACTGGTGAGCTAAATGAATCCACCTGCCTTGGCCTCTCAGAGTGCTAGGATTATAGGCATGAGCCACTGTGCCCAGCCCAGTGCCTCTTATTTTATTTATTTTTTTGGGACAGAGTCTCACTTTGTCGCCCTCGGTAGAGTGTCATGACATCACAGCTCACAGCAACCTCAAACTCAATGGGCTTAAGTGATTCTCTTGCCTCAGCCTCCCGAGTGAGTACCTGGGACTACAGGCGCCCACTATAATGCCTTGCTGTTTTTCTTTTCTTTTTTTTTTGGTTGTAGTTCTCGTTGTTTGGCAGGCCTGGGCTGGATTCGAACCTACCAGCTCCAGGGTATATGACTGGCGCCCTAGCCGCTGAGCTATAGGCCCCGAGCTGTGCCTGTTTTTTTTTTTTTTTTTTTTGAGACAAAGTCTCAAGCTGTCGCCCTGGGTAGAGTGCCATGGCGTCACAACTCATAGTAACCTCAAACTCTTGGGCTTAAGCGGTTCTCTTGCCTCAGCCTCCAAGTAGCTGGGATTACAGGTACCCGCCACAATGCCTGGCTATTTTTTGTTGTTGTTATAGTTGTTATTGTTGTTTAGCAGGCCCGGCCAGGTTCAAGCCCGCCAGCCCCTTTGTGTGTGGCTGGCGGCCTAACCATTGAGCTGTGGGTGCCGAGCCAATCATGTTGATTTTTATTTTGTTCTCTAGTTGATCTATTTAAAGCTTTCCTTAATTACAAAATGCAGCATTGTGTTGTGGTGGGTTTGTGTGGGGGCAGGTGAAAACAACAAGATCTAGTATTAGAGAACTTCATTGAACTGAACCAAAAAATTTGTATTTTGTAAGATTTGTTGAATAGTTTTAATATATTTGCCAATAGGAAATGCTGCATGGCAGGAACAGGTGACACAGAGCAAAGCTCCAGTTCATGTAAAACGCTGGTTTGGCTTTCTCGAAGCCCAGCAGGCCTTCCAGTCAGTAGGTACCAAGTGGAATGTTTCACCAACCAAAGCAAGAGTGGTAAGCTGTTTTTTTCCTTAGATGTTGACAGTTCAGTGTGTCTGAGGCCTGAGGCCCTATATCTGAAGAGAAAATTATTCTTACTCAGAAAGTTTTCTTTCTTTTCATAAACAAAAAAGGATCTTCTTGGAAGAATTTGCCATTTTTAAGTCTTGCTTTGATTTTAGTTGTTCAGCCACTTAAGCCCTAATCTTTATAATTGTATATCTAAAGGTTATGATTATCCAATTATGTCTTGCAGGCAGCTCCATATTACTAAAATGGCAGTATTATAGATATGCAGTCTTTTCTTCCCCCTAAATCTTACTGTCTGTTTTTTGAATCATTGATGACCAAGTCCTAGGGTTCTGTAGAGTCTTTTTGTTTATATGGGATGATGAATATAATAGAAAAAGTCCTCCCAACCAGAGTTGCTCTACTCTGACTTGTCTTACATATTAGACATGTGTAGTAAAGTTCCAATTTAACGAAGTTTCCTTTTCTCCTCCATCCCCACTTCAGGGTTTTCTGATGCAGTAAAATTTAGAAAATATTGCCTGCAAAGACTCCACAGTTCACTCAGTTGTTTTAACTAAAAAAAAAATCTTTATTCATTGCTCATTTTTCACATCTATTTACTACTTAGCATATCAGTAGTTTTCTGTCCATCTTCACTGCTTTTGCGTTTTATTGAGGTCACAGTGACTTAATAATATCGTAACTGAACTCCTTTCTTCAGTCTCTTATTTCTCTAGTTTAGTCTGCACTGTCTGTGTTTCATTTTAGAGAGTACAAATGCATGGTCCCATTGCTTCTGAGGATTCTCTGTTGCCTAAAACAGGAAGCAAAGCTTAGAAGATCCTTTGTATTTTGGACTTAATCTATTTCAGCTTCTTTGCCCACTCACCTAATAGGCATTCCTGATTTTTCATGAACATTACACTGCCTTTGTGTCTTATCAAAGGTGTTATCCCTTTACTTAGAATGAATACACTGTACATTGCCTTATCTGATACATTTCTACTGTTCTACTTACTTTTCAAGGTCTAGGTTGGTTCTTACCTTTTGATGACCCTAGAAATTGTTTTTTTTTTTTTTTTTTTTAAAGAGACAGTGTCAGTTTGTCACCCTCAGTAGAGCAGTAGAGTGCTCAGGCATCACAGCTCACAGCAACCTCCAGCTCTTGGGCTTAGGCGATTCTCTTGCCTCAGCCTCTCGAGTAGCTGGGACTACAGGAGCCTGCCACAATGCCCAGCTATTTTTTTGTTGCAGTTTGGCTGGGGCCAGGTTTGAACTTGCCACCCTTGGTATATGGGGCCAGCGCCCTACTCACTGAGCCACAGGCACCACCCTGGAAATTGTTGATTAACTTGGACTAAGTGCTCTCACAGTACCTTGCACATATCTCCATTCCTGGTATTTGTTTTTTTTATATCCTCAAGTATGGGAATGATGTCCTACCCATCATTTTTCTTATAACCAGTGTGGTGCCTTGCTTGTTTGTTGAATGGATGCATTCTTCAACATTTAATCATACAACTTTTTCTTGTGATGGTGGTTCTGTTTTTTAGGCACCTGAGAAAAAGCAAGATATTGGCAAATTTGTTGAGCTTCCAGGTGCAGAGATGGGAAAGGTTACTGTCAGATTTCCTCCTGAGGCCAGTGGGTAAGAAAATATAACTCATATTTATAATTGAATATATTTATGGAAAATTTTTAAACAGTTATTGAATACTTTTAATATTAATAGTTTAATGATATTAAAGAACATAAGATTTTAATTATTATTTAAAATTAAACATTTTAATAGTTTTTTATTATTAATAGCTATGTTAGTTTAATTTGTAGTTTCAGTTTGTTAACATACTAGAAGAGATAATATTTTAATTTTACCCTGACAGAATTTTAAATATAAATAAAAAATCCATAAATATAAAGCCCTTAATTGTGAGGTTTTTGGCCTTTTATTTAATACGATTTGTATTTGTACCCTGAGCAATCCTTTTAATTACCAGTATTATTTTAAGGCTTTTTATCCCTTCCAAATAAAGGAAGAGGAATTCTGAAAAGCCTTTTCCTATTCCATTTTTTCCATTATTAGCAGGTTTCCCAATCCCTAAAACTAACTCTTTTTTTTTTGTAGAGACAGAGTCTCACTTTATGGCCCTCGGTAGAGTGCCGTGGCCTCACACAGCTCACAGCAACCTCCAACTCCTGGGCTTAAGCGATTCTCTTGCCTCAGCCTCCCGAGTAGCTGGGACTACAGGCGCCCCCCACAACGCCCAGCTATTTTTTTGGTTGCAGTTTGGCTAGGGCCAGGTTTGAACCCGCCACCATTGGTATATGGGGCCGGCGCCTTACCAACTGAGCCACAGGCGCTGCCCCTTAAACTAACTCTTATTACCAATAGAAAGTAATATTTGAATAGTTCATTAGAGAAAGAGACTATTATTTTTGGCGCACCAGCTTAGAACTGCTTCAAGCCCTGTCCCAGCATCCCCTGGCTGAGGTGGGAGCCTTTCTTGAAGCATATTTGAACATGCTTTGTAATAGATCTTTTCTAGTGGTATTAATTTGATAAAAGGCCTCACTCAGAAATATAGCCGTTCTGAAAGCATTATGCCATTTTTTGTAAATGATATGATTATATTTTCCAAATTTGTTTAAAATTCTATAGCCAAATTCTTTTTTTTTTTTTTTTAAAGGGACAGAGTCTTAGTTTGTTCTTGGTAGAGTGCCGTGGTGTCACAGCTCACAGCAACCTCCAGTTCTTGGGCTTAGGTGATTCTCTTGCATCAGCCTTCCAAGTAGCTAGAACTACAGGCTCCTGCCACAAAGCCCAGCTACTTTTTTGTTGCAGTTTGGCCGGGGTTGGGTTCAAACCGGCCACCCTCAATATATGGGGCCGGGGCCCTACTCAATGAGCCACAGGCGCCACCCTATAGCCAAATTCTTATCTATTTGTAATAAAATGAATATGTAGACCAGAGAAACTAGGAGATGTAGAAACAGTTTTCTTTTTTTTTTTGCAGTTTTTTGGCCGGGCCGGGTTTGAAACCACCATCTCCAGTATATGGGCCGGCGCCCCACTCCTTGAGCCACAGGCACCGCCTGAAGAAACAGTTTTCTTTTAGCTGTGTATTTAATAGTTTTTCATCAGACTATCTGTAGGTGCCATTAGCAGCAAAAACTGATTAAGAATTCCCTTTTTCTCTTCTTTTCTTTGAGACAGAGTCTTACTTTGTCTCCCTCACAGCTCACAGCAACCTTAAACTCTTGGGCTTAAGCAATTCTCTTGCCTCAGCCTTCTGAGTAGCTGGGACTACAGGCGCCCACCCCAAAACACCCTGCTATTTTTAGAGGCGGGGTCTCACTCTGGCTCAGGTTGTTCTCGAACCTATGATCGAACCTATGAGCTCGGGGCAATCCATCTGTCTTGGCCTCCGAGAATGTTGGGATTACCCTCCCAGAATGCCTGGGATTACCTGCCTAGAATGCCCGGCCTAGAATTCCACGTTTTTTTTTTCTGCTTTTCTAAGTTTTTTGATTTCAAAGGTGAAGTAAAGGGATAAATCAAAGGAGATAAAAGAGAAATTATGACTCTAAAAAATTTACAGACTTGATTGTTGATTGGTAGTTGGCTGAGTGGAATCACATAAATGACACATACTGTACATGATTTAATGCCTATGCACATCTTGGTCTCAGCCATCCAGTATTCTGCTTCTATGCACTTGGTTTGAGAGGATATGATTGTGTTGTTGGATAATGACCTTAATTGTTTGATGAAAGCCACATCTTTTGGCAGTGGCCATTGATAGCTGGGCCATTTGAACATTTGTCCTTTTGAATCCTTTTATATTTTGTTACTACCACTTCTTAGAATATTGAGCTCCCCATGTTTATATACTTGCACTATTCTTTTTTTGAGGGTTTTAAGTTTCTTTGTTTTGCCTTTACAGATACACAAAAGGTCTCGAAAGTATAACTGAAGGAAATAAACTTACTTAACAGCCTTGTGAGAAAGGAAGGCCCAGTTTATCCCTGTTTTACAAGTGGTTTTATAAACTGATTGATACAACATTTTAGAAACTTGCCAAACTCAGGTTTATGCTATCTGGCTCTAGAATTCATGTAACTAAAAATTATGCTTGTATCTGTTATATATGGCAGAAGCTCCATTCAGCATCAGTTATAACAGAATCAGCTATTCTGTTGTATGTTGCCTCTTTAACTGATTATTTTAGTTGTCTTCGGAATATTTTGTAGTCTTATTTGCTTTCTTGAATTTTAGAATTGTTAGAACTGCACACATTACCTCAGACTCGGAAATAATATCTTTCAGTATAAAATAATGTTTTGATTTCATTATCCTTCTTAATTCCTGCATGTAAAGCCAAAACACATAAACCATCACATAATAGGTAGTCAGTGATTATATAGTCTTTGTTGTTGTTCTTTTTTTGGAGACAGAGTCTCACTATGTCATCCTGGGTGGAGTGCCATAGCGTCACAGCTCACAGCAACCTCCAGCTCTTGGGCTTAAGTGATTCTCTTGCCTCAGCCTCCCAAGTAGCTGGGACTATAGGCGCCTACCACAACGTTCAGCTATTTTTTTTTTTTTCTTTAAGAGACAGAGTCTTTTTTTGTTGCCCTCCGTAGAGTGCTGTGGCGTCACAGCTCACAGCAACCTCCAGCTCTTGGGCTCAAGCGGTCTCTTGCCTCAGCCTCCTGAGTTGCTGGGACTACAGGTGCCCGCCACAACGCCCGGCTATTTTTGTTGCAGTTGCCACTGCTCTTTTAGCTGGCCGTGGTAGCGTTTGAACCCGCCACCCTCGGTATATGGGGCTGGCACCCTACCCACTGAGTTATAGGTGCTGCCTGTCTGGCTATTTTTTGGTTGTAGTTTATTGTTTTTTGGCAGACCTGGGCTGGGTTTGAACCCACAAGCCCCGGTGTATATGGCTGGTGTGCTAGCGCTGAGCTACAGATGCCGAGCCTCCGTACAACATTCCCAGAAAAATCTATGCACAGAATTGTAATTCTTTCTGGGGATTTATAACCCTATGATTTATTTTATTATTTTATTTTATTTTTATTTTTTGTAGAGACGGAGTCTCACTTTGTCGCCATAGCGACACACAGCTCACAGCAACATCCAACTCCTGGGCTTAGGCGATTGATTGTTTTGCCTCAGCCTCCCGAGCAGCTGGGACTTAGATTGAGGGCAAAGGCATCATAGCTCACAGTAACGTTGGCTCAAACAACCTTCTTCCCTCAGCCTCCCGAGTACCTGGGACTACAGGTGTACACTACAGTGGCTGGCTGGTTTTTCTATTTTTAGTAGAAATGGGGCCTTGCTCTTGCCCAGGCTGGTCTTGAACGCCTGAGCTCAGGCAGTCTACCCTCCTCAGCCTCCTCAGGTGCCCGCCGCAACGCCCAGCTATTTTGTTTTGTTGTTGCAATTTGGCCGGGTCCAGGTTTGAACCCACCACCCTTGGTATATGGGGCTGGTGCCCTACCCACTGAGCCACTGGTGCTGCCTACCCTATTTTTATTTTTATCTTATTTTTATTTCATATCATTTTATATAATCCTGTGTTTTAGAGTACCTGCAGATTTATAGTAAAGGGCAAAAATAGTACAGAAAATTTCTGTGTACTCTGTAACCAGTTTTCCCTAATGTTTATATCTTACATTACTTTGTTAATACATTTTATAACTAATGATGAATCAATTTTTGTACATTATTAAATTCCATACCATTTGGGAATTTATTTTTTTCTTTTTTTAGAGACAGGGTCTCACTCTGTTGTCCAGGCTATAGTGCAGTAGTATAATCATAGTAGCCTCGAACTCCTGGGCTCAAGTGATCCTCCTGCCTCAGCCTTCTTAATTGGTTGGGATTACATGTTTTTCCCTAATATATTTCTTTTTCTTCTAAGACAGAGGTTCTCAACCTGTGGGTCGCAGCCCCTTTGTATCAATGAAAATACATCATGCATATCAGATATTTACATTACAATTCATAACAGTAGCAAAATTACAGTTATGAAGTAGCAACAAATATAATTTTATGGTTGGAGGTTACCACAACATTAGGAACTGTATTAAAGGGTTGCAGCATTAGGAAAGGTGAGAACCACTGTTCTAAGACCTCATCTGGTATATTATATATAGCCCTTTATTTTATGTAGAATATTTTGAGAAGCCTTAAATGCCTTGCATTCAACTTGTTTGCATTAGGCATATAAACCTTTTTTTTGTTTGTTTGTTTTGGTGGTTCTTTTTTTTGTTTTTGAGACAGAGTCTCACTCAGTTGCCTTGAGGTGGAGTGCTGTGGCCTCATAGCTCACAGCAACCTCAAACTCCTAAGCTCAAGTGATTCTCTTGCCTCAGCCTCCTGAGTAGCTGGGACTACAAGTGCCTGCCACAATGCCTGGCTATTTTTTAGAGACAGGGTCTTGCTCTTGCTCAGGCTGGTCTGAACTTGGGAGCTCAAGCAATCTGCCCACTTCAATCTCTCAGACTGTTGGGATTACAGGCATGAGCCACTATGCCCAGCCTGCATATAAACCTTTCTTAAAATGGAATCTGGAATGCTGCATGAAATCCTAAAAAGTGAATTGACTTTAAAAATGATAAACACATAGAGGGTTGTACTTTTCCCTCCCATACTGATATTGACTCAGATCAATTTCTTTTTTTTTTTTCTTTTGAGACAGTCTCACTCTCTCATCTTAGATTGAGGGCAAAGGCATCATAGCTCATAGTAACGTTGGCTCAAACAACCTTCTTCCCTCAGCCTCCCAAGTAGCTGGGACACACTACAGTAGCTGGCTGGTTTTTCTATTTTTAGTAGAAACAGGGCCTTGCTCTTGCTCAGGCTGGTCTTGAACTCCTGAGCTCAGGCAGTCTACCCTCTTCAGCCTCCTCTACCCTCCTTCTAGGCATGAGAGATCAATTTGTTAATGAAACTAGGTGACTGTTTTAAAACAGTGTGACTGCTAACTGTCATTATTAACTGTTACTATTAAATAATAAAAGTTGGTGAGAGCTGGCTGTTTAAACATGCCTATTCCCTGCCCAATGAAGTACTTTCAGCAGTAGTGATATAGGATATGGCTGTTTACCTTCCTCATTGATGGAGGATGATATTGTATCATACAACCTTCCACGGTCATTTTCAGCCTATTTAAGGCTGATGGTGTATTAATAAATTTGCCCAAATAAAGTATCAAGGGTTGAAAATGCAGAAGAAATTGCAAAAGATACACTGATGGTTATTTTGGTTTGTGTGATTTATCAACAGAGCCTATGATTTATTTCTTTATGATTTTTATCTGCCTGTAGGAACAGAACAGTGTTTTCATCAATTATGATTCATATGGAGTGTTGGTGCTGATGAGCCTTTCGGGATCATTTACTTAAAATACTTTTATTTTGGCATCTGATAAAACAAACCTAGAGACGTGGCTTCTCTGTGGTTTCCGAATTCTCAAGTGTCTCTCATTTAACCATCACAGTGACACTGACAATCTCAGAGGAGCTTTTCTGCAGTGGGCATGCAGTTCTCAGTAGTAGCAGGTCTTACTAAAGATACAGTACTAGGTAGCACTGGAAATAGTATTTGAAGCAGTTTTTCTCCAGTTAAATGATGATTCCTCTTAATGAAAAGAAATGATTCTCCTTAAGGTTGTAATGTTTGCAAATATCTTGTCCCGTTGTGAGATTTTACATATGAAATTGTTTCTTATGATTATTTTATAAATGTGGTCTTTTTTCTTCCTGTCAGGGTCTGATTTTCTATATACTACTTCTTGCTAGGAAAAAAATATGACTGGAGTACCAATTAGAAAGATTTTTGTTCTCTTCTCCTCAAAAAAGGTTAAGTTTAAGTATTTAGTTAAAACATGTTAATGAGTTTCTTTGTGAAATGTTTTTGTTTTAGTTACTTACACATTGGGCATGCAAAAGCTGCTCTTCTGAACCAGCACTACCAGGTTAACTTTAAAGGGAAACTGATCATGAGATTTGATGACACAAATCCTGAAAAGGAAAAGGAAGATTTTGAGAAGGTAATTAAAAGTGTAGTGATGACCCTTTGTCAGAAAAGTTAATTAAAATTAGAGGGTGACCTAATACCTTCATGGTATGAGAATAAATTTTTCCTCATTGCTGCTTCCCCCCCTTCATTTGTATATACCATGTCTGAGACCTACGACAACAAATATTGAGCTCCTGTATCAAAATACCTAAACATACTTTTCTCTTCCCCAATTGTAGAATTTGCCTTAAATGCTGTTTTTTCCTCTAAGTACCAGTTTTTTAAATGAATTGGTTACCAGAGGCAGATTTTCTCTTTGTCATATAATCTTATGAATGAAATAAACACTAAGTAGATATTAGAAAATGTGAAGGTTTCCTCGCCTCGTATCTTTATTCAGAAACATTATAGTATATTCAAAGAGAGGGCAAATAATTATTAGCTTGATTAATATTAACCGGCTTTTCCAGAGTAAATGAAAGCTCCATCATGACATCAGCTTTCTCAACTGGAAATTTAGAGGCTAATATAGTGAATATTTATCTCTTTTTTTTCTTTTTTGATCTAATAATACCATACAACTTCCACAATCATTTTCAGGCTATTTAAGGCTGATGGTGTATTAATTCATTTGTCCAAATAAAGTATCAAGGGTTGAAAATGCAGAAGAAATTGCAAAAGATACACTGATGGTTATTTTGGTTTGTTATTGCAGGTTATCTTGGAAGATGTTGCAATGTTGCATATCAAACCGGATCAATTTACTTATACCTCGGATCATTTTGAAACTATAATGAAATATGCAGAGAAGCTAATTCAAGAAGGGAAGGCTTATGTGGATGACACTCCTGCTGAGCAGGTGAAGGCGGAACGTGAACAGCGGACAGAATCCAAACATAGGAACAATTGTAAGGCACATTTAGTGTTTTATATTTTAATTGATATTCTTATATTCTTCTTTAGTATTATAGAATATGATTTCTCTTCTATGAAAGCTGCTATTTTGAAACACATTTGGGAATATTGTTTATATGTTAATTCATCTCTTAGAAATCTTTTTTTCTTTTTTTTGTCATCTTTATGTTCTTATTTTTTTTTTATTAAGTCATTTGTACATAGATCATAAACACATTTATGCCATTATGGGATTCGATGTGTTGATTATTTGTACAAATTGGAGTGCTTACATCCTAGTAATCAACATAGCTTTCACCTCATTTACCCAATTACAGCATTAAGACATTTGTGTTCTACCCTGTTTTCCCGAAAATAAGACAGTGTCTTATTTTAAGGTGTGCTCCCAAAGATGCGCTAGGTCTTATTTTCAAGGGATGTCTTACCTTTCCTGTAAGTAGGTCTTATTTTCGGAGGATGTCTTATTTTTGGGGAAACAGGGTATACCTGATAGATCCAACTTGTACTTGCATTTTGCTCCATAGGTCTGGTCCCCCTACTAACCCTCCCTCTATCACCTCACCCCTTATTTCTTTGTTAGAATCACAACTGCATATGAAGTGTCCATACCCCTGCCATCTCACTTAATTCATTTAGTCTTTTGCATTTCACTTATTCCATTTGTAGGATTCTTTATGCAACAGTTTGCTTAATTTAAATAATTAGCCTTTCTAAAATGTTTGATGGTAATGTTATAGTCACCCAAGTCATCCTTTCAGTTAGTGGGTAAATGTGAATATAAGCTCAGGACTACTCTATATCTCTGAAATACATCTGTATCACTTTACTAAAGAGCATATCTTTCTTAGTCATGCTTTAGCTCTTGAGCTTCTAAATTGAGCTATTTTCATTCTGTAATTATGTTGCTAGAACTTACATACTATATTTAAATTTTGAGTGTCACATTT
The DNA here is from genome assembly GCF_027406575.1 of Nycticebus coucang. NCBI lineage: Eukaryota > Metazoa > Chordata > Mammalia > Primates > Lorisidae > Nycticebus > Nycticebus coucang. Next base: position 41,065,476 of record NC_069789.1, read on the forward strand.
GCAATGTATAGTAAATTCAAATTATTATGGTAAGTCTTTTTTTTTTTATTTTGAGAAGTTTCTCTACGTTTTCTAAGATAGCTGGACTTTTAGACCTATTTTGATTCTTAGAGGGCAGGTAAATTGTCCATTGTATCTTTAACAGTTTAGTAGAAAATTGTTAACAGTTCTTTCTTATTCATAGGGGACAGGTTTTCAATATTCTGGTAGGTAGAACCATAGTCATTCAAGAATCAGACTCCTTTTTTCTGGTATCAAACTCTGTATCACTGTCTGTTTTCTGTCATCTCTAATTGTCCTTGATTCAGGAGGATTTTGGTTCTCAATGAGAAGACTGAAGGGGATTTCAGGGAACCCAACATGGCTCAGGCTCTTAGTCCAAGGCATATTCTTCAAACAGGCACAAGCTGTAGTGCCATAGCTTGAGGGCCATAAGGGCCAGGTAACACCATTCTGTCCTTTGTGTATGAATGAGATGGCAAAGGAAGAGACTGCTTCTGCTTTAAGGCAGGCAGTTTTTGCAGGGGTCCTCAAACTATGGCCCGCGGGCCACATGAGGCGGTGTGATTGTTCCTGTTTTGTTTTTTTTACTTCAGAATAAGATATGTGCAGTGGGCAGCGCCTGTGGCTCAGTGAGTAGGGCGCCAACCCCATATGCTGAGGGTGGTGGGTTCAAACCCAGCCCTGGCCAAACTGTAACAAAAAATAGCTGGGCCTTGTGGCGGGCGCCTGTAGTCCCGGCTACTGGGGAGGCTGAGGCAAGAGAATCACCTAAGCCCAGGAGCTAGAGGTGATGCCACGACACTCTACCAAGGGCGATAAAGTGAGACTCTGTCTCTACAAAAAAAAAAAAAAAAGATATGTGTAGTGGACATAGGAATTTGTTTATAGTTTTTTTTTTAACTATAGTCCAGCCCTCCAATGGTCTGAGGGACAGTGAACTGGCCCCCGGTTTAAAAAGTTTGAGGTCCTCTGTTTTTGAAATGAATCTTTCTCTGTCACCCAGGGTGGAGTGCTGTGGCGTCATCATAGCTCACTACCTTCCAGTGATTCTCAAGTGATTCTCCTGCCTCAGGTCTCCTCAGTAGCTGGGACTACAGGCACATGGCACAACACCTGGCTAATTTTTTAAATTTTTTGTTAGAGATGGATTTTGCTCTTCCTTTGGTGGGGCTTGAACTTCTGACTTCAAGAGGTCCTCCCAGAGTGCTAGGATTACAGACATGAGCCACCACACCCAGCTGTGATACTTCTTTCATTAAAAAAAAAAAAAAAAAGCATTTGCTCTTGGTGCCAAATATTGGAACCAATAACTTTGTTTTTAAATAATAGTGTTTTTAAACTAATGGAAATGTGTTCATAATAAAAAACAAGAACATGAAAACTTGTATCAAATGGAAGCACTAGTAAAATAATTTGAATTCAGCCACGTTAGATAAAGTATACAAGAACTCTTTTTTTTTAATAGCTATTGAGAAGAATCTACAAATGTGGGAAGAAATGAAAAAAGGGAGCCAGTTTGGTCAGTCTTGTTGTTTGCGAGCAAAAATTGACATGAGTAGTAACAATGGGTGCATGAGGGATCCGACCCTTTATCGCTGCAAAATTCAGCCACACCCAAGAACTGGAAATAAATACAAGTAAGTCTAGACCTGTTTTGATTCTTGAGTCTTTGAATATGTTAGGTAGCCTTTTATGCTTTCTTATGATTCTCTCTAAATATGAAGTAGATATAAAGAAGTCAAGAAATCTGGACTTTTATTATTCACAGATTAACTGTCTCTTTGCCTTCTGTAAAGTTATGTAGCCTTTTAGGGGCTGTTACTCACTTGTCAGTTAAGGTTGTATTAGTTTACATCTATAGAAGTCCTCAAGTCTGCTTAAAGTTGTTTTTTATGTATTGATTAGGTTATACTGTGGTATATGTTTAGATGAAGATACTTATCTTCCTATAATAAGCTTTGATTCTGGGTGGCACCCATAGTTCAGTGGGCAGGGCTCTGTCCAGGTACACCCAAGTTGGTGGGTTTGAACCTGGCCTGGGCCAGCTAAACAACAATGCCAACTGCAACAAAAAAATAGCCGGGCATTGTGGTGGGTGCCTGTAGTCCCAGATACTTTGGAGGCTGAGGCAAGAGAATTGCTTGAGCCCAAGAGTTGGAGGTTGCTGTGAGCTGTGATGCCACGGCACTTTACCGAGGGCAACAAAGTAAAAAGAATAAATTTTGATTCTGCTATATGTAAATTAATTCATTAAAGTAGTAATATTGAAAATTTATAGAAATCTGAACACTACAAGAAAGTAGCATGTGTTTTGCAAGCTTGGATTAGTTTTCTTTGTGAGTCTGCAGGTTAACAGATCTTTGTTTTTAAATGATTCCCCCTCCAAAAAAAAAACCTACTTTAAATACCATACAATATATTTCTTTCTTTCTTTCTTCTTTTTTTTTTTTTTAGAAACAGTCTTATTTTGTCACCCTCAGTAGAGTGCTGTGGCGTCACAGCTCACAGCAACCTCCAGCTTTTGGGCTTAGGTGATTCTCTTGCCTGAGCCTCCCAAGTAGTTGGGACTACAGGCGCCCGCCACAACGCATGACTATTTTTTTGTTGCAGTTTGGCCAGGGCAGGGTTCGAACCCACCACCCTCAGTATATGGCGCCGGCACCCTACTCCCTGAGCCACAGGTGCCACTCATATAATATATTTCTTGTACTTTGGAGAATCCTATCACATGCAAATGCTGAACTATAACTTCTGAAGAGTAATGGTGAATGTAAATGTTTACCTGGTTAGCTAATGTGACTTTCTTTAAGAGGTATGGATGTGTGTCCATATATAGACAAACACTTATGTGTGTAGTTATCTGGTATATATTATTGTATTCGAGTGCTTATTTTACTAAGCAGATCCTTTACATTTGGAAAATAAATTGGGATACACATTTTCAGTATTAAATAATTGCAAAGCATAATGCAGTAGTATCGTAAGTTGTATCTTAAAAATTAGAAGGTATAATATAGTAACCTATTTTTAAAAGTTCAAATTTATACCACACGTACATTGTTATTTTTAAGACTGCTATATCTTAAATGTAAATTTATAATCTAAAGATTTTTCTGTTTTATTGGTTATTACTAGAGAATGATCTCTTTTCTAGAGCACATTTAACTACAACTGTTACACCCTTAAGTTTTTACTTGAATGGGGGATTACTAAAGGTATTCCAAAGCTAAATTTCCTCAAAATTAGTACATACATTGTTTATTGCTTCTTACCATGATATACATTGGTTGTTAAGAAATATTGTGATTGGCTCAGCACCTGTGGCTCAAGCGGCTAAGGCACCAGCTGGTGGGTTCGAACCCAGCTTTGGCCCACCAAACAACAGTGACGGCTGCAACCAAAAAGTAGCCAGGCACTGTGGCGGGCACCTGTAAAATCGCTTGAGCCCAGGAGTTGAAGGTTGTTATGAGCTGTGATGCCAGGGGTACTCTACCCAGGGCGACAGCTTGAGGCTCTGTCTCAAAAAAAAAAAAAAGAAAGAAAGAAAGAAAGAAATACTGTGATTGTAGAATTTGCCAAGCCAATACTTAATTGTGTCTTAAATTGCAAATTTGCTCATTTGTTTGAATAGTGATTGGGTAACCAACCCATTGTTGTTGAAAGCTAATAGTTTTTGTGTACTTTGAGTATTATGAGTCATAAACCTGTTAGTTTTTAAAGGAACCTCTTAACTTAAAAAGAATTATATTTTAAATTAGTATTGCTTATAATGCCTAATCTATGATGGAAAGGGTAAAAATGTTGTATGTTTTTTTCTTCCCTTTTTTCTAGTGTTTATCCAACATATGATTTTGCATGCCCCATAGTTGACAGCATTGAAGGTGTTACGCATGCCCTGAGAACAACAGAATACCATGACAGAGATGAACAATTTTATTGGATTATTGAAGCTTTAGGCATAAGAAAACCATATATTTGGGAATATAGTCGGCTAAATCTTAACAACACAGTGCTATCCAAAAGAAAACTCACATGGTTTGTCAACGAAGGGCTAGTAGATGGATGGTATGTTTCTGTTACCTAGAACTGACATATATATCAGTGATTTTTTAAACGGGGTGAGGGGATATGAAGAGTAATTGGGAGGAGGTGGAGTGGGTAGACCTGTAGAATTCCTGGTTCTTATCTTCATTTCAGCCAGTGCATTAGAGTCCTCCCTTGTTTGAATGCTTCAGAGACGGAGTTCCCATTGTGGACCATGGCACATTAGAATGAAAAACACATATGGGGGTACATCCTCCACAGATTTTAGCATGTAATAGAAAAGTGGATATGACCCTGGTCCTTCAGATACCTGATTACCAGTCTCCATGCTCTGCTGAGGCTCTGAGCTTTTTCTTTTCCATTAGGTCCCATGAGTCAAAATACCCATGAGTTGAAATGAATGTGTAAATGGTCTCTACCTTGGTGGTGCCTTGTGGAGCAATTGCCCAGAGGATTCAGTACCTAGAAAAAGCATGAAAGTCTCTGTAGCATATTCATAATCTATATGGGGTTTTTAATGAAAAAAGATGAAATAAAAATTAAAATGATTTTATAAACATTATCTAGGTAATGAAACCTGTTCAGATGGGTTACCAGGCTTATAAGTGTTAGAGAATGTTTTTAACCTAAATTAACAAGAATATATATGTTAGTTTATATTAGTATCAACATAATACTGAGTTGGGTACATAGTAAATATATGTTGAAATAAGTATTTTAGCCAGGCGTGGTGGCTTATGCCTGTAATCCTAGCACTCTGGTAAGTTGAGGAAGGTGGATTGCTTGAGCTCAGGAGTTCAAGAGCAGCTGAGCAAGAGTGAGATCCCATCTCTACCAAAAGCAGAAAAACTAGGTGCTGTGTTGTGGTGGGTGTCTAATCCCAGCTATTCAGGAGGCTGAGGCAAGAGGATCGCTTAAGCACAAGAGTTTGAGGTTGCTGTGATGCTCCGGCACTCTACTGAGGGTGAGAGCAACAAAGTGAAACTGTCTCAAAAAGAAAAAGAAATATGTATTTATACTGTTGTACTGTAGAGCTGAATTTGATAAAAGGCAAGTTTATTTTGAGCCCTGTAAAAAAGGATATTATTGCAAACTTACTGAGGTTTGCAAATCCCTGCAGAATATCATCTGCGTAATTTTTGTTACAGTCCTAAGGGCTTTATAAAGTATATTCAATACAGGAATGCCAGGATACCATTCTTTTATCTAATTTTCATGGTCATATGTAGAATAGAGCTTTTGGATATTTGTTAAATAAAATCAAATAAAATGGGCTGGGTGTGTTGGATCACATCTGTAATCCTAGCACTCTGGGAGGCCGAGGTGGATGGATTGCCTGAGCTCATGGGTTCTAGACCAGCCTGAGCAAGAGCGAGACCCCATCTTTAAAAATAGCCCGGCGTTGTGGTAGATATCTACAGGCCCAGCTACTGGGGAGGCTGAGGCAAGAGAATTGCTTGAGCCCAAGAGTTTGAGGTTGCTGTGAGCTCTGATGTCATGGTACTCTACTGAGGGTGACAAACTGAGACTGTCTCAAAAATAAAATAAAAACAAAGCATGAATTTTCCATATTTGAAAATATCACCATTGTGCTTTTTTTCAAATGTGCTTTTACTATTTACATTACATTATTTCATGCAGTATTTGACAAGTTAACGGTTTTTCTTTTCCTTGAACTTGAGTTCATTGATACTATAATCTGCCTAATTAGTATAACCAACTGTTAACCATATGTTTAATAAGCTGAATATAATTTATTATTCATTAAGATATTTTCTACATTTCCTATCTACACATTTTAAAATCTCCTTGGTACTTCAACATTTGCATATTTCCCAGGGATGACCCAAGATTTCCTACAGTCCGAGGTGTATTGAGAAGAGGGATGACAGTTGAAGGACTGAAACAGTTTATTGCTGCTCAAGTGAGTTGTGGTTTCTTTTTTAGTATCTCTGTTAGAATTTTCACCTACCATCATTAATATTCATTTTGTTTTTAATGTCTCTGTTCTTCCTATTCCTTGTTTGTGCCTTATAACACAAGGGCAAAATTTTTTTTATTTTATTTTATTTATTTTTTTTTGCGTGTGTGGTTTTTGACCAGGGCTGAGTTTGAACCCACAACCTCCGGCATATGGGACCGGTGCCCTTCCCCTTTGAACCATAGGCGCCACCCAAGGGCAAAATTTTTTTAAAAAGAGTATGTTTAACACTGTTTATAATAGTGGAAAATTAATATTGCTTAAGCTCCTAAGCTAGAATTGGATAAAGGTAGCTGAAGTAATTTTACCAATGAAATGTATGACTGTTGACTGTGACCAGTATATGGACTGAACTTTTACAGTGAATCATTAAGGGTAACCAAATTAGTTTTTACACAGTAAGTTTTATATTTTATTGGAAGTAAACTTGCAAATATTTATTGGGTTTATTTTTTTCTAAACATAAGCTTAACTTGAAATAAAGAAATAATTCTAATTAATACTTTTTACTTTTAAAAATAATTTTATTGTTATTTTAGGGTTCCTCTCGTTCAGTTGTGAATATGGAATGGGACAAAATCTGGGCATTTAACAAAAAGGTACATGTTTTAACTCTTGATCCTCTTTTCTAATGCCTAACTCTTGAATAATAATACAAATAGAATTAATTAGTATGCTCATGGTAGAGATACATTTGTGACGAATATTACCATTTTGCAGACTTTCAGGAAAATGGAATGTTTTCCTTTTTAAAATATATAAAGAACATTAAGGCTATTAATTCTCCCAAACAAGTAGCAATGATTGAAGCAAACTTGGAATCATGAGGAATGGTAATAGTTTTTTCCCTACACATTTTATGAACACTCTGCATTTCATTTTTCTGCTTTCAAGCTGCGAGCTCTCTGTAAGAAGGTATTACTTAATGCTTTTATTTGCTTTACTTAAACATAGCTTGTAGCATATTATTTGTTATAACCTGAGATTATATGGCTTTGAGGCACAATCACATTTATATGAAAGACTTGTTTATACAAACCCACTGAAAATGCTCTATTCCTAGTTTTAAAAACCATGTCCTCTGGTTTTCTTAGTGGCAAAGGGAAGATTTGGCTAACTCCATTCTACTGTTCCCTTGTGTAATTAGAGGACATAGAGTTTTAAAATTACTTATTTTCATTGAGTTGTATTTAAGGTTCACTGATGACAGACAATTCCCATGTCTTACTGAATCTAGCTTTTTTTTTTTTTTTTTTAACTGTTTCTTAACTGAGAGTCAAATGAGGAATACTGCATATGGACATTGTTAATTACTAATTGGAAGCAGAAGCTTGGACACTATAATAAGGCAAATCATTAAAATGCCATGTTTTAAATTATGGTTTCTGTGATTGTGTTCCGTAAATTCTTATTTGGGGTGGCTGCTTGATTGTGCTGATGTCTTGCCTCAAGAAATAGTTGCTTGTTTTGCATGTGTCTTGTATTTTATTTTAGTCTTTCGTATTTAGTTTTTTGATATGTGAAGGAAATGTTAATTGGTTCTTTCTGTTGCTGCAGGTACTAATAATAAGTATGACTAGAATTAACTGGCAAAGTAACATTCATGTACTTTTCATTAACAATCCAATATTTGAAGATTTTAAGTTTCAGTAAAGTTAAACATGTATACTTAGTTCAAATATATGAAATGTATTTCATTATAGTAATATACTTCTGGAGAGTCTGTTAAGATGAATAGCACGTTTCTCTGATATCATTTTCACCTCTTTTAGATAATTCTTCTGTTTTTTTTTTTTTTTTAGAGACAGAGTCTCACTTTGTTGCCCTCAGTAGAGTGCAGTGGCATCACAGCTCACAGCAACCTCCTGCTCTTGGGTTTTGGCGATTCTCTTGCCTCAGCCTCATGAGTAGCTAGAACTACAGGTTCCCACCACAATGCCCAGCTATATTTTTTTTGTTGTTGTTGTTGCAGTTTGGCTAGGGCTGGGCTTGAACCCACTACCCCCAGTATATGGGGCCAGTTCCCTACTCACTGAGCCACAGGCACTGCCCTATAATATGTACTTTTAATTATACTTTTTATACCAAGAACTAAAATTGTATTCAAGTGTTTAAAAAAAAAAATAGAAGAAAACTATTAAGGGCTAGAGTACAGTAATACTTCAACACTTACTAATTCAGTTTTGAAACACAGAAGTACTTTTTTTCTTATTTGCTAACTAACATTGATTTGTGGAATTTCTTTTTTTTTTTTTTACAATTTGGCTGGGGCCAGGCTTGAACCCACCACCCCCGGTATATGGGGCCAGCGCCCTACTGCCCAATTTGTGGAATTTCTTTATGAATCATTGTTCTGTTTTATAAGCAAACCTTATTTTTTCCATTCTTATGAGTTATCATGTTACACAATATTAGTTTTAAATGTCGATTTATAAATATAGCATACATTTTGTGAGGAAGGTAGTAGACAAAGCCTGAGAGTTTTTCTTTGGAAGAAAATACCATGAACTTGGCAAATACAACAGTTAGTAGTTTAGTTATTTATGAAACCTGACAAGGTTCAAGTGATTGTTTAACTGGCTCAAGGGTAAGTGATATCTGTGAAAAGTTACAAGATCACAGTACAGAGAGGGAAAATAATCTTCTTGTTACAAAACAAGTCTTATATAACAGGAGGACTGAATGACCACAGCAGCACTTATTAAAATGTCCTCAGTGGGTAAGACATCTGAGTAGGAAAAAATCCTTGCCCAAGACTACTTTCCCAATGCAGAATAAATTAGATTCATGGCCAGATATGGATATACGAGACTAGAGGTAAGGTCAACAAAGTGTTTGCTACGTTATGTCTCCTCTTTTCTATCTGAAGCATTTTTTTTTTTTTATTTGTTTGTTTTGAGACAGAGTCTCATGTCGCCCTCCATACGGTACCGTGGTGTCACAGCTCACAGCAACCTCCAGCTCTCCGGCTTAGGCGATTCTCTTGCTTCAGCCTCCCAAGTAGTTGGGACTACAGGTGCCTGCCACAACACCCAGCTATTTTTTTGTTGTAGTTTGGCCAGGGCCGGGTTCGAACCCGCCACCCTTGGTATATGGGCTGGTGCCCTACCCACTGAGCCACAGGCACCGTCCAATTCTTCTGGTGTTTATTGCTCATATCTCTAAGTCAAGATTGAGTGTTGCTACTTTAGTTTTTAGTGTTAGGCGTTATTAGTCGACTTCCCATGGTGGAAGATGAAGACTTAGGTCTTTTACATTTTCTCATGACTTTTTGGTTTATTTCATTTTGATTTTCCCCTTCATTTGCTTACTTTTCTAATTCTGTCCAGGAGCTGTCTAAATTCCCCACTGAGATATTAGGGTGCTGGAATGTATTCTTTCAGTTTCATTTGGAGATATCTCTCCAGAGCCTCCTGCACTGCTCTAGTCTGTTCTGGATTAGTGGCCTTTTGGCGTCTGAGGCACAATTATCTTCCCAGGTCCTGCATCATCATCGTCCTGGACATTCCCTCTGCTTTTGTCCTGTAATATGTTGCCTAGCTCTTAGATTTTCCTTCCTTTTTCATTACCTTCCTCTGGTAGCTCCTTGAGAAGTAGTCTGGGATCAAGATGACTGTTTTTTTTAATAACTTTAAAAAAATTTTTTTTGCAGTTTTTGGCCAGGGCCGAGTTTGAGCCCACCACGTCCGGTATATGGGGCCTGCACCCTACTCCTTTGAGCCATAGGCACCACGCGAAGATGACTTTTTAAAAGACCTTATATATGACCTGTTAGTTTACTTTGAACTTTCATGACAATGTGCCTTGGAGAGGGTCTGTTTTTATGTATGTCCACTGGAAGAACATGTGTCTACCAATCTAGAAACTTACTACTTCAGCTCTGAGAAACTTTTTTGAACTTTTCCTTGTGTTTTGTTTTTTCTATCTTGTGTTCTCTCTTCTCTCTGGGACTCTTCTTTATTCATTCAAGATACTGTGGCCTCATGGACCAGTTCTCTCATTTTATTTTCCTTTTCATTTTTCATCTTGTCTTTTTTATGTTCTTGTAGACACATGTAATTTTGTCTTCCTGCCTTTCTGTGTTTTTTTTTTTTTTTTTCTCTTTGCTGCACTCAGAGTGCTGTGGCGTCATAGCTCATAGCAACCTCAGTCTCTTGGGAGCAAGTGATTTCTTTTGCCTCAGCCTCCTGAGTAGCTGAGACTATAGGCACTCACCACAATGCCCAGCTATTTTTAGTGATGAGGTCTCACTGTTGCTCAGGCCGGATGCCTTTCTGGTTTTTTTTTTTTTTTTTTTTTTTTTGAGACAGAATCTCACAGTGTCATCCTTGGTAGAGAGCTGTGGCATCACAGCTCACAGCAACCTCAAATTCTTGGGCTTAAGTGATTCTCTTGCCTCAGTCTCCAAGGTAGTTGGGACTACAGGCACCACCTGCCACAATGCCCGGCTATTTTTTCTTTCTTTCTTTTTTTTTTTTTCAGACAGAGTCTCAAGCTGTGTCCCTGTCTAGCGTGCCATGGTGTCACAGCTCACAGCAAACTTAAGCTCTTGGGTTTAAGTGATTCTCTTGCCTCAGCCTCCCAAGTATCTGGGACTACAGGTGCCTACCACAACGCCCAGCTATTTTTTGGTTGTAGTTGTCCTTGTTGTTTAGCAGGCCCTGAGCTGGGTTTGAACCTGCCAGCCTCTGTGTATGTGGCTGGTGCCCTAGCCACTGCACTATGGGCGCCACCCACCCTGCTGTTTTTGTTGTTGTAGTTGTCACTGTTTAGCAGGCCCGGGCCCAGTTTGAAACCATCAGTCCCAATGTATGTGGCCAACGCCCTGACCACTGAGCTGGGGGCACCGAGCCACCTTTCTGTTTTTGATTTATGGTTATCATTTTTCACAATTTCTTTTGTTCTGAATTTTCAAAATAAGTTCCTATTCCCATGTCATGCATTAATATTAATAGTAGGGCTTTCTTTAGGATTTTTGTATTTGTTTTGGTAGTTTTTCTTTTCTCCAGCTTGTTTCTTTTGGTTTCCTTCTTATATAATAAGGTTTTTCTAAGATGTCTGATTAGTCTTGGTTACTGTTCACATTTAATATGGGGAACTAAAGAGTGATTGGAAATCATAAGGATAAGAATTGAGCTTCACTGTAGAGTGAGTCGGCTGAACTAGTTAGCTGGGCAACCAATGACATAAAGCAGTAACTTTATGTCATTTCTCTTGGATTATATATACAGTTTTTTCAGAGGAGAAAGTGAAGGTATGTGAGTATTTTTAGTCTGCTTTGTTTATCCTGAGATCTGTAGGATCTTTTTTTTGTTTGTTTGTTTTGTTTTTTTGTTTTTGCAGTTTGGTCAGGTCTGGGTTTGAACCCTCCACTCTCGATATATGGGGCTGGCGCCCTACCCACTGAGCTATAGGCGCCGCCCATCTGTAGGATCTTAACCATTAAACACCATCTTAAAAACTTTGCACAGTTTGTAATCATTCAGTAATAAAAAGGAAATTGTTCCACTCACATTTTTTGTTGCTATTGCTGGCCTTCATGATATCTTTCTTCGCTAACCATTCTTTCTTTCCCTTAAAGTACAGTTCTCTTGGAGTTTATGTAACTCAATCTCTAGTTACGACTTTCTTATTTTCTTGCTTGCTTTGTCTTTCAAGCTCAAAGCGAATCATCAATGAACTAAGTTTAGTTCATGGCATTATAAAATAAGAGTTAGGGCAGAGCTAAACCACCATTCTTTGGATACGCTCCTACTCTTACTAATTTAGGATTTCTAAAAGCAGTTTCTGTTAAAATCAGTTGGAGTTCTTTACCTGCTCCTTTGGAGAAGGAGCTCTATGTATAGAGTTAATTGTACATGGTAAAGAAAAAAATTAGAAAAACAGATGAAGGGGACAGTGAGACATGGGGAGGTTAGTAATCTAAATATCTCTCAAAAAATACTGTGATCCTTGTTTTCTAAACTGACTTTTCATCTTGACAGAAAACTAGTACATGATTTTTCTGTATCGTGGGTGAATGGAACATACCTAATTCCCCCAACAAACGTTTGCCCTAATAATAGTAGGGACATTTCAAAATCTTACTTTGCATTAACCTTGCAAATTTTCTTTTTCTTTCTACCTGTGTTAAGGTTTTAACTTTTCAGTTAAGGCAGAAGAGTCAGTGCTTTAAGGATTTCATTTCAGAACTATTACTTGTCTCCATGAACCTTTATTTTGAAATTAAAAAATTTGTATTATGCCTCAGTTTTAAAAGTTTTTCTTAACTTTCATCTCAAGCTTCTTGCATCTGGTCCCCAGCTAATAAAGTATGTAGAGACTTCCCGCCCCCAAATAAGGAATCTTCCTTCTATTGAAAATTGTTTTGAAGCTCAGCGCCGTTGCTCATGGTTAGGGTGCTGACCACATGCACTGAGGCTGGTGGGTTGGAATCTGACCTGGGCCTGCTCCTATACAACAATGACAGCAGTGACAACAATAACAAAAAGCCAGATGCTGTAGAGGATGTCTGTAGTCCCAGTTACTTGGGAGGCTGAGGCAAGAGAATCACATAAGCCTAAGAGTTTGAGGTTGCTGTGAGCTGTGACGCTATGGCACTCTACTGAGAACATCCTAGTGAGACTGTCTTAGAAAAAAAAAGAAAAAAAATTTTTGAGTCAACCGTAATAAATGTAACAAAATTATAAATAGCTGTTGAAGGGGGCATGGAGCCCCACTCGATTTAGTTACTAAGCTATTTCTCCTCTTTTCTGCCTTTCCTTTCCCCTCCACTTGGTTCTATCTGGACACCCTTTTGATAGCCTAAGGGCTCTTTGGAGTAATTTGAAAACAGCTGACTCAAGACTCTTAGAAGTAAATAATTTTAGAGCTGAAAAGGGCTTCGAAACCTTTTAATCCAAGGTTTCCCAAACTTGCCTGACCTTGAGCATCTGTAAAATGCTTATTAAAAACAGGTTTCTGGAATTTACTTCAGAAAATTACAATGCTTTAAGGTTAAATAGCCTGAGAATCTTTGCTAACAATTGCCACTAATGATTATTATAATTAGTCAAGTTGTAGGAAACATCCTTCTGCTCTTTTTGTCAGCTGAGGAAATGGGTTATGTAGTGAACCATAGTGAGTTTCTTAGGTAAGGTCCTCTTACTTTAGCTTCTTTAAAGAAATGTATCTTATCTTAAATACTGAACTGAATAGCCACAAATTAAAAGCTTTTTAGAAGCTGAAAAAAGGAAGTCGTATGAGAATGACCTTTAAGCCTCAAGGAAAGAATGAAATAGTAAATTTAGAGAGAGGAAAGTGCTGATTTAGTACTGGCACGAAATACAAGCAAATGAGGAATAGCTGGTAAAAGAGAATCAAATAGTTTTTCAACCTTTGCATGAAAGATCCTCCAAGTATGGCTTTTTTTTTAGTTCTTTCAGAATTTTCACAATATTATTTTTTCAGTAGCTGAAAAAAAAAACCCTCAAAACAAGCAAAAAAATCCAGCCCAACAGTCACAATAACAAAAAATACAAAATAAAACAAATAGCCAAATTTCATTAGCAATGTAGCTAATTTCCTACATCTTTCTAATGATAAAAAAAAACTCATTACTTGTCTGTTTGATTCTTTGTTTGCTTTTATCTAATTTTTCTCCCGTAAATTTTTATATAGTGTCTAAACACTGCTATTGTGGTGGTTGTCATAGATAATTTTAAATTGGACTGTTACGTAGGAAAGCGCAGAGCATAATGAATATGACCATTTATTCGTTTAATCTATAAACATTTATTGATTACCTATATCTATTGATTACCTATCCCAGGTACTGGGAATACAGTGGTCCATATATATATTTTATGTGTATAAATTTTATATGTATAAAATTATTCTATAGGATTGCCTTATTATAGTGATCTAATCCTGTTCTGCTTTTGATGGTGAAGTGTTGCCTAACACTAATTATAGAAAATGATATGAAACACAAATACCTATATTCCCTTACCTGGACTTCTCCAATAATACAAAATTGAATATCATATTTAACCGTAGGATCAATACATAACCCCACAATATACTTTTTTCTACCTTCTAATACTAGATTTTAAAATTATTTTCCAACTATTTCTAGTATTATGCTTTAATTGGTTTCTTTTCTCTTGCCAGTAGCTATTCCTGAGAAAGAACTCTAAATCCTTCATGAAGGTTTACAAGTCTTGGTTTATGATTGCTTTTCTTTTTTTCTACTTGATTATATATATTTGAGAAGAGTTTACACATAATGAGAAAATTAGTAAATGCAGTAACAGGAAAGCCAGTTAGTATTCCTATGCTGTTATTTATTTTATTTATAATGTTCTTTAAAAGTATTTCAGTGTTGTAACATGAGGATGTACTTGTTGCAGGTTATTGACCCGGTGGCTCCACGATATGTTGCATTACTGAAGAAAGAAGTGATCCCAGTGAATATCCCTGAAGCTCAGGAGGAGATGAGAGAAGTAGCCAAACATCCAAAGGTTATTACCCTAAAGTTTCATCAATGTTTCCTCTCTATTAAAGGAAGGAGCAGTATAATAAAAGGGGAAATGTGCTGTCGTGATAATAGCATGATCTGGGGATTATTTCTATTCAACATTGTTTGTCAGGATTTGACACAAGTTGAAGTAAATTTCCTGCTGAAGTTGTTTATCCTTGCAGTAATCTATGGCATGTCACACAGAAATGATACACTCTGGTGGGGCTTATTTTATATTCTGTAGAGATCGCATATTAGTGTGCAATACAAATTCCTCTCTTCCAGGAAGAGAGGTGACATATTATGATTTGGATAAAGATTTATCTAAATTATTTATTATTATTATATATTATTTATTATAAATATAGTAATTTAGTTTAAACTATTTTACAACTGTCATTTTAACAATAAACATTCTTAAAAAGCTTTATTCTCATCATTAAAATTTTAAATAATATATTTCAATAATATATTACTATTATATATTATTATAATATCGTCTTCATTATTAAGATAAAGATGACATATTATGATTTGCATTCTTATCCTCATATGGAAGCTGAGGTACATTATCTAGTAAAGAGGTTATTCACTGTCACCTTTGTCTTTAAGCCAAAATATTAGAGCTACTAATGTTGAAACACAACTTTGCTTCATAGTCTGCCACACTGCCATTTGCCCTGTTTTGGAAAGTATAAGTGAAGTGAAACTGATATCTATCTAAATTCCAAATAGAAATCTTAAATACAGGTAGCATGGACTTACGCTGAGTTAAGCTGTGATTGTCTCGGATAGTCATTACTGCTCAGTGGACCATCTTGAAGCAAAGTCAGGTTCTTTATTTCTGCTTGTGGGTAATCTCTAAATAATTTTAGAGGTGGCACTGTGGCTTATGCCTGTAAGAGAGAGGTTGAGGGGAGAGGACCACTTAAGCCTAAGAGTTCAAGAATATCCTGGGCAGCATAGAGAGACTGTCTCTACAAAAAATTTAAAATATTAGCCAGGCGTGGGAGCATACACTTGTCATTCCATTTACTCTGGAGACTGAGGCAGGAGGATCTCTTGAGCCCAGAAGAAGTTAAAGGTTGCAGTGACCTGTGATCCCACCACTGCACTCCAGCCTGAACAACAGAGTGAGATATTATCTGGAACAAACCCCCCCCCCCCAAACAAAGTTATGTTCATGGACTAACTCATAACTATGTTAATAGTGTAACTCACGGGTGTGCTTGTGGCTCAGTGTGTATGGCGCCAGCCCTATAAACTGAGGGTGGATGGGATCAAGCCTGGCTCCTGCCAAACTGCAATAAAAAATAGCCAGGCATTGTGGCAGGTGCCTGTAGTCCTAG
Source organism: Nycticebus coucang (assembly GCF_027406575.1). Classification (NCBI taxonomy): domain Eukaryota; kingdom Metazoa; phylum Chordata; class Mammalia; order Primates; family Lorisidae; genus Nycticebus; species Nycticebus coucang. The sequence goes on from NC_069789.1 coordinate 41,081,353, forward strand.
CTACTCGGGAGGCTGAGGCAAGAGAATCACCTAAGCTTAGGAGTTGGAGGTTGCCGTGAGCTATGATGCCATGGTACTCTACCAAAGGCAATAAAGTAAGACTCTGTCTCCAAAAAAAAAAGGAAAAAAAAGTGTACCTCACATGTAATATGAATTCTGAAGAGCTACAAATTTGAATTGTTGCTTTATGATTTTTTTTTCTACTAGTGACAATAGCTGATTTTTAATTTGGAAGATTTGAAGCCTGGTAAGATTTTGGATATGTGTTTTATTGATGGATTTATTTGTCATTGCCATTGCCCTTATCTTACATCTGATTGGTTTGATGAGTGAATGATGGTAACTTACCTATCATATCACTCACTATCTAATTAGTATAAATATGAACTTACTGAATGTTCCTTTTTAAGAGTGTTTATTGTTAAAATGACAGTTGTCAAATAGCTTAAATTATTAAGTACTGCTCATTGTTAAATAAGAGCTATTGATTAGGAAGCAGATTCTTAAATTGTGACAGGATTACTCAATTTGATCTGTGGGATTTTCATTATTACATTTCTCTCACGAAGTGTTCTACATTATTCTATTCTGAACCCAGCATATTGTGAGTTATGACATGATTTTTCTCAAATGCATTGATGCATTTATTGAACAGTTTCTTTCTTTTTTTTTTTTGAAATAGTCTTATTGTGTCACCCTCGGTAGAGTGCTGTGGCATCACAGCTCACAGCAACCTCAAACTCTTGGGCTTAAGCGATTCTCTTGCCTCAGCCTCCCACGTAGCTGGGACTACAGGTGCCTGCCATAACACTATTTTTTGGTTGTAATTGTCATTGTTGTAAGCCCAGGCTGGATTTGAACCCACCAGCTCTGGTGTACGTGGCTGGCACCCTAGCCACTGAGCTACAAGTGCCGAGCCTCTTTTTTTTTTTTTTTTTTGAGACAGTCTGACTTTGTCACCCTCGGTAGAGTGCTATGGCATCAAAACTCACAGCAACTTCAAACTCTTGGGCTCAAATAATTCTCTTGCCTCAGCCTCCCAAGTAGCTGGGACTACAGGCAACCGTCACAACGCCAGCTATTTTTAGAGATGAGGTCCTGCTCTGGCTCAGGCTGGTCTGGATCCAGTGCACTCAGGCAAAACTCTCTAGGTCTCCCAGAGTGCTAGGATTACAAGTGTGAGCCACTGCGCCCTGGCCAATTTTTTTTTTTTTTCCTGAGACAGAGTCTCACTTTGTCACCATCAGTAGAGTGCTATAACATCATAGCTCACAGCAACCTTAAACTCTGGGGCTCAAGCGATCCTTTTGCCTCAGCCTCCAGAGTAGCTGGGTCTACAGGGTCTCAATCTTTCTCAGGCTGGTCTTGAATTCCTGAGCTCAGGCACTCTACCTGCCTCAGCTTCCCAGAGTGCTAGGATTACAGGCATAAGCCACCATGCCTGGCCTTATTGAACAATTTCTAAACATATATCGTTTAATGTTTATTTCAGTAGGTCTTCTTTTACTCTTTTTCTTTTGAATTCTGCCAAATAAAAACTGAAATTTAACAAATACAGCATTCTTTTTATTCCTTTGGGTTTTTTTTGTTTTTGCTTTGTTTGTGACTTTTTTTTTTTTTTTTTAATTATCAGTCTCACTTATTACCCAGGCTGGAGTGTGGTATTATCAACCCAGCTCACTGCAACCTTAAGTCCCTGGGTTCTTGCAATCCTCCTGCCTCAGCTTTTTGAGTAGCTGGGACCACAGGCACCGCCATAGTGCCCAGCTAATTTTTCTATTTTTAGTTGAGACAAGGTCTTGCTTTTGCTCAAGGCTGATCTCAAACTCCTGAGCTCAAGTGATTTTTCCACCTCGGCCTCCCAGAGTGGTAGATTTATAGGCGTGAGCCACTGTGCTTGGCCATTTATTCCTCGTATCTGTCTGTCTTCACCATATAATATATACGAGGAAGGCAGAAATTTTCTCTCTTGTATTTTATATTTGCAGTATATATAAAATACTTCTTTTAAATTTTGTCTTCTAAAATCTGAAAAGTCCACAGTTGCCTGCTAAGGTCTTATCTGGTGTGCTATATGTTTGATGGACGCTACTCATGAATGATTTTGTTTTCTCTGTTGCTACCAAAGCAGTAATGAGATTCTAAGGGTAGGAAGCAGGTTCCGGTTGAAGGGCTGTTAAGTGATAAATAATACTATCTTAACTCTTAAATCAATAAATGATTTTTTTAAGCTGGAAGTAATTTTAGGGGCAGGTTGCCTCATCTAACTCCCATTAACATTAGTAGTCAGGTGGCTGACCCATTGCCATATGCAGGTCATTGCAAAAGTTTTGAGATACACAAAAATCAAGAAACATAAAATCCACAGTTGCAAATACATACATACATACATACATACATATATATATATATATATTTTTTTTTTTTTTTTAGAGACAGAGTCTCATTTTGTTGCCCTCGGTAGAGTACCATGATGTCACAGGTCACAGCAACCTCCAACTTCTGGGCTAGGCGATTCTCTTCCCTCAGCCTCCTTAGTAGCTGGGACTACAGGCACCCGCCACAACGCCTGGCTATTTTTTTTGTTGCAGTTTGGCTGGGGCCAGGTTCGAACCTGTCACCCTTGGTATATGGGGCCAGCGCCCTACCCTGAGCCACAGGTGCTGCCCCACAGTTGCAAATATATGAAGCCATCCTAGCAACATCGATAAACTGAGCAAGTTGAAACTTGCGTAAGTGAATCAGGATGCTGCCAACTGGGTGTCTTGGAAGTGAAATCATAACACAGTCTATCTCAAAATTTTTGTAGTCCTAGTGCTGTGGCTTACACCTATAAACCTAGCACTCTGGGAGTCCAAGGCAAAGAGGATCCCTTAAGGTCCGGAATTTTTGAGACCAGCATGAGCAAAATGAAACCTTATTTCTACTAAAAATTATCTCGGCATGGTGGTACATGCCTGTAGCTACTTGGGAAACTGAGGCAGGAGGATCACTTGACCCCGAGAGTTTGGGGTTCCTGTGAGCTAGGCTAAAGCCAGGCATTCTAGTTGGGGCAAGACTCTGTCTCAAAAATAAAAATAAAATAATGATTTCTACTTTGAGGCCAGTGTGATTGTTATTGTAAGAAGTATGTGTTGTTTAAATGCTAAGAACAGAATTGGGAATAGCTTTATGTCAAAAAATAGATGGAGTCCTGGGTGTGCTGGCTCACTCCTGTAATCCCAGCACTTTGGCCAGCCCAGTGGGTAGATTGCTTGTGCTCAGCAGTTCAAGACCAGCCTCAGCAAGACCAAGACCCCGTTTCTAAAAATAGCTGGGCGTTGTGGCAGGTGCCTGTAATCCTAACTACTTGGGTGGCTGAGGCAAGAGGATCACTGGAACCCAAAAGTTTGAGGTTACTGTAAGCTATGATGACACCATGGCACTCTTCCAAGGGTGACAGAATGATACTCTTTCTCAAAAAAAAAAAAAAAAAAGAGCTGGGCGTGGTGGCTCATGCCTGTAATCCCAGCACTTAGGAGGCTGAAGCAGGTGTCTTGCTTACAAGTTGAGACCAACCTGAGTAAGAGCAAGACCCCGTCTCAAAAAAATAGTTGGACGCTATGTAGTCCCAGTTACCTGGGAGGCTGAGGCAGGACAATCCCTTGAACCCAGGAGTTTGAGGTTGCTGTGAGCTAAAAATGCCATGGCACTCTACCAAGGGTGACCAAGTGAGACTCTGTCTCACCAAAAAAAAAAAAAGTTGGAGAAAAAGTAAAGTTGCCTTTTTTTTTTTTTTTTTTGAGACAGAGTCTCACTTTCACATGTTGGGTAGAGTACCCTGGCCTCATAGCTCACAGCAACCTCAAAACTCCTGGGCTCAAATGATTTCTTGTCTCAGTCTCCCAAGTAACTGGGACTTCAGGTGCCTGACACAGTGCTCTTGCTCAGGCTGGTCTCAAACTCCTGAGCTCACGTGACCCACACTGCCTCGGCCTCCCAGAGGGTTAGGATTAGAGACTCACATGAGCCGCTGCGCCCATCCTAACACTTCTGAATAGGATTTTCGTTTAATACAGCAATGAACTGCCAACAGCATAATAACAGAGATAACTTGTTTTGTTAAAAAATGAAAATGAATGTATAAATCTGCATGCTGGGTTTAATAAATTGTAACTTTAGCCAACACCCTCCTTTTCTTTTATCAGAATCCTGATGTTGGTTTGAAGCCTGTGTGGTATAGTTCCAAAGTTTTCATTGAAGGTGCTGATGCAGAGACTTTTTCAGAGGGCGAGATGGTTACGTTTATAAATTGGGGCAACATCAACATTACTAAAATACACAAGTAAGAACTTTTTCAAATAAATATGGAAGAAACGTCTTTTTATGTACTTATTAAACATTGCCTAATGGAGACTTGTTATGCTGCAGACTATAAATCTGCCCAGACACAGGTACTGCAAATTCTGGACCAAAATTTAACTTTTTTCCATATACATATTCCAATTTACTAATAGGGTATCTTTCACTTGTGGTGTTGAAAATTAATGTAGTTATAAAAAATAGTTCTAATGTTTTAGAATCCTTTTTTAATCACCTCATTATATAGTTGCCTGGTGGGGGCATTCTTTGTATGAAATAGAACATAATCTTCATCCTAAAATTTACTTTAAAATTGATTGTGATGATGAATATAATTTTTTAGTTACTGTAAGTGTGATACACTTATTTGTTCTTCAGATTATATAAATGGAACATAGTATGGTTAGAATTAATTTATGTAAATGCTAAAATCTTAATTGCCTCATCATTACATATGATTGCAAGTAAGTACTAAATGTTTTTACATGAAGTATTTCAGATTTTAATATGTTTAATACTTGTGACTTGATGAATATGTTCATGTTCTTTGTCAAATGTATATGGTTTTCTTCTCTGGTGGATTGATTAGTATCTGGATAAGAGATTATATTTTATCCATCTAATCTGTTAACCAAGGCATGTCTGATATATTAGAAGTGCGAATGAATGTTTGATACGAAATTTTTCCAAAGAAAGTTCTTTTTCCAAAGAAAGTTCTTTTTCCATTGTAAAGTAAAATAAGTTATTTTGTAATATTAAAAATAATTATTATAGAACTAAATAATGCATTTATGTTAGTTATTTTTTCAAATGCTTTTCAATTTTATATCTAGAAATCCAAATGGAAAAATTGTATCTCTTGATGCAAAATTGAACTTGGAGAACAAAGACTACAAGAAAACCACTAAGATCACTTGGCTTGCAGAGACTACCCATGCTCTTCCTATTCCAGCAATCTGTGTCACTTATGAGCACTTGATCACAAAGCCAGTGCTAGGAAAAGATGAGGACTTTAAGCAGTACGTCAACAAGAACAGTAAGGTAGCCTTCTAAAAGAAACGTGTTTCATCTGGTTATATAAACTTTTGTTTAGAATTTTAAAATTAAGTTTCGCTGTCTTGGCTCCTCACTAAAATGCAAAAGATCTAGGCCAGCACCGTGGTTCATGCCTATAATCTTGACACTCTGGGAGGCTGAGGCGGATGGATTCCTTGAGCTCAGGAGTTTGAGACCAGCCTGAGCAAGACCCTGTCTCACCTAAAAATAGAAAAACTAGTGGGGTGTTGTGGCAGACACCTGTAGCCCCAGCTGCTCCAGAGGCTGAGGCAAGAGGATCGCTTGAACCCAGGAGTTTGAGTTTGCTGTGAGCTATGACTTGATGGCACTTGTACTCTACCCAGGGTGATAGGGTAACACACTATCTCAAAAAAAGAAAAAAAGATCTGTATAATTTTGTTTAAATAAAAAGTTGTAGGATGGCGCCTGTTGCTCAAAGGGGTAGGGCACCAGCCCCATATGCCAGAGGTGGTGGGTTCAAACCCAGCCCTGGCCAAAAACTGCAAAAAAAAAAAAAAAGTTGTAAATGTTTCCATTTTATTACTACTAATAAATGAAGCACAGTGAGGTTAAGTAACTTGGCTGAGGACAGATAGTAAATAGAAGAAGAGCTGCAGACCATGCATTCTGTCCTGCCCCTTGCACTTAAGTGCCCTGCTGGTGTATCTTTCAATTAAGGCTATTACATGCTTCTTGCATTGTAGTTCATACTTAGGATGAGAAAAGTGTTTTTGCTGAGTGCTGTGAATCAAGTTACATAAAAGGCTTCCTGAATCCATTCAGTTCATAAATGTTAACTTTTAAAAAATGGGGTAAGTCTAATTATAATTTAACACACTTCCCTGTTTCACTCTTTGTGCTTAAGTAGTGAACTTTGTAACGTTATCTGTTTAAAAATGGGAATATTACAGCTCCTAAAAAATTACATGAATTTTAGAGTTGTTTTAATTTCGTATCATCTTTATAGAATGAAGAACTAATGCTTGGGGATCCCTGCCTTAAGGATTTGAAAAAAGGAGACATTATACAGCTCCAGAGAAGAGGATTCTTCATATGTGATCAACCTTACGAACCTGTTAGGTAAATAAATGTAACTGAATATCTAAATGAAAATGCTTAAAGTTCTTACATTTTAGATATTGAACTTTTGCTAAAATAATGTACCTGACAAATTTTTCTCAGCTTGTTTTATTTTTAATATTTTGGACTATAATCTTTGAAACAATATAATACACATTATGTGTTGAACATTAAAAATTATTCCTTTCTAAAAGTACACCATCTTAAAAATCTTCATGTAAAAAAAAAAAAATCTTCATGTAGTCCACATATAAAGAAAAAATGAAAGTACTGTATACACTTACTAACTTTGGGTAAAAATTATTATCATTACTTTTATTTCTTTTCTTTTTTCTTTTTGAGACAGAGTCTCATTATGTCACCCTGGGTAGAGTGCTGTGGCATCACAACTCACAGCAACCTCAAACTCTTGGGCTTAAGTGATTCTCTTGCCTCAGCCTCCCAAGTAGCTGGGATTATAGGTGCCCGCCACAAGACCCAGCTGTTTTTTGGTTGTAGTTGTCATTGTTGTTCGGCAGGCCTGGGCTGGATTTGAACCGCCAGCTCCTGTGTATGTGGCTGGTACCCTAGCCGCTGAGCTACAGGCGGCGAGCCATCATTACCTTTTTTCTTTGTACTGAATTTTTATTGGATATGTTATAGGAAATCTTTCTTTTTTTTTTTTAATTATTTTTATTTTATTGAGTCAGTCTCACTTTGTCACCTGGGTTAGAGTGCCAAGGAGTCATTATAGCTCACTGCAACCTCAGACTCTTGGGCTGAAGAGCTCCTCTTGCCTCAACCTCCCAAGTAGCTGCGACTATTGGTGCCCACCACAATGCCGGGATAGTTTTTCTATTTTTTGTAGAGGTGGGATCTCGCTCTTGCTCAGGCTGGTCTTGAACTCCTAAGATCAAGCAGTCCACCCACCTCTGCCTCCTTGAGTGCTAGAATTACAGGTGTGAGCCATCGTGCATGGCCTGGATAATGTCATAGAATATTAATAGCGAGTAGGTACATTTAATGGGAAAAAAGTAACTAGGGTTTGTATTTTTTAAAAACCATGTAGTAGTAAGTAGGATTATGAGGACAACTTTCAATTGGTAAATTTTTGTCCTCTTTCTTTTTTAAAAAATTGGGGTTCTTTAACTCCATGGTCAGGCATCTCTCTAGAGTTTCAGACTTGTGAATCTAACTGCCTTTGTAGACATCTTTGAATAGAAGTCTTTCAAGCATCTCAAGCTCAATGTGTTCATAATTCTAGGATTGTAGGTGTCATTTCTGATTTGTTCTTCTCCTTCATCCCTTTGTCTAGTCAGCAAATCTTGTTTGTACTGCCTATCTTGTCATTCTCTTTGGATTTATTCCTTTGCCTTAATTTCAGGCCTTTAGGATTTATTCCTTGACTGCCAGAACACATTACTAAAGTATATGCAGTTTCATCCTTTTTCAGTCCAGTTTTCACATGACCACTAGCCTGAAAATTTCAAAGTAATAATTTTATCACACTACTCTCTCTCCTTAAAAATTCATGTTAGTTTCGGGTAAAATCTAAGATTTTTAGCTTGATATGCAAGAACTTTTATGTATGGCATCTCTGCCCACTTGGGCTGTACCTGTTTGTTTTCCTTGTGTTCTACACATGTACCTGTCTAGACCCTAGTGTTTTCCAAAGGCAGCAGGGTCCTTTGAATATCTGTGGCTTTTCCTGGATGACTCTGCTTCTTTTTCTTCTTTTTCTTTTTCTTTTTCTTTTACTTTTCTTTCTTTTTTGATACAGAGTCTTACTTTGTTGCCCTTAGTAGAGTGCTGTGTCATCACAGCTCACAGCAACTTCAGACTCTTGGGCTCAAGCTTTTTCTTTTTTCTCAGTTTCCCAAGTAGCTGGGACTACAGGCGCCTGTCACCTGTTGAACAACACTCAGCTATTCTTAAGAGGTGGGGTCTTGCTCATGTGCTTCTTTTTATTCATCTGAGTAACTTTCCAAATGTTCTTTCTTTAAGAGCATTGTTCTTTTTTTTTTTGCAGTTTTTGGCCGGGGCCGGGTTTGAACCATCACCTCCAGTATATGGGGCCGGTGCCCTACTCCTTTGAGCCACAGGCGCTACCCCTTCAAGAGCATTCTTAAAGTCCTGCAGTCTGGGTAGATACTCAACCCATGTGTTCTCATAGCATCTGGCACTTTCCTCTTTAGAATATTGAAACTTATCTATTTTGTTTCTACCACTAGAATTTAAGCTTATTAGGGACGGATACTTATTTATCTCAGTATCATATTGCCATTAGTCATATAAGATCATGAATGTAAAGAGTATAGCAGAGTACATGCTACTTATTAAACCATCATAAATAGTCAGTGATGGTGGTGGTACCACCAACTAGAGTAATGAGTAGATCCTAAGTTTATTCTCAGAAAATGATTGAACTTGTTAAAAAGTGGTGCTGGTGCTTGGAGCCATGCGGAGTGGCTCACATGTAATCCCATCACTCTGGGAGGCCAAGGCAGGCAGATTGCCTAAGCTCAGGAGTTTGTGATCAGCCTGAGCAAGAGCGAGACCCCATCTTTAAAACTAGCCAGGCATTGTGGCAGATGCCTGTAGTCCTTGCTACTCGGGTGGCTGAGGCAAGGGAATCACTTGAATCCGAGAGTTTGTGGTTGCTGTGAGCTATGCCACAACGGCACTCTACTGAGGGTGATGAATTGTGACTCTGTCTAGAAAGAAATGGTGCTGGAATGACTGAATAGCCACATATAAAAGAGTGAAGTTGGATGTGTACCTCATATAAAATACAAAAATTAATTCCAAATCTTTCTTTTTTTTTAATTTTAAATCTTTCAAAACCTCAATGTAAGATCTAGAACTATAAAAGCCTTAGAAGAATACGTCAGTATAAATGTTTGTACTCCAAGGAAGTATTGTCAAGATGTAACACCCTAATGTACAAGCTACCAAAGAAAAAATAGACAAATTAGACTTCATCAATATTTTAAATATTTATGTTTTAAAAAACAACATTAAGAAAGTAAGAAGACAAACTACAGAATGGGATAAAATATTAGCACATCAAAGCTGTAAAGGATTAGTGTTTAGTAGACCGACCAATTAAAAGTGGACAAAGGTTTTGAATAGATAGTTTTCCAAAACCAATATACAAATGGTCAATAAGCATGCTAAAAATGCGAAATATAGATCCAAACCACAATCAGATATCACTGTAAACCTGCTAGGAAGAGTAAAATTAAAAAAGTACCATGTGTTAGAGAGTGTATGAAGACCGTGGAGTCCTTAACTGTAAAGTGTTTATAGTTTTTTGGTGAACAGTTCCCCCAAAAGTTAAACATAAAATTACCTACTATTTAACCATTGATTTAAATTTTGTATGTATACCCCCAAAGAAAAACATGTTCACACAAAAACTCATACATAAATGCTCATAGTTGCTTTTTTAATAATTGGTAAAAGTAGAAACAACTCAGATGACCATTAACTGATGAATGTTAAATGAAATGTGATGGATTTGTACAATGTATTAATAATTCAGCCATAAAAAGGAATGAAGTATTGATTAATGCTACACAGTGTAGATGAACCTCGTAAACATTATGCTAACTGAAAGAAGCTGGTCTCAGCAAACCACATAGTGTATGATTCCACTTATTTGAGGCAACCAGAATAGACAAGTCCTCAAAAACAGTGGCTAGAGGAATTCAGAGGCTGTGGAATAATTGATAAAGGGTTGAAAGTTTCTTTTCGATTGTGATACAAATGATCTGAAATCAGATGTAATGGTTGTATAACTTTAACCATTAAATTATATCCTTTCAAAGAATGAATTTTGGGGGTGTGAATTATATCTCAGTGAAGCTATTATTAAAAAATATCAAAGGGATATGATGATCCTATTGGTACTGAATTATTTTGATTTTTATTTTTACTTTGTAGCTGTCATTACAAAATTTGCAGAAATCTTTTGCTTATAAATGGTCTTGGGGCAGTGGATTGTTATAATTACCTTCAGAATTGAGAAATTTTTATAAAATGTTTTACAGAAATTCTGTTTATAAGCCGATTATATGTAGTATGTAGATACGTTTCCTTTAAGTCAAGAGTGATATCACTAACATCCACTAATGCCATTTCTGGTGGCAAGCAGAGTAGATAATACTTTTTGCTCTGTACTTTCAATCTATGGAAGTTTATAAACTGAGGCTGGGTACTGTAGCTCACACATGTCCTTCTAGCACTGTGGGAGCCTGAGGTAGGTGGATCCCTTGAGCTCAGGAGTTTGAAACCAGCCTGCACAAGAGTGAAACCCCGTCTCTACTAAAAATAGAAAAATTAGCCAGGCATTGTGGTGGTCACCTGTAGTCCCAGCTACTCTGAAGTCTGAGGCAAGAGGATTGCTCCAGCCCAAGAGTTTGAGGTTGCTGTGAGCTGTGTCGCCATGACACTCTACCAAATGTGACAGAATGAGACTGTCTCAAAAAATGAAAAGTTTGTAAACTGGGCTCGATGCCTATAGCTCAGTGGCTAGGGCGCCAGCCACATACACCAGAGCTGGTGGGTTAGAATCCAGCCTGGGCTTGCCAAACAATGATGACAGCTATAATCAAAAAATAGCCGGCGTTGTGGCGGGTGCCTGTAGTCCTAGCTACTTGGGAGGCTTGAGGCAGGAGAATCACTTCAGCCCAATAGTTTGAAGTTGCTGTAAGCTGTGACGCCATGGCACTCTACCAAGGATGACATAGTGACTCTGTCTCAAAAAAAAAAAAAAAAAAAGTTTGTAAACTGGAAGTTTGTAATAAGGACTGCCAAGTTTTATTTATGTATTTTTAAACTAGTCTCAATAACTGATATTATAACTAAGAGAATAATATATTATTTTGTACTTTGGAAAGTACATTAACTCAGTGCTGCTGAATTTATCTAAGAATTCAGTTGTAATCTGTTCAAATAATTTTGTTCAATTAAATATATCTGTCGTTCTTTTTTGTTTTAGCCCATATAGTTGCAAAGAGGCCCCGTGCATTTTGATATACATTCCTGATGGGCACACAAAGGAAATGCCAACTTCTGGGTCAAAGGAAAAGACCAAAGTGGAAACAATTAAAAATGAGGTAAACGCTAGCTATATGTCCATAATAATCCTAGGATTTTGAATGTCTTTAACAAACGTTTATCTTTCTTAATCTTAAGACTACAGAATAGCTCTTTTTTATCTTTGTTTTTATTATCATCTTTGTTTTAAGATTTTAAAACTCCTTATAAAATAGTATTTAAAAAATTTAATTTCATTTTGTCAAAAAGTAAGAAAGGCTAGATAAAACGAATGTTCCTAAGTGACTTACACATGTAATTCTAGCATTCTGGGAGGCTAAAGTAGGGTGATTGCTTGAGGTCAGGAGTTCCATGACCAGCTTGAGCCAGGATGAGACTCCATCTCTCCAAAAATTGAAAAATTAGCTGGGCTTTGTGGCACACATCTGTAGTCACAGCTTCTTAGAAGGGTGAGGAAGGAGAATCACTTGAGCTCAGGAGCTTGAGGTTGCAGTGAGCTATGATGAGACCACTACACTCTAGCTTGGGCAACTTTTTTTTGCCTCAAAAAAGAAAAAGTCTTTTCCTAATAGAGCTGTTGTAGATCCCTTTCTTTTCAATAGCTTGTCAGTTAGAAGGATTGCGTAGAGCTGAAGAGTATGTTAAGTACCAGTTTTTCTTAGCTTCTCATTTTATAAATGAGGGGGAAAAGAGCTTTGCCTTTGCACAGTGACCTGGTTTTCTGGCTCCCTGTTCATACTTTTCAGTCAAACTCTAGTGCTTTTGGAGAAGTGTTCCCTATGGCCATTAAGGTTTGGACAAGAGAAAAGGGATAGGAACTACTATAGGATGGATGATGGGAAACTGTTTGCCTTTTAAAAAGTAAATATACTTTTTCATCTCAGAGGTAATGCTTGTTATCTTTCTTTAAGAATGAGTTAGGAATCTGCCTAATAGGAAGGTCAGTGGGGGCATTTTAGATGGAGGCACAGCTTTGTCTTTATCATACAAGATGTGAATTTGAAAGGTGGGGACGTATCTAGACAAATGGGGGGGGGTTATTGTGTAGGCCAGAAGTTCCTCAGTTTGTACTACCTTTAGTTTCTCTCTTTTTTTTTTTTTTATGTTCAGCATACACTAATTGAAATTCCTAATAATTCTCCATATTATGTTAAGTTGTTAAGTTCAACAGACTAGATAAATAAACGTTTATGTCCTAATAACTCAGTAATCATGTACTTTGGTCAAAATTAAATCCAATTTATGTGAGAGTAAAATAATGTGAAAATTAAAAAAAATAAATAACTCAGTATTCATTTGAAAAAATACTCATAAATTGAAAGGAATATTTTAAACTTCATTCTATAATATTTTATTTTCATTAACTACTTATAATTAACATTCTTATTCTTTTCTTTTTTGGAGACAAAGTCTTACTTTGTCAACCTCAGTAGAGTGCTGGGACATCACAGCTCACACTTCTAACTCTTGAGCTTAAGTGATTCACTTGCCTCAGCATCCCGAGTAGCTAGATAAGCCTCTCCCACAACACCCACCTATTTTTTGTTGCAGTTGTCATTATTATTTAGCTGGCCCAGACCGGGTTCGAACGCACCAGCCAAGCTTGGTGTATGTGGCTGGCCCCGTAACCACTGTGCTAAGGGCACCAAGCACTAACATTCTAATTCTTAAAGTGACACAAATTGAAGGAAAAAATATTTCTGTTTTGAACCTTAGATTCACATTGAACTACTACCATGTTAATCTTGTCCTACATTGATTTTTTTTGAGACAGAGTCTCACTTTGTCACCCTCAGTAGAATGCCATGGTGTCATAGCTCATAGCAGCCTCAAGCGTTTCTCTTGCCTTAGCCTCCCAAGTAGCTTGGACTACAGGTGCACGCCACAATGCTTGGCTATTTTTAGAGACGAGGTCTCACTCTTGCTTAGGCTGGTCTTGAACCCGTGAGCCCAGGCATCCTGCCCACCTCAGCCTCCCAGAGTGCTATGATTACAGGCATGAGCCGTCGCGCCCAGCCCCACATTGATTTTTGAGCAATATTTTATTTCTAACATAGTAACTGCTGGCTCGGCACCTGTAGCTCAGCGGCTAGGGTGCCAGCCACATACACCCAGGCTGGCGGGTTCGAATCCAGCCAGGGCCTGCCAAACAGCAATAACAACTACAACCAAAAAATAACTGTATGTTGTGGCGGACGCCTGTATTCCCAGCTACTTGGGAAGCTGAGGCAAGAGAATCACTTAAGCCCAAGAGTTTGAGGTTGCTGTGAGCTGTGAGGGCAATAGCTTGAGACTGTCTCAAAAAAAAAAAAGGAAGAAGAAACATAGCAACTGCTGCAAAAAACACAGGTTTGCAAAGATATGACATGGTTAAAAGGAGTGTAGCACGCTCTTTTGTTACACCATACCACCTTGAGCTAGTAGCACATGTAGCGTTCAAAAGATCGATGCCAAACATATTGCTGTGTTTGCCTGGAATATTCAAAATAACCCGTGGCACTCTTGTGAATTTCCTGTGGCACCCTGGAGCACCTTGATGCTTAGTTTGGCATCTATGTATCTTAGCAATTGGGTAGTCACTGAAGATTGGGCAGTAATGTAGATGGTAGTTTGGGGGGGGAAGATTGTGTGATTAGAAGGCTTTGTAGTGGTCAACAAGTGGAGGGCAGAAGCATGGAGGGTGTAAAGTAAAGTAGGGGACAGATTCAGGAAATAGAACTGGTAAGACATACCTTCTAGTATTTGTTTTGGTTTGCTGGGTAGGTACCCTGAGTCAGGAAAGATAGCAACACACATGTTTATTAGGAGGTGATAGTTTGGAACTGCTGTTATACATGAGAATAAGCATGAAATGGGAAATTTGGCTGCTATGCTCTCACTGGTCCCAGTTCCCACCTATGCCTCTGTGTCCTTTACATATCCTGGAAAGATACTGATGTCATGGTATAAGGTAATACGTGCCTTAAAAAACCTTGTGTTCTGAAAAATTGCATACTAAAAGGTACATGTCTGACTTATCAAGAAAAGTAGATTGAGACAATGCACTGAAGACTTACCCATGTCATGTGGTTTCAGTCACATCGTGGCTGGGTAGTAATCAAAGGCTCTATTGAGTTGGACATCCAAAATGGTTCACTCTTCTGGGTGCCAGTTGATACTGGCTGTTGGCTGGAAGCTAAATGTTGACTATAATTACTACAACTGGCCTTTGTAGCATGGTAGTGGCAGGGTAGTAAGACCTTTCTCTCTTTCTCTCTCTCTCTAAACAGGGTCTCACACTGTTTCCCAGACTGGAGTGCAGTAGCACAATCATAGCTCACTGTAACTTCAGATTCCTGGGGTCCTATGATCCTCCAGTGTCAGCCTCCTGAATAGCTGGGAGTATAGACACATACTACTATGCCTTGCTAATTTTTTAAATTATTCTTAAAGATGGGAAATCTCACTAGTTGCCCTGGCTGGTATTGACCGCCTGGCCGTAAGTGATCCTCCTGCCTTCAGTCCGCTAAAGTGCTGGGATTACAGACATAGGCCACTGTGCCCAGCCAGGACTTCTTACATGACAGTTTAGACTTCTAAAAGTGAGTGTCCTGTAGACAAGGTGGAAGTAGCGTTGCCTTTTATGATTTGGTCTTAGAAGTCTTACATAGTGGCATTTATGGTAAAAGCAGTTATAAGCCTGCCCAGATTCAGGAAGAAGAGGCAGAGATCCCACTTCTTAGGAGAAAAGTAAAAAAATTTATGGACGTTGATATTTCTTTTTTTTTTTTGCAGTTTCTGGCCAGGGCTGGGTTTGAACCCACCACCTCTGGCATATGGGGCCGGTGCCCTAGCCCTTTAAGCCACAGGTGCCGCCCTGGACGTTGAAACCTAATAGAAAGTCCTAATAGAAATTCCTAATAGAAATTCAAGTACCGTTGTTAATTGGCATTTGTACTCAACATTGTAGTCAAAGATCCTTTGCAGCCTTACCCTTGAAGATAATGCTTTGACGTGTAGCTCTTTGAAGGTGTTTGCTTCCAGTAGAGACCACAGTTATCAAAATATCAGCTTTTTTGTTTTTGATTTTAGTCTTTGTGTTTTAACACACAAGACTCTATCTTGAAACTTCCTTCTACTGCACTTGTGCTTTCAGAAGATGCTTAATGTTATAGGAAACAATGTTTTTAAAGCACTACCTATATTAAATGAAGGCATTTATACCAAGTTTTTTAGCTTTTTCTTGAGATTGTCGTGTATTTCAAAAGCTTTCTCTTTAATTATGAGGAAGCTTGTTATTGCATGTTTCTGTTATTAATGTAAAACTGGAGCACAAAGGGAGAAATTACATACATGGCAGTGTGATTTTTCAGTGTTACACTGATACGCACCCCTATTTACCAGTCATGAAAGAGTCAGTTATGTTACAAAATAAGCATAGCAGACCAGAATATATTTTTGATAAAGAAATGCTGTTTATTGTATTCTTTCCTACTATATGTGTTGTGTGACCAGAGACACAAACGAACAGCAGCTTTGCTGTGGGTGTAAACTTATTAAGTCAAGAAACAGGCTACACGAGATGGGATGGCGTGTAGCGAAAAGCTTTATTCATGGTTTTGACTTTATACTTTTTTAGTTACGTACACACTTAATCTATCATCTGTGAGTTTCATCATTATCTTATTTTACCTATCTGAAATTAACTTGCAAGGAAATATTTTGTTAACCGTATCAATACAATCAATCACTTTTGTAGTAAACCTCTTCTTCTAAACACTGACTAATTTTTGAGCAGGTATCTAAATAAAGATCACAAAGAAGAAAGTACCCACAGGGGAACAGAGTTAATGGAAGAATACCTTCAAGCGTTCACTGAGTTTACTCAGTATGAAGTAATGACTGTGTCTTTTCCTCAGGGCAGAGCATCTATAGACCTCTGACAATATGTTGTTAACATACGTCAACCCTCTGGCCAGTATCTCTGAGGAAGGGCGGCATGCCTTTTGATCTCAGGCTTCACGGGGTGTACAGCTTCAGAGAAATGGCTTATGGAATTAACTCCAGGGAAGCCAACTCTGCGTGTATCCCAGGGGGGCCCAGGTCCCTTAAGCCTCTGGAAGGAAAGCAAGTCATTTTAAACTCACACTGAGTTCACTTTGTGTGCTATATGTTTATTTCTAAATATTATCCTACAACATGTATGATGCTATGCGTTTATATATGCATGTTAGTGTTTATAGGTGTACATATAGCACTTCACCAAATAATACTATAAATCATGGGTGATTTAAGGCATTTTGAGGGGGGAGTAATTTTTTTTTAACTGTATTCAAATCAATGAGGGTACAATATTTGGGTTACATTGTTCTCACTTCCAGAGTAAAGTTCCATTTGTAGAAGAGCCCCTCTCCCAGGGGGTGTGTCGTACACCCTCACATTGTACACATTAGGTGAGATTGTGCCTCATGCCCTCCCTCCCTTTGCCATACGTCTTCCCCCCTCCCACTTCCCTGTACCACCAAACTGAACTATAATAGTGTTTTATTGTTCTTAGGAACATATAATTGTTTATATATTGATTTCATATTAGTATGGAGTACATTGGATATTTATTTTTCCATTGTTGCAGTACTTTACTAAGAAGAATGTATTTCAGCTCCATCTAGGTAAATGTAAAAGATGTAAAGTCTCCATCTTTTTAATGGCTGAATAATATTCCATAGTATTCATAAACCATAGTTTGTTGATCCATTCACAGGTTGATGGGCACGTAGGTTGTTTCCATGACTTGGCAATTATGAATTGAGCTGCATTAAACATTCTAGTGCAAATATCGTTGTGGCAAAATGATTTGTGTTCTTCTGGGTAGGTAACTAGTAATGAATGGGATTACAGGGTCAAATGGAAGGTCTGCATTTAGATCTTTGAGGATTCTCCATACTTCTCTCCAAAAGGGTTGTATTAGTTTGCAATCCCACCAGCACTGTAGAAGTGTTGCCTTTTCTCCACATCCATGCCAGCATCTGGTGTTTTGGCTTTTTGTGATGTGGGCTAATGTTGCTGGGATTTGGTGATATCATAGAGTGGTTTTGATTTGCATTTCTCTGATGATTAAAGACGATGAGCACTTTTTCATGTGTTTCTTGGCCATTTGCATGTCATCCTCAGAGAATTTTCTGTTCAAATCTCTTGCCCATTTATAGAGAAGGTTGTTTATGCTTTTCTTATTGCCTAATTTGAGTTATCTCTAGATTCTAGTTATCAGGCCTTTGTCAGATTCATAACATGCAGAAATCTTCTCCCATTCTGAGGGCTGTCTGTTTGCTTTGTGATACTCTTAGCCGTACCAAAGCTTTTTAGCTTGATCAAATCTCATTTATTTTTGGTGTTGCTGCAATTGCTAGGGGGTCTTCCTCATAAAGTTTTTTTCTAGGGCAATATCTTCAAGTGTTTTCCCCACACTCTCTTCTAGAATTTTTATTGTTTCATGTCTTAAATTTAAATCTTTTATCCAATAAGAATCAATTTTTGTCAATGGTGAGAGGTGCCGATTCAGTTTCAGTCTTCTGCATGTAGATAACCAGTTCTCCCAGCACCATTTGTTAAACAAGGATTCTTTTCCCCATTGCATGTTGTTGTTAGCCTTATCAAAGATTAAATGACAACATGTGACTGAATTCATCTCTAGATTCTCTATCCTAGTCCATAGATCTGTTTCTCCATTTTTGTGCCCGTACCATGCTGTTTTGATCGCTGTACCCTTATAATATAACCTGAAGTCTGGCAATGTGATGCCTCCAGATTTCTAAGAACTGTATTTGCTCTTCAGGGTTTTTTTCTGGTTCCATATGAATCGAAGTACTATTTTTTCAAGATTTTTTAAGTATGACATTGGTGCTTTAATGGGGATTGCATTAAATCTACAGATTACTTTGGGTGGTATGGACATTTTAACGATGTTGATTCCTCCCAGCCATGAGCATGGTATGTTCTTCCATTTGTTGATATCTTCTGCTGTTTTCTTTTTAAAGTTTCATAATTCTCTTTGTAGAGATCTTTCACTTTTTTTTTTTTTTTTAGAGACAGAGTCTCGCTTTGTCACCCTGGGTAGAGTGCTGTAGTGTCACAGCTCACAGCAATCTCCAGTTCCTGGGCTTAGGCGATTCTGTTGCCTCAGCCTCCTGAGTAGCTGGGACTACAGGTGCCCGCCACAATGCCCAGCTGTTTTTTTTTGTTGTTGCAGTTTGGCTGGGGCCGGGCTTGAACCCACCACCCTTGGTATATGGAGCCGGCACCCTACTCACTGGGCCACAGGCGCCCCGATCTTTCACATCTTTTGTTAGATATGTTCCCAAGTATTTCATCTTCTTTGGTGCTATTGTAAAAGGAATAGAGTCTTTGATTTTGTTCTCAGCTTGACAGTTGTTGGCCTATATGAAGGCTACTGAGTTGTGGATATTGATTTTGTAACCTGAGACACTGCTATATTCCTTGATCACTTCTTTTTTTTTTTTGTAGAGACAGAGTCTCACTGTACCGCCCTCGGGTAGAGTGCCATGGCATCACACGGCTCACAGCAACCTCTAACTCTTGGCCTTACACGATTCTCTTGCCTCAGCCTCCCGAGCAGCTGGGACTACAGGCGCGTGCCACAACGCCCGGCTATTTTTCTGTTGCAGTTTGGCTGGGGCTGGGTCCGAACCCGCCACCCTCAGCATATGGGGCCGGCGCCCTACTCACTGAGCCACAGGCGCTGCCCTCCTTGATCACTTCTAAGAGCTTTGCAGTTGAGTCCCTGGGGTTTTCCAGATACAAGATCATGTTTTCTGCAGAGGGAGCGTTTGACCTCTTCTGCTCCCATTTGGATTCCTTTGATCTTGTCTTGCCTGATTACAATGGCTGGGACTTCCAACACTATGTTAAATAGCAATGGAGACAGTGGGCATCCTTGTCTGTTTCCAGATTTGAGTAGAAATGATTTCAGTTTTACTCCATTCAATATATTGGCTGTGGGTTTTCTGTAGATAGCCTCTATCACCTTAAGGAATATTCCTTCTAAGTATATTTTCTTGAGTGTTTTTATCACAAAAGGATGCTGGGATATTGTCAAAAGCCTTTTCTCACCAATTGAAAGAATCGTACAGTCTTTGTTTTTGATTCTATTTATGTGGTGTATTATATTTACAGATTTGCGTATGTTGAACCAACCTTTTGTCTCTGGGATAAAACCCACTTGATCATGGTATATAACCTTTTTAATGTGTTGTTGTATTCTGTTTGCTTAAATCTTGTTGAATATTTTTGCATCGATATTCATCAATTATATTGGTCTGTAGCTTTCTTTTTTTGTTGGATCCTTTTCTGGTTTGGGGATCAGGGTGATATTTGTTTCATAGAATGTATAAGGAAGGATTCCTTCTTTCTGTATATTTTGGAAACATTTATGCATTATAGGAACTAGTTCCTCTTGGAAAGTGATAGAATTCTGGTGTGAAACCTTCTGGTCTAGGGCTTTTCTTTTTAGGGAGATTTTGTATAATTGATGCTATTTCAGTACTTGATATTGGTCTATTCAAGATTTCGAAATCTTTCTGGCTGAGTTTTGGAAGGTATTGTGCTTCCAGGTATCAGTCCATCTCATCTACATTTTCATATTTCTGGAAATAGAGTTTTTTGTAGTAATTGTTGAGAATCTTTTGTATTTCTGTGGCATCTGTTGTTATTTTCTCTTTATCGTTTCTGATTATAGTTATTAGAGATCTTGTTTTCCTGTTTCTGGTTAGTTTAGTCAAGGGTTTATCAATTGTTTTAGTCTTTTCAAAGAACCAACTTTTTGTTTCACTGATATTCTGATTAATACTTTGGTTTTCAATTTTATTTAGTTCTGTTCTAATTTTTTTTTTAGACAGTATCATTATGTCGCCCTCTGTAGAGTGCCAAGGCATCACAGCTCACAGCAACCTCAAATTAAGCTATTCTCTTGCCTCAACCTCCTAAGTAGCTGGGACTACAGGCGCTTGCCACAACACCTGGCTATTTTTTTGTTGCAGTTGTTTGCTGGCCCAGGCTGGGTTTGAACCCTCCACCCTTGATGTACATGACTGGCGCTGTAACCACTGTGCTTCGGGCACTGAGCCTTTTTTTTTTCTTTTCTTCTGCTGGGTTTGGGATTAGCTTGTTCTTCCTTTTCCAATTGCTTGAGATGGCCCATTAGGTTGCTGACTTGCTCTCTTTCTGTTTTCTTGATGAAGGCATCTAATGCTATAAATATCCCTTTAAGGACTGCCTCTTGCAGTATCCCATAGGTTTTGATAGTTCGTGTCTTCATTATCATTTTGTTCCAGAAATCCAGTGATCTTCTTAATCTTGTCTGTGACCTAGCTATAATTCAGCATAAGGTTAGTTTCCATGATTTTATTTGAAGATGATTTCCGTTGCTGTTGAGTTCAATTTTTATTCATGGTCTGAAAAGACACAGGGGATAATTTCTGTTCTTTTGAATTGGTTGAGGTTATCCTTGTGACCTAATATAGGATCAGTTTTGGAAGATGATCCATGGGCTGATGAGAAGAATGTGTATTCGGTTTTGTTAGGATAACGTGTTCTATAAATAAATGTCTACTAAATCCATTTGTTCTAGGGACTTAAGATCATTATTTCTTTGTTTAGTTTCTACTTGGAGGATGTGTCCAGTACTGCCAATGGGGTGTTAAAATCTCCAACTATTATAGTGTGGGAAGATACATCATTCAGATCAATTAGGGTTCGTTTTCTATATTGAGTAGCATTCAGATAGGGTGCGTAAATGAAATCTCTTCATACTGTGTGTTTCCCTTGACCAGTATGAAGTGTCCATCTTTGTCTTTCATTATTTTTGTTGGTTTGAATCCCATTGTATCTGCATACAAGATTGGAACCCCAGCTTTTTTCTGCTTTCCATTTTCCTGGAATACCGTTGCCTATCCCTTCACCCTGAATCTTGTTTTATCTTTTGAGGTAAGGCGAGCTCCTTGTAGGCAATTGATATCTGGTCTGAGTTTTTGTATCTAGTCAGCCAGCCTTTGCCTCTTTAAAGGAGAGTTCAAACCATTCACATTAATTGAGAAAATTGATAGATGTGGCAGAGTTTTGGTCTTGTTTTTTCAGAAGTCCAGGGCTTAATTTTATTCTTTCCTATTATATGTAAAATACTATGCGTTTATATATGCATATAAACACATAAACGTATAATGTTTATGGGCGTACATGTAGAATCTGACTAAATAATACTGTAAATCATGAGTGATTTAAGGAATTTTGAGTGATATGGTATCTTAGATGACCTAACCCCTATCCATGTAAAATGTAAATCTGATAAAGCTTGAGGTGCCTATTAGCTGTCTAGGTAAAGATGTCTTGAAGACTTCAAAATGCTGAGTCTGGGATTAGAACAGAATTTTCAAGTAGAGATGAAAAGTTCTGGAGTTTAATACACATAACTCCATAAATATGGATGAGATTATTCTGAAAAATTAGGTAGAGGACCACAAAGAAAAAAGTCATGAGGAAGGTATGATGTGAGCTGGGATTTAAAGTCAGAAGGGTTTCAGTGCTGAAGAAAGCATTCTAGGCAAAAGAAAGCATGACATTAAGAATAAAAATAGACTTGGCACCCGTTGCACAGTGGTTAATGTGCCAGCCGCATGCACTTTGGCTGGTGGGTTTGAACCCAGCCTGGGCCAGCTAAACAACAATGACAACTGCGACAAAAAGATAGGCGGGCATTGTGGCAGTCACCTATAGTCCCAAATACTTGGGAGACAGAGGGGAGAGAATTGCTTGAGCCCAAGAATTTGAGGTTGCTGTGAGCTATAATGCCACGGCACTCTACTGAGGACAACATAATGAGACTCTGTCTCAAAAAAAAGGTGGGGGGACGGCGCCTGTGGCTCAACAGAATAGGGCACCAGCCCCATATGCCGGAGGTGGTGGGTTTAAACTGCAAAAAAAATTTAAAAAATTAATTAAAAAATAAAAAAATATATAGTATGCTTATTCCCTTATCCAGAGGCAATTTTCATGTACATATATCTAGATTTGTTATATATATACCTATAAACAACATATACCTATAAATGTATAATTTTACACAAGTGGAACTGTTCCCCAGTGATGAGGTGGCATTATATGTGTATCATAGTATTTCATGGAGTTTTGGTGTTATTTTTGTTTGTTTTTTTTTTGAGACAGAGTCTCAAGCTGTTGCCCTGGGTAGAGTGCTGTGGGGTCACAGCACATAGCAACCTCAAACTTTTGGGCTTAAGTGATTCTCTTGTCTCAGTCTCCCCAGTAGCTGGGACTGCAGGCACCCACAATTCCTGGCTGTTTTTTTGTTGCAGTTGTTGTTGTTTTGCAGGCCTGGGCTGGGTTCGAACCCTGCCAGCCTTCGTGTACATGGCCGGTGTCCTACCCACTGAGCTATGGGCACCACCCTTGCATGGAGCTTTTACCTTATCAGCAATCTAAATATATCTCATCTTAAAAAAACAAAAACAAAACATGAATAATGCTACCTGATGCTTTAGATATTCACTTTTTTAACCTGTAAAGAGTTATCCCTCTTTACAGTCAAGAAAAAACTTAAATAACTGACTCAATTACATGTGCGGCAATTTATTCTTAACACTTGATGAATGTATCTTAGTTTCTCTATTTCCCTACTAATAAAGATTTAGGGTATTTTCTGGTTTTTACCATGATAAAAATGCTAGAGTAAATATCCACATATCTCTGCCTTTGTTTACTTCATTAAACTTTATTAGGATAAACTCTGAGGAATGAAATTAGTTTAAAAATTTTATGATTTGAAACAGTTTGATGTAATTTTGTTTAAAGACACTTAATATGATTTAATTATTTTGATTTTATGTTTTGGTAGACATCTGCTCCTTCTAAAGAAAGTCCAGCCCCTTCTGTGAATAATACTTGTGCTACATCTGAGGATTTCTTGGCTCTTTACAAGAGAGTGGCTGTTCAAGGGGATGCAGTTCGTGAGTTAAAAGCCAAGAAAGCAGCAAAGGAAGATATAGATGCAGCTGTAAAACAGCTTTTGTCTTTGAAAGCTGAGTATAAGGAGAAAACTGGCCAGGAGTATAAACCTGGAAATCCTCCTGCTGTAGTAACACAGAATATTTCTTCTAAATTGTCACCAAGTGTTCTGGAACATAAATCTCTGTATGATGAAGTTGCTGCACAAGGGGAGGTGGTCCGTAAGCTGAAAGGTGAAAAAGCTTCTAAGGTCAGTATGTTGGAATGAGTCAAGACCACATTTTTAACTAAGCATGTGATTTCAAACTGCTTAGGGTAGTCTCATCATATAAAACAAGTTGTTTATAGATTGTTCAGATATTTTGATATCATAACATTTAATGCCAGCTGGCTATGTGCAGTTGCTCACAACCTGTAATGATAGCACTCTGGGAGGCCAAGGCTGGAGGACTGCTTGAGCTTGGAGTTCTGAGACCAGCCTGAGCAAGAGTGAAACCCTGTCTCTACTAAAAATAGAAAAAAACTAGCCAGTCGTTATGGGTGTCAGTAACCCAGCCACTCGGGAGGCTGAAGCAGGAGGATTGCTCGCTTTTGCTGAAGAGTTTGAGGTTGTTGTGAACTATGACACCATGACACTCTACCTAGGGTGACAGAGGGAGACGGTCTTAAAACCAGTAATACATACATACATAAATAATTGCTCAGGTGATGCTAGTGCTGTTGGCTCAAGGATCCAGTTTTGAGAATCCCTAGTGTATAAGATAATACCAGCAAAAGAGAGAGGTAGGATGGTCCAAGGGGTCCTCCTTCAACCTTCCAAAGTGCTAAGATTGTAGGTGGGTGTCAACACATGCAGCCTAATGTTACATTAAAAATTTTAAGTATTATCTTTTAAAGTTCTAAAGGGGTTGTTTTAGAAAAGAATATTTTGATTTCGAACAGATTCACCTATTTGAAATCTACACGAGTATTTTGTTTTGAATATGAAATTTTAGTATTGTTTGAGATGGGATCCAGGAGATGGTAAAGGCTTTATGAAATGTTGTGACACTTTGGCTCTGCAGCCTGGTTCATCAAGTTATGCTTGCAGGCCAAATTTTGCCTGCACCTGTTTCTTGTAAATGAAAGTTTATTGGAACGCAACCTTACTCATTAATGCATTGTCTAGGGCTGTTTCCCTGCTACACCTGCAGAACTGAATAGCTGCCACAGAGACTCAAAAAGCCTAAATGATGTAAATCATCTAGCCCTTATAGAAAAAAAATTTGATGACCCGCACCCTAGAGGAAAGGTTTGAGGACCTTTGTAGTTAATAATTTTTTCAAATTCAAGTAACAAATGACAGCAGAATCAAGTGATTATTATATTAAATGAAAATAATTTACAATTGTTTGTCTTGTCACTAATGTTTTCTCTTTTTGTCAAACCCAGAGAAGGGAGAGGGGTTGCTGATCACTGTTTACTTCTGTGGTTGCAGCTTTTTTTTCTTTTTGGAGACAGAGTCTCATTTTGTTGCCCTTGGTACAGTGCTGTAGTATCACAGCTCACAGCAACCTCAAACTCTTGGGCTTAAGTGATTCTCTTGCCTCAGCCTTCTGAGTAGCAGGGACTACAGGTACCACTACAATGCCCGGCTATTTTTAGAGACGGGGTCTCGCTCTGGCTCAGTCTAGTCTCAAACCTGTGACCAAAGGCAGTCCACACACCTCGGCTTCCCAGAGTGCTCGAATCACAGGTGTGAGCCGCTGTGCTGGCTGGTTGCAGATTTTTTGTTTTGGGGGAGACAAAGTCTAGGTCTGTCACCTGGGGTAGAGCACAAAGGCTCAATTATAGCTCCCCTGCAACCTTTTACTCCCTGGCTCAAGCAGTCTTCCCACCTCAGCCTCCCAAGTATTTGAGACTGCAGGCATGTGCCACCATACCTGGCTAATTTTTTTATTTTATATTTTGTAGAGTCACGGTCTTGCTATGTTGCCCAAGCTGGTCTCAAACTCCTGTCCTCAAGTGATTCTCCCACATCAGCCTCCCAAAGTTCTGGGATGTGAGTCACTGTGCCCAGCTAACAGTTGGAGCATTTTAATTTATAGTATCTCATATTTTATACTCCAGTAATACATCTGAAATATTTTGCCAAACTCTACTATTCCATTTTTTACCAATGTTTTTGTTTTTATGACCCAGACTACAGCTTATCAGGAAAGGAAATATATTGCTGTATGCCTTTGTCCAGTAATCAAGGAAAACCACTAACCTGAATTTCTATTCCAGAGAGCATTAAGATTTCTCAGACCAAAAAATAAAGGTTGCAAGGGAAGAAGATAAGAAGACATATTTCCCTTTATGTTTTTTGAGATTCTTGTTTGGAATTCGTATGTTGTGGGTTCCTGCTATATCTGTATCTAATAGTTAATATAAACTTGCTTTTGACCAAAATAAGTATAAATTGACCCTACAGCAGATTGTGGTTGAAGACCCTTCAGAAGACTTACTTCAGGTTTAGGGACCTTCTAGCAAAATCTGAGAAATTTGTGTTTGATTTGTGTTAGAGAAAAGTAGCAGGTAAGTTTTGGTTTAGGTTAATAAACCAGACAGTTGAGTTGATAAGCAGCAGAGCAGGTGTTCTAACCTAGGCTTGACTCCAGCGCCTGGGCTCTCCATTGTGCTATATATTGGCTTCCAGGATTCAGTAATTGGGCTGTTTCTTACAGGTTTAAGTATATAAGCTAAGTATAGATTTCTAATCAGTTGATTTTTTTTTTTTTTTTAATGCCCTTCTTTGAGAACCTGTGAACTTTTAGTTCACTAAATCCCCTACAGGACTTTTTAAAATATGTATAATACAAGCTCAGCACTTCCACTCCCTGGTTAGGAAGGATTTCCTGTTCTGATTACTATGTGTTCATCTCCCATCCCGCCAAACAGAGCCTCTGCTTTAGGTAATGTCATTGCTGATGCCAGTGGAGGTGTTGTTCTTTCAATATGCTGGTAAGGAGCATAGTTTTTAAAAAGTGTTTTTGTTTTTTGTTTCTTTTTTTTTTTTTTTTTGAAAGAGCCTTTTCATTTAGAATTGAGATGTTCAGGCCATTTTGAAAGGTTCCATTTTTACCATTTCAAATTGATGAAGTTCTTGGGGGTTTTTTGTTATTGAAGTTCCATTCTCTCCCCATGGAGAAATGTTTCCATCTAGTGGCTGCTGCAAAAATAGCTGTTTGAGACCTATTCATTCTAAGTGTAACTAGGCGAGTTCTCCATTTTCATTATTTTCTGACCTCTCAGTTTTCAGTCATAATCTAGAATCATTGTTTTACTTACTTCAGAGTCCCATCTGAACCGTAACTGAGTGAAGTCTTTTGTGTAGGCTGTTTTACTTCTCATTGATCTACATCAGCACTTAGAAAACGTGTGTGTTTGTAGTGGCACATGCCAGGTAAGGTTAAAACAGTCTTTGTCCATTAAGAACTTTAAGAAGTGCTTTTTTTGTTTTGAGATAGAGTCTCACTATGTTGCTCTGGGGAAAGTGCCATAGTGTCATAGCTCACAGTAACTTCAAACTCTTGGGCTTAAGTGATTCTCTTGCCTCAGCCTTCCAAGTAGCTGGGACTACAGGCACCTGCCACAATGCCCGGCTATTATTTTTTGGTTGTAGTTGTCATTGTTTGGCAGACCCAGGCTGGTTTTGAACCTGCCAGCTCTGATTTATGTGGCTAGCACCCTAGCTGATTAGCTACAGGCACTGAGCCAGCAGCTTTTAAGCTTCTGCTTTTATATAGTATTGTACAAAATAGTATACCATTTAGTTTCTCTTTGTAAATGCCTTTTAATCCAGAAAACCGGATTTTTTTTTTTTTTTTAAAGAGACAGAGTCTCATTTTGTTGCCCTCAGTAGAGCATCATGGTGTCACAGCTCACAGCAACCTCCAGTTCTTGGGCTTAGCTGATTCTCTTGCCTCAGCCTCCCAAATAGCTGGGACTATAGGCGCTTGCCATAACGCCCGGCTATTTTTTTGTTGCAGTTTGGCCAGGGGTGGGTTCAAACCTGCCACCCCTAGGTATATGGGGCCGGTGCCCTATTCACTGAGCCACAGGCACCACCCCCAGAAAACTAGAATATTAAAAGAGATTATTTTTTCCTATACTTCAGTTCTTTGCATGATCTGTTCTAAGAGACATATCCATAGTCTCCTTTGAAAAGCAATTTTTGTGACATGTAGTAGGGTTAAAATAAAGGCACATATGGATCGTTGTCTCATACCTTCTATAATGCTCCACATACTGTAGTGGGCCAGATCACAGTCTCTGAAATAAACCCTAGATTCAGATACCAGCTCTACACTTACCGTGTAACTTTGGGCAAAGTACTTAGTTTTTCTGAGTTTTACTTCTATAAAACATGTATAAGGGTTGTTTTGAGAGCCAAATAGTATTATTCATGTGAAGACTTATCAGAGTGTCTCGCACAGGGGTAAATATGTCATAAAATGGTAATGATTACTTTTATATTCATGGTTCTGATTTTCTCAAGAATCTTTAGATATCTTCTAAATATCAGAAAAGACTGCATAGTGGTGATTACTATCATTTTACTGTTTTAGGAAAAATAACTTGAATCTTTCTTTAGCTTTATTTCTATTTTAGGCTAATGATTTAACGTGGGTTTCTCTGTGATTAACTTATTTGTAGGAATGCTTTGTTAATAATTGAATTATTTGCTAATAATTTCTGTAGATATTGAAATGTACAGACATTTCAGAAGATACTTTATCTCTTTTTCTTTTTTACCTTAGGCTAAAATAAATGAAGCTGTAGAATGCTTACTGTCCCTGAAAGCTCAATACAAGGAAAAAACTGGCAAGGAGTACATACCTGGTCAGCCTCCATCATCTCAAAGTTCAGATTCAAGTCCAGTCAGAAACTCTTACCCTGCTGGTCCAGAAACACCAGAAGCCAAAGTACTTTTTGACAAAGTAGCTTCTCAGGGAGAAGTAGTTCGGAAACTTAAAGCTGAAAAAGTCTCTAAGGTTAATATGATATTTTGTTTGTGTGTTTTTGTTTTATACATTTCAGCCTATTTTCTTTGCCTGGAACACTTTCTGTCCCATCAGATCTATAACTAATACTCAGTGTTTCAGTTCTCAACTCTCCTACCTTGCCTTTTAGAGAAACCTTTGTTGATTTTTTTTTTCCCCCTTGAGACAGTCTCACTTTGTTGCCCTCAGTAGAGTGCCATGGCATTATAGCTCACAGCAACCTTGAGCTCTTAGGCTGAAGTGATTCTCTTGCCTCAGCCCCCTGAGTAGCTGGGACTATGGGTGCCTGCCACAACACCTGGATATTTTTAGAGACGGGGTCTTGTTCTTGCTCAGGCTGGTCTCAAAACTGTGAGCTCAGGCAGTCCACTCACCTCGGCTTCCCAAAGTGCTAGGATTACAAGCGTGATACAGGCTACTTTGTTGATTTTTTTATCCCCCAACTAGACTTTACAGGATATTTTCATATGACATACAAAATGCCCTTCCCCTGACATAGTTTGTTTTTTTTTGCAGTTTTTGGCCAGGGCCGGGTTGTTTGAACCTGCCACCTGGTATATTGGCCAGTGCCCTACTCCTTGAGCCACAGGCACCACCCCCTGACATAGGTCTTAAACACACTATATTTTAATTATTCAATTGTCTGTTCTCTGACCTGCTAGATTCCAGAAAAAAAGGGACCTAGGCCCTAGCATCTGTCAGTCTCAAATAGAAGGTTTTATTTGGAGCTGTGGTGTAGTTTGTACTAATTCTATTCTTTATAGGAGTAGGATTTTTATTTGTATAGATTTATGAATGGTAGACAGTAAGTCTTTATAGGTTTTAAAATTCAACTTTTAAATACAAAATTTGATTACTGTTATCTTTATTATTGTGAAATGTTCACCTTATATAATTTAATGGCTCTTTAACATTGAATCCCACAGAACAGGATATATATACCCTTATACCAGTGCTTGTTTGTTGTTGTTTTGTTTTTTGTTTTTTGTTTTGAGGCAGAGTCTCACTTCATTGCCCTTGGCAGAGTGCCCTGAGGCATAGCTTATAGTAAGTTCAAACTCCTAGGCTCAAATGATCCTTTTGCCTCAGCCTGCCAAGTAGCTTTGCCTACCCCAAAGCCTGGCTATTCTTAGAGATGGGTTCTCGCTGTTGCTCAGGCTGGTCTCAAACCGGTGAGCTTAAGCGATCCATGCTCCTTGGCTTCCCCAAGTGCTAGGATTACAGGTACGAGCCACCACACCCAGCCTACCAGTGCTTTCTAATAGAAGTTTCTGCAGTGATGGAAATGTTCTATACTAATACTGTCTAATACAGTAGTCATTAGCCACCTATGGCTATTGAATACTTGGTTGTGGCTGTCATGACTAAGGCAATGAATTTTAAATTTTATTTACTTTAAATTTAAACAGCCACATGTGGTTTGTGACTACTGTTTGGACAGTGCAGTTATAGACTGTTACACTCATCTGCACAGTTCTTTCTGTCACATTCTTTTATTTATTTTTTAGTAGCTAATGTGTTTAATATTCTCTACCTCCCTACCACATCCCCTGCTTTTAGTTTTTTAAAAAGCATTGGACATTGTATTTAATTGTGTGTAAGCAGCGATTTGAATTAAATACTATCTTTTTTTCTCCTTTCTTAAACTAAAGGATCAAGTAGATACAGCCGTACAAGAACTTCTACAGCTGAAGACACAGTACAAGTCCCTGACGGGGGTAGAATATAAGCCTGTGTCTGCCACTGGAGCCGAGGACAAGGATAAGAAGAAGAAAGAAAAAGAAAATAAATCTGAAAAGCAGAATAAGCCTCAGAAACAAAATGATGGTCAAAGGAAAGACTCTTCTAAAAACCAAGGAAGTGGACTGTCGTCAAGTGGGGCAGGAGAAGGGCAAGGTCCTAAGAAACAGACCAGGTAATAAAACTTTGGAACTTTACTTGAAGTGAAGTACAGTTTTGAGTAAATTCAACTGTGAACGTAATTTTTTTAAAACAAATTTTGATTAGTTTATCACATTAAGTCAGTGAATACTAGAGCTATGATGTTAGCAGGTAGCATTTGTTAGTTTTCAATTTAATTTTTGAAATGGGTAGCATATTTATTTGTTTGGTTCAAGAATCTCAGAAAATAAGATCTCAGATTTGCTTTCCATCTTTCCAGTTTCCCTGTCACCATGAGTTGGTAATCACTATTACCAGTTGCTTTTGTATTTGTTGAGGGATTTTTGATTATATAAATAAATACAAATACATATAAATATTTTCCTCCTACCTTTTAGCACAATTGGTAGCCTGATTATACACATTGTTTTGCACCTTTTTTTAAAGATAAGAGTATCACTTTGTCAACTCTCTGTAGAGTGATGTGGTGTCATAGCTCACAGCAGCCTCAAACTCTTGGGCTCAAGTAATCCTCTTGCTTCAGCTTCTGAGTAGCTGGGACTACAGGCACCCACCACAACACCCAGCACTTTTTATCTTTTTTTTTTTTTTTGAGACAGAGTCTCTCTATGTCGCCCTCGGTAGAGTGCTATGATGTTACTGCCTGGCTATTTTTTTGTTACTGTTGTCATTGTTGTTTAGCAGGCCCTGACCAGGTTCGAACCCACCAGCCCTGGTGCATGTTGCTGGTGCTCTAACCACTTAGCTAAGGGGTACTGAACTGATGCTGGTTATTTTTAGAGATAGGGGTCTCCCTTTTGCTCAAGCTGGTCTCAAACTCTTGAGCTCAGGCGATCTGCCTTCCTCATCCTCCCCAAAGGTCAGGATTACAGGTGTGAGCCACTGCTCCCAGCCTGTTTTGCACCTTAGACAGATTTTTTCGAATGAAAATCTCTTTCAGGGATTAAATGAGAACTTCATTCTCAGTAGAATTTTTAAATTAATAGTGTAAATATAAAACAAAGCTGGTTTAAAGACAAAACAGTGGGATGCATGGCCCTTTCAGGCTTTTCCAATCTGTCCAATGACATTTCAGTCATTGATGGACCATGTATATGAAGGTGGTGCCATAAGATTATAAATGAAACACATATATAAACCTGATATGTGTATGTGGCACTTGATACTGACTTACAGGTCAAGTAGAAGTGATTAGTAATCAGTAATGGTTCTGAGACATTTGGTTTTCCATACCAAAAAATATACATATCATCTAGGTTTGTGTGAGTTGTCTCTATATTTGCACAATAACAGTATTGCCTAAAGATGAGTTTCTCAGAATGTATCCACGTTGGTAAGTTACATGTTGTTATCCCCATCCCAACATTGCAGTGAACTTTGTGATAGGTTTTTTTTAAATGGCTTAATAAGAAGAAAAACTGTTATTTAGATACTTTGGTTTTAGATTTGTGTAGCTGAATTTCAAATTCTGCCTGTTGTTTCTCACATCAAACGTAGTATCTTCTTAAATATGAGACTGCAACATTTATTTTTTCCTTTCGCTTCTTGACTGAATGATCAGGCTTATATAATAGTGAAGAGAGGGTACAACTTCAACCTTTTATCTTCTGATTGCTTTTGAAAATGCCAGGTTTCATACAGGCATTTTGGTGAGATGTCTCAAAGTGAAACAATAGAGAATACATTATGCAAATACATTAAAATTTTAAGCCAATAAAGCCTTGTTTGTAAACTCTAAAGATGTACCTTTTATAAAACATAACTAATGAATAGGTCTTCCTTTGTGGATTATGAGACCATGGTTCCTTGAGTAACTGTTGATGTTTCAAGGAAAGGATTATTGTCTAGAGTTGTTTTTTTGTTTTTTTTGAGATAAAGTCTCACTCAGTTACTCTGGGTAGAATGCCATGGTGTCATTAGAGCTCACAGCAACCTCCAAACTCTTAGGCTCATGTGATCCTCTTGCCTCAGCCTCCTAAGTAGCTGGGGCTCCAAATGCTTACCACACTTGGCCCGCCACAATGCCTGGCTGGTTTTTCTATTTTTAGTAGAGACAGAGGTCTGGCTCTTGCTCAGGCTGGTCTTGAACTCCTGAGCTCAACCATCCACCAGCCTCAGCCTCCTAAGGGCTAGGATTACAGATGTGAGCCATCACACCTGGCCTGGAATCATTTTTTATTGTACATCTAGTTTATTTGACAAGTATCTGTCTCTGCAACTTTTACTGTAGTTAAAGGAAAATCTTGTATAATATATGTATGCCTATACTTAATATCACACATAAATGCACATACATATATATATGGACTTTATAGCCTTCACTTTTATTTTTTGGTGTTAACTTTCAGTGAGATTCTGATTTAATAACTAATTTTACTTGGCAAAAGTCTTTTTTTTCATTAGTGGGAGAATATATGTGAATCGTCTGTGTCTCTACTACAAATATATTAAAAAGAACTTGTAAAAGAGTTATCTGCATTAAAATCATTGTTTTTGTTATGTTTGGTTTTTTGTAGATAATACCTCACCATCTTTTAAGAGATAACTCAACTGTTTTATAGGTTAAAAACATTATCTTGGGAATGAATATAGATGAGATGAAAATACAGAAATAGCGTATACTAAAGAAAAGCTTATCTATTTTGAATTCTAGGGTTTTATTTTCATTTGTCTTTAAAGGTCTTGTTGAACTGAAGGGATTTATATTGTTCATATCTGCAGGTTGGGCCTTGAGGTGAAAAAAGAAGAAAATCTTGCTGATTGGTATTCTCAAGTGAGTATGCATTTAGTTGATTTTTATGTTGTAAATTTTTGTAACACCACTTTATGTTTAGATTCTAAAGTTGAGGTACAAAGTTAATAGTATTAATGTCTAATATCTTTAACAATACATAGAAGTCATTTAATAAGTGACAGTTTTCAAAGCATTGTCAGATAAAGTACTGAATTGAAAAGTAGCTCCATGAGATAGTCATTATTTGATTTTTTTTTTAAATAGTGTGGTGAAGGGATTAGTTCAGAGTCGCAAAGGTAACAAATACCAGAGACAAGATTGAAATCCAAGTCTTTCTTTTTTTTTTTCATTTCGATCATTTTATTAATGAGTCTTCAGTGTGAGCAGAGCTCAATGGGAACAGCTCATCTTGACTCCAGGTCGAATGGGGTCACATGGGAGGCTTGATGGGGTTGGAGGATTCACTTCCAAGCTGGCTTACTCACATGAATTGCAATTTTAGCTTCTCCAGGGGGGGCGGTTTGGCTGCCTAACAGAATGCTGGCCTCAGACATTTTACAAGGCAGCTCAGGACTCGAAAGGCAAATCTCCCAAGAGAAGAAGGCAGTAGAAGCATGTTCTTTTTTTGTCAAGCCTCTGCAATATTACGTCTGCTGCATGCTATCCCTGAGGGCGGACATAGAGGTTTGCACAGGTTCAAGGGGAAAAAAACTTCCTCCACAACTCAGTGGGAGAAATGAAATCCAAGTCTCAAGAGTTTGGAACCCAGTTATCTATGTTGTTTCTCCATATACTAAGGTCTGCTTTACTTGCATCGTAACCTTCTTCATTAAGGGAATGTATCAATAGTGGAAGTTCGAGATTTGAATTTTGGTTATCATACTCTTGCCACTTGTACTAGAATTTTGATTCAGTTTAGGTTTTAAAGACAATATTTTTCTTTTAAAAAGGTCATCACCAAGTCAGAAATGATTGAGTACTATGATGTAAGTGGCTGCTATATTCTTCGTCCCTGGGCCTATTCCATTTGGGAAACCATCAAAGACTTTTTTGATGCTGAGATCAAGAAACTGGGTGTTGAAAACAGCTATTTTCCCATGTTTGTGTCCCAAAGTGCATTAGAGACAGAGAAGACTCATGTTGCTGACTTTGCCCCTGAGGTAGGTTAGCTTATTTTATGGTTTTTGAAGTACTCTCTCATAAACGTGAAAGGTTGTTTTCAATAGTGTATAACAACCAATTTAGATGGCGTAGTCGGTGGACAGGGCACTGGCCACATACACTGGCTTCGAATCCAGCCTGGGCCAGCTAAAACAACAATGACAACTGCAAAAAAAAAAAAATAGCCAGGCGTTGTGGTGGGCACCTTAGTCCCAGCTCCTTGGAAGGCTGAGGCAAGATAATCACTTAAGTCCAAGAGCCCGAGAGAATCGCTTAAGCCCAAGAATTTGCTTAAGCCACAGTTTTATTCTCTGTACAGTATACTTCTGTGGTGCTACAGAAGTATACCCAGGGCAACAACTTGACACTCTGTTTCAAAAAAAAAAGAAAAGAAAGCAAAAAGGTTGGGAAAGGGGAGAGAAGGAGGGGGAAAGGAAGAATAAAGAGAGGGAAGGAGGGAGGGGGTGGGAGTCCCCGTGTATTCCCAAGACTGGAATATAAGAGGGACTTTACCTAACAAATGCAGTCAGTGTAACCTGTTTTCTTGTACCCTCAATGAATCCCCAACAATAAAAAATAATTAAAAAAAAAACCAACAAACAATTTAGAGAAATGAAAAGCCATTTTTTGCTAAAAAGTTTTACTTTTACCTCTATGGCAAGTTGTGTCACATTAACTAATTGACTTTTCCTTTTCTCACAGTTTATGTACCTTTCCTTACAGAGAGCAGCAATTATTTTAACTGATATAAGCAAAAGCTGAAATAGAAAAAATTTGCCTGCATTTGTACTGTTGCTGTAGAATGCTGTCAGAAAAAAATGTATCAAAAATGATTTTATTTTACTAGGTTGCTTGGGTGACAAGATCTGGCAAAACAGAGTTGGCAGAACCAATTGCCATTCGTCCTACTAGTGAAACAGGTAAGGTTGGACCTTGGAGCGCAGGAAAAACCTCATTGAAACATTAGAGAAAACTTCTAGGGTTAAATCTCAACTTTTATTTTGTGATATTCATAATCTTGACACTATAAAGTTTAATTCCTGTTGATAAAGATTGAATGGAAACTTAAGTTGTCTAGAATTTTATTTTCTGTACAGTATTCATCACAGAGCTCTTTATCATTAGACATGGGTTTAAAAAAAAACTCAGTTTTTTACTTTGTGCTGTCAGTTTTAGAGCTTTTCACGGAATTTGGGGGAAGGTAATTTTTATTCTTAGAATTGATTATAAAGTTGCAAACACTAACTCTTTTTTTTTTTTTTTGAGACAGAGTCTCACTGTCTTGCCCTCAGTAGAGGGCTCTGGCATCTCAGCTCACAGCAACCTCAAACTCTTGGGCTTAAGCAATTCTCTTGCCTCAGCCTCCCAGGTAGCTGGGACTACAGGTGTCCACCACAATGCCTGGCTATTTTTTTGTTGTCGTTGTCCTTGTTGTTTAGCAGGCCAGGGCCCCGTTTGAACCCTCCAGCCCCGGTGTACGTACTAACCCCTCACTGAGCTATGGGCAC
This sequence comes from Nycticebus coucang, assembly GCF_027406575.1. Taxonomy (NCBI): domain Eukaryota; kingdom Metazoa; phylum Chordata; class Mammalia; order Primates; family Lorisidae; genus Nycticebus; species Nycticebus coucang. The sequence goes on from NC_069789.1 coordinate 41,117,211, forward strand.
CAAGCCAGCACGCACTAATTCTTTATGCCATATTTTCTTTTCAGATTTTGTTAATCATTTTAATAATACTCTTAGATTTACATTCATGTGGGGTTTTTAAAGGTTACTCTAAGTATGTTCATTTATATCATCTATTATTAAAACAATGTTGTGAGGAAAGTGAGGCAGTACTGTTCTATTTTACAGATTAAGAGAGGTCTCTGAAAGATTAAATGATTTCCTAAAATCACACAAAGTTAAATGGGAAAGCCACTGGAGTTTTTAAGCATTTAGGTTTAATGTTTTTCAAAACAATTATCCATTTGTAGAGTGAGGAATGTTTGTTCTTTTTAGATACTTCTAGTGATACTCTTCTACAGTAGATTATTGAAATTATGATACCAACTTCCTTTCTCAGACTATCTTGGCAAAAAAATTTGTTTTGTTTTAGATCATGGGCACCTTCACTTAGTAATAATTTATGACAAGAGCTTTCATACGCTGGGTAGATGTGTAAGATCTAACTTCAATTTTAGTCTAATGTAACTGTACTGGATTCCACAAATTGTTTAAGTTCTCTAAGCTCAGCTGCCACATCTTTGAAATTGAAATTGAGGTTGTAACAGCTACTTCATGGGTTGGATGTGAGAATAATGAATATAAAGAACTTAAGATAGAATACAAGATATACTAGTATTCTTTTTGTTTGTTTTTGAGATGGAGTCTCACCACATCACTCTCGGTAGAGTGCTATGGCATCACAGCTCATAGCAACCTCAAACTCCTGGGCTCAAGCGATTCTTTTGCCTCAGCCTCCCAAGTAGCTGGGACCATAGGTGCCTGCCACAATACTTGGCCATTTTTTTGTTGCAGTTGTCATTGTTGTTTATCTGGCCCTGGCTGGGTTCGAACCTGCCACTCTCTGTAATATACTAGTGTTTTTAAAAACAAACAAAATATGAGAAGTAGTCAAAGTAAATTAAATGGTAAATGTAGATCACATATGAAGAATATAAAATATGGGCCAGGTATAGTGGTTCATAACTTAATCTAGCACTTTTGGAGGCCAAGGCAGGAAGATTTCTTGAGGCCAGAAGTTTGAGGTTGCAGTGAGCTATGATGACACCACTGCACTCTAGTCCAGGCAACAGAGTGAGACCCTGTTTCCAAAAATACATATAAAGACAGTAGAACCTCCATAGTTGACCACCTTCTTAAGTTGACCTGATTTTTGTAGACCAGGAATATGCTAAGGCCTAGTTCCTTATGTTGACTACCTTCATGTCTTGACCAGTTTCTTATAGTCCCTTGGGTGGTCAACTTAACAGAGTTCTATTATATATAAAATACAATGAAGTTCAAGTAGATTTATACACTTTAATAATCTTTATGAAATAGATAATGCTGGGCGGCGCCTGTGGCTCAGTCGGTAAGGCACCCGCCCCATATACCGAGGGTGGCGGGCCCCGGCTGAACTGCAACGAAAAAAAAAAAAGCTGGGCGTTGTGGCGGGCACCTGTAGTCCCAGCTACTCCGGAGGTTGAGGCAAGAGAATCGCTTAAGCCCAGGAGTTGGAGGTTGCTGTGAGCTGTGTGATACCACGGCACTCTACCGAGGGCCATAAAGTGAGACTCTGTCTCTACAAAAAAAAAAAAAAAAGAAAAGAAATAGATAATGCTATTTACTTAACCATTATAAACATTGGAAATAGATTTGCACAAATATACACTTAATTCTTATTTATTATGTTACTGGTTTAAATCTTACCAGATTCAAAGGAGAAATAAAACCCAAGTGATCAACTGCCGCTCTTTTCTTGTCTTTCAGTAATGTATCCTGCATATGCAAAATGGGTGCAGTCACACAGAGACTTACCCATCAGGCTCAATCAGTGGTGCAATGTGGTGGTAGGTATTATACACCCTTCATGAATTCTTTTATTATTATCATTCTGGTTTTTATAAAGAGCTTTTTTGTGTCCTTTTCCTTTTCCTTGAGACAGTTTCACTTTGCTACCCTCAGTAGAGTGCTATGGCATCATACCTCACAGCAACCTCAAAGTCTTGGGCTTAAGTGATTCTCTTGCCTGAGCCTCTTGGGTAGCTGGGACTATAGGCGCCTGTCCCAACGCCCAGCTATTTTTAAAGATGAGGTCTTGTTCTGCCTCAGGCTGGTCTCGAATTCCTGAGCTCAGGCAGTTCACTTCCTCGGCCTAGCAGAGTGCTAGGATTATAGGCGTGAGCTACCATATCCGGCCTTTTTCTTTTCAAAGGTTTGGGAATATGGACACATTTTTGAAATATTTTGGATTACAGTTAGAATTTTTGATTTCTTACCATGGAAAGTTGTTAATAGAAATTGTGAAGTTCTTTTTAATGACCAAATTGTATTCTTGCCTCTTTTAGCGTTGGGAGTTCAAGCACCCTCAGCCTTTCCTGCGTACTCGTGAATTCCTTTGGCAGGAAGGGCACAGTGCTTTTGCTACTTTTGAAGAAGCAGCAGAAGAGGTATAGGAAGTTGTCTTCCTTATTAACTATATCCCATTTCTTTGTTCAGGCTCTGCTATTTTATTTTGTTACTTAAAATTTATATAACACCTATTAAAAGAAAAATCAAATTAATTCAAAAGTACTATATGGGTTTAAGACACCACTTATTGAAATGTTTAGTAAATAAAATACTGTTTTAAACTTCCAGGTGAAAATACTTTTGGACTTTAATGTGTGGAAAAATTATAACCCCATGATTGAAATTAATTACTTTTTAGGAAATTTGTGTGATTAGTGTGTATCTTTAATAAACACGTATTTTCTCTTAATACTCTAAATTGACGTACATTTTAAAAAGTTAATGAAGAACTTTTCATACTGCTTTGTGAACTGTCTTCCTTAATAAATTCACATTGGCTGCTTTCACCTTTTTAGGTATTTATTTTTTTATTTAGTTATTTGTTGTTTAAAGTACTTTTCCCAATGCAGTTAGTTTTAAATAGAGTAAATGTTTTACATACATTCATCTATAATGAGTAATATACTCTAAATTTGAACACATTTACAATTAAAATGTTGATACAGGTCTTGGTGATACTTGACTTATATGCTCAAGTATATGAAGAACTCCTGGCAATTCCTGTTGTAAAAGGAAGAAAGACTGAAAAGGAGAAATTTGCAGGAGGAGACTATACAACTACAATAGAAGCATTTATATCTGCTAGTGGAAGAGCTATCCAGGTATCAGACTGCTGCATAGGATTTATAGGTGACTGTAAGCACAAGCCATGGAAAGATACAGGAATTTCTTCTGTCAGAGAAATAGTCTCTTTTACAGAATAAATATTTCATGTGCTTTCCATATCATAATTTCAAGCAAGTCCCATTTCCGTAAATATTCAAGGTCTGTTAAATCATGACATGTGTTCTAAATTACCAAAGTATGGATTCCTTTTTAACCTTTGTAGGTGAAGTTATTCATGTGAAAGGAGCTACCCAGAGCAAAAAATTTGGAAATAATTTTTTTTTAATAATTCTTGTCTCTTGTTATGCGTATATTTTAAAACTTTATTTAATGTAAAAGGGAGATAAAAGCTCTAGTGCCATTTAAAGGCATGTGGTCTTACAGTAATCATTTGCAAAGTTGTAATAAGTTATTAAAACTAAATTATTAAAACTAAATTTCTCTATTTTAGGGAGCAACATCACATCATTTAGGGCAGAATTTTTCTAAAATGTTTGAAATCATTTTTGAAGATCCAAAGGTACCAGGAGAGAAGCAATTTGCCTATCAGAATTCCTGGGGCCTGACAACTCGGACTATTGGTGTTATGACCATGATTCATGGGGATAACATGGGATTAGTATTACCACCCCGTGTAGCCTGTGTTCAGGTAAGAAAAATATTTCTGCTTATTGTTCATTTTATAAAATACAACTCATATTTAATTACTAAAGGGAATCGGAAAGGGCACAGCTCACAGAAACTTCAAACTCTTACGCTCAAGCGATTCTGTTGCCTCAGCCTCCCAAGTAGCCGGAACTAAAGGTGCCCGCCACAGTGCCTGGCTATTTTGTTGTAGTTGTCATTATTGTTTGGCAGGTCCGGGCAGCTCCCTAGCCACTAAGCTACAAGCGCCAAGCTGGAAAAGGTGATTTTTCTGAATACCATTCTAGTGGATATCTCTGATAATATAAACAACATAGACTATAGTATTGTGTAACTGTATCATTTGCACTGTTTCTTACTCTTTTTTTGTTTGTTTTTGTTTGTTTTTTGAGGCAGTCTTACCATGTCACCTTCAGTAGAGAACATCACAGCTCACAACAACCTCAAACTTTTGGGCTCAAGTGATCCTCCTGCCTCAGCCTCCCAAGTAGCTGGGACTACAGGCATCCGCCACAACGCCCAGCTTTTTGTTGTTGTTGCAGTTGTCATTGTTGCTTAGCATGCCGGGACTGGGTTCGAACCCACCAACCTCAGTGTATGTGGCTGGCTCCGTAATCACCGTGCTATGGGCACCGAGCTTTTCTTACTCTTTTTTTGAGACAGTCTCACTTTGTCGCCCTCAGTAGAGTACTGTGGTGTCACAGCTCACAACAACCTCAAATTCTTGGGCTTAAGCCATTCCCTTGTCTCAGCCTCCCAACAAGCTTAGCTGAGATTATTGGCATCTGCTATAACACCTGGCAATTTTCTTGAGACGGGGTTTTGCTCTTGCTCAGGCTGGTCTCGAACCTGTGACCTCAGTCAATCCACCCTTCTGGCCCTCCCAAGTGCTGGGATTACAAGTGTGAGCCACCTTGCACGGCTCTTACTCTTAATTTTTAAAGGAACTTTGTATAAAACATTTTTAGAAATCATTTTTTGAAGTGGTTTATAATAGGTGAAATGAAGTATAAGTAGGTTAAGTGAAAATGCATGTAGCATGGTAACTGATATGTAGGTCATTAGTAGCTGGTCCATGTTAAGATTCATAGTCACTAGAAGGCTTTGACCCCTGCATATTATATAGTTATAGGACCTCATTACTTTTATATGTTGTTTCATTTGGGAACACTTTTGGATTCTAGGTGGTGGTTATTCCTTGTGGCATTACAAATGCACTTTCTGAAGAAGACAAAGAAGCACTGATTGAAAAATGTAACGATTATCGCAGGCGGCTACTCAGTGTTAGCATTCGAGTTAGAGTTGATTTACGAGAGAACTATTCTCCAGGTTGGAAATTCAACCATTGGGAGCTCAAGGTAAGTTTCTTAGTTGTAACTTTTATCCCTCATTCTCTCAAGTGTTAGGTTTCCTCTATTCTACAAGTTTTCATAAAACTTTTTCATTACTTTTTCTCTATCTTGATAGTTGTAAATTCTTTTCTTAAACTGTATGTTGAGTGCTAACACAATTCATAGCTGTGTAATAGCAATACCTAACATTTATATCTTTGCTAAATTAAAATTGTTTTAGTAGAATCTTATTTTTATTATGTCTCAAAAACAATGATCTTAAAGGCTTTATTTATGATTAATAATCTTATGTGGCTAGTATACTAAAACAATAAATAAATCATTTAAACAGTGAGATCATCCAAATAATGGCATGTGAGCACTACCTAGCTATTATTTTTATAGCTAGTATTTATTGTCTTACTTGTTTTAAATGACCCCTGAGGTAAATCTTTTGTTCTCAAAAAGAAACGTGGTGGGCACCTGTAGTCCCAGCTACTTGGGAGGCTGGGGCAAGAGAATTGCTTGAGGCTGAGAGTTTGAGGTTCTGTGAAATAACTGTGATATAACAGCACTCTACCCAGGGTAACAAAGGGGGACTCCGTCTCAAAAAAAACAAACTTGATTCCTAGGCTGGGCGCCATATGCCTGTAATCCTAGTGCTCTGGGAAGCGAAGGCAGTTGTATTGCTTGAACTCAGGAGTTCAAGACCAGCCTGAGCAAGAGTAAGACCCTGAATCTACTAAAAAAGTAGAAAAACTAGCCAGCCATGCTGGTATGGGCCTGTAGCCTAAGCTATTCTGGAGGCCGAGGCAGAAGAATTGCTTGAGCCCAGAATTTGATGTTGTTGTGAGCTATGATGATGCTATGGCACTGCCCAGGGGACAAGATAAGACTTGATTTCAAATAAATAAACAAACAAACAAACTTGATGCCTAAAATTAACTATGAAAAAGAGTTTTACTATCTATTAGAAAGCATTAGTAATACTTTCAAATATCATTTTAGTTCTCTTTATTCCCAAAAATTCCTGAGAAAAGACATTTTGGGAGCTCTCGATGTATGTTCACTTGAGAATGATTAACTTTGTAAAGTGTGTAAGCGTGTGAGTGATGTATATGTATGTTGTGAGACTCATTCAGATTAATAACGTGAGATTTAGTATACTTTGGTTGTAAGACCCAAACCCAGCAACTCAATCATTCTTCTTCAGTATCCTTTCCCATTATGAAAATAGAAAGGGGGAAATAATATGAGTGAATTAACTACTTTTCTTTTTATTGTGCTAAAGGATTAAGGTAATTTTGTTTTGCTCTTGAAAAGAAATAACAATTTATTTATAACTGAATTCATAACTAGTTACATGGAAAAAACTGTCAATAAAGTATTAATATTTGCCTTCCATCTTGTCTTTAGATTACCTTTCCGACTTTGGCTTTTCATTATCCCCTTTCCTATTCTTCACAGTCACTGTTTTTCCACCTTCATCTTTGCTTATGCTATTTCTTTCATCTGAGTTCTAGGATTTTTTTTTTTTTTTTTTTGAGGCAGTCTCACTATGTCACCCTCAGTAGATTGCTGTGGTGTCACAGCTTACAGCAATTTCAAACTCTTGGGCTTAAGCGATTCTCTTGCTTCAGCCTCCCAAGTAGCTAGGACTACAGGCGCCTGCCACAATGCCCGGCTATTTTTGTTGTTGTTGTCATTGTTGTTTTAGCTGGCCCCAGGCTGGGTTTGAACCCGCCAGCCTCCATATATGTGGCTGTCGCTCTTAACCATTGAGCTATGGGTGCTGAGCCAAGTGAGTTGTAAAAAAAAATTTTTTTTTTTTAAGTTGAGACAGAGTCTCACTATTTTGCCCTTGGTAGAGTGCGTCACAGCTCACAGCAACCTCAAACGCCTGGGCTTAAGCGATTCTCTTGCCTTAGCCTCCCAAGTAGCCGGGACTACAGTTAGCCACCACAATGCCCAGCTATTTTTTGTTGCAGTTGTCGTTGTTGTTTAGCTGGCCCGAGCCAGGTTCAAACCCTCCACCCTCAGTGTATGTGGCTGGCACCATAACCACTGTACCACGGGCACCGAGTCAAGTTGTAAAATATTTTATCATGAAAATGAACTTTCCTGCCTGAACCATGTGAAAATAAGATGCTAACTTGGTACTTAATCATCATGTAGACATGTTTTTCCACGTAATCACAGTACAGCCAGTACAAAGTCAGTGTATTAGCATTAGTACATCACTACCATCTAATTCTAAAACCCTATTCAGGTTTTGTGAGTTGTCCCGTTAGTGTCTGTCATAGAAGGAACTAGTTCAAAATTATGTGTTGCATGTGGTTATCATGTCTTTTTAATTTTTTAGTCTGGAATACTTCCTAAGTTTTTCTTTACTTACCACAATCTTCATAATCATATTTCTTATTAGTTTTTTTATTTATATTTTATGTATCCATGGTTTTCAATATTAGCCTCACTTTTTGATGCATATATGATTTTAATAGCCTTTTTGTTTTATAGGGTGTTCCTATTAGACTTGAAGTTGGGCCGCGTGATATGAAGAGCTGTCAGTTTGTAGCTGTCAGACGAGATACTGGAGAAAAGCTGACAGTTGCTGACAATGAGGCTGAGACTAAACTTCAAGCTATTTTAGAAGACATCCATATTACCCTTTTCACAAGGTAGTTTCTTGTCATTTCTGTCACTTGTCTTCAGATCCTACCTAAACATTAAGATCTGTGTGAAGGAACTTTGGTGTTGATCCAACTAGAAATAATCTTTGCCTTTGAACTCTCATGCTGATTCTTACGATGATTATTTTCTAAGTGCCTCTGCTTCTGACTGGGTTTATAGCAGTGGATTTTCTGTCTCCTGAACTAATTTGAGTTCATTTTAAAGCCAGGCTTTTATGAGATATAAATGTGAAGGATTACGCAGGTGTCCTCAAACTTTTTAAACTATCCCTCAGACTGTTGGCAGGGCCGGACTATAGTTAAAAAAAAAAAAACCATGAACAAATTCCTGTGCACACTGCACATATCTTATTTTGAAGTAAAAAAATAAAACAGGAACAAATACAATCACACCATCTCATGTGGCCCACGGGCCGCAGTTTGAGGATCCCTGGATTAAGGTATTGACTCTCCCTTGCTGGATACACATTGGCAGCACCTAGGAAGCCTTGATAGCTCAGTGGGCCCTTTCCCAGAGATACTGATTTAATTGGTCTAGAGAGGGTCTGGCAACTATACTGTTAAAAGCTCCCCTGGTCGGGTCAGACGCAACGGCTCACGCCTATAATCTCAGCACTTGGGAGGCCGCGGCAGGTGGATTGCCTGAGCTCAGGTTAGAGACCAGCCTGACCAGCCGCAGCCAGAGCGACACCCCATCTCTAAAAATAGCTGGGTGTTGTGGTGGGTGCCTGTAGTCCCAACTACTTGGGAGGCTGAAGCAAGAGGATCGCTTGAGCTCAAGAGTTTGAGATTGCTGTGGACTGTGACACTACAGCACTCTACTGAGGGTGACAAAATGAAATTCTGTCTCAAAAAAATTATAACAATAATAAAAAAAAGTTCCCCGGTGATTATAATGTAGTCAAAGCTGAGAGCTTCCTGATTTGGATAGAAAATAAGGAGTGAAGGAATGGGATGGGGCCTCAGGCCTGTCTTGACCTATAAAGAAGAGAGTCTTTTAAAATCACAGATCTTAAAGTAGGGGTACTAGAAGTTGGTGGCATTAGTATGACACTATGTTTTCTTTCTTGCTCACCTGAAGCACAGAGGAAGGCCCACATTCACTGGGAATAGGAGCTTAATTTGAGAGAGAGTATATAGTGCCTACATCTTATTTATTTCTTCATCTCCTAATGTCTTATGTATCACTAATAATAGGCTTCAGTAAGTCTGGCACTGGAAGGAATGGAACAGTTTTAGCTTTGGCTTTGGTGCTTACTTATGCATCTCTTGGCTTGCTTACCCTAAAATAGGGCAGGTAATAAGTATCTTCAGGGGTTATTTTAAGGATTTGTCTGGCCTACAAAAGATATATGAAGTCTGACAATTAAGATCATGAACTCATCATTGAAAAAGTACTCCATGCCTCATTGAATATCACTGTGGTCACCTTCAAAGTGTTCCCTTGGGAAGCCATGCACCAATGCCAGCGCCTAAACTCGTTTTCTGGAATGGACATCTGAGCTGTTGTTGATGCTCTGAATGTCATCAAAATACCTTCCTTTTAATATTTCCTTTATCTTTGGGTAAAGAAAATGTCATTGGGGGCCGGATCAGGTAAGTAGGGAGGGTATTTGTTCCACTGCAGTTATTTGTTCACTAGGTAAAAACTCCCTCAAAGATGGTGCTGGTACACTTTCATGATGCAAGAGCTGTGAGTTGTTGCCAAAAAGCTCAAGTCATTTTTATCTAATTTTTCAGGCATCCTTTCAGCATTTGCAAATAGTAAACTTGGTTAACTATTTGTCCAGTTGGTAAAAATTCATAATGAACAATCCGGTACCAAAAAAGGTTAGCAACATTGTTATGACTTTTTTTTTTTTTTTTTTTTTTTTAAAGACATGTCACCCTGGGTAGAGTGCCGTGGCATCACAACTCATAGCAACCTCAAACTCTTGACCTCAAGTGTTCCTCTTGCCTCAGCCTCCCAAGTAGCTGGGACTACAGGCGCCCACCAAAACGCCCAGCTATTTTTTGTTGCAGTTGTCATTGTTGTTTAGCAGGCGCAGGCTGGGATCAAACTCCCACCCTCAGTGTATGTGGCTGGCACTATAACCATGTGCTACAGGTGCCGAACCTGTCATGACTCTTGATTTGTACTGACGGATGTGCAGAATTGGCTGACTTCCACTGTGCACTTTGAAGCTTTGTTTCAGGATTGTATTGGTATACCCATGTTTCATCACCAGTGACAACATGACCCAAAACATCATTTTGCCTCTACCTAAAAGGTCTTGGCAAACTTAGACTCTCCTTTGCTTTTGTTCGTTGGTGAGTTCCTTCAGGATCAATTTTGCACAGACCTTTCTAATACCAAGATTGTCCTGTTTATTGATTGATGTTTACTTGGTCTGCTGTGCTTCTCATAGTCAGCCAACAATTTTGACACACAATTCAATGAGGTTTTGCAATGTTTTCATCAGTTAGGCTCTGTACTGGCCACCCTGACCTCTCTTCATCAATGGTGCTTTCTCTCCCCTTACAAAAATGTTTAATCTATTTGTATACTTCTGTTTTCTTCATGGCATTATCCCCATAAACTTGGACTAACATGTCTCTGATTTCACTTATACTGTTGCCAGGTTTAACAGGAAATTTAATGTTTATTCATTGCTCAAATTCAAGCTCCAACATTTCTTGCAATGGCACCCAAAAACATGAAACAACAATAATGAATGCCACTCAGCAAGACAGTACCACACATCAACACAAACACAGCTGTGGACATGGGTATACCTAGATTATGAACCCTTCCCAAGTTGTTTGATAGTGCTGCCAACATGAGTACATGGTAGTAAGTTTGCAAACTTAATTTTCAGACCTTATAATTCATTTGAAGCTTATCTGAACTAAGAACAGGTCTTTCATCAGAGATTAAAGATTAGCAAGCTGCTTCTTATTGCTCTCATTTATATAATGCATTTAGTGCAGTGGTTCTGTTCTAGGGATTCTTTTCAGAATCACCTGGGAGCTTTGGGAATAGAAACATGTCTGAACCTCGCACCTGAATATTCTGATTCATTTGTCTTAAGATAGGTTCTCTTTGGCTGTTCCATTGAGATACTCTGTGTGATTCAGATGCCTATCTCTGAGAAGAAAACCACTGCTTCAGTGGCTAAAAAGCAGTTCTTTCACATTTCTGTTCGGTAAATTTGGTTTAATGTAAATTTCATGAAGATGCATTTTTCCCTTTTCTCCCCAAATTGGCCCTCTTTTAAAGGGTGCTTACACTTTTATAAATTCTTTGAGAATAGTATTTTTCCTTTTTATTTACTGCAGTAATACAAAAAAATTAGGACATTCTGGGTAGGCACTCAGATATGAATATCTACCCTGTGTAAATATTTGCTGGATAAATTTATAATAGATGATATTTTTATAGAAGACATTGTTATCAAGCTTTATCCTATAGTCAAGTTCCCGACTTTTTTTTCCTTTTACATGTGAAATACTTAACTAAATATTTTGTATTTGGTTTACTTTTTTTTTAGACAGAGTCTCACTTTGTCACCCTCAGTAGAGTACCGTGGAGTCTCGGCTCACAGCAACCTCAAACTCTTGGGCTTAGTGATTCTCTTGCCTCAGACTCCAAGTAGCTGGAACTACAGGCGCCCACCACAATGCCAGGCTATTTTTTTGTTGCAGTTGTTATTGTGGTTTAGCTGACCCAAGTTGAGTTTGAACCGGCCAGCCTGGGTATGTGGCCAGCACCCTACCCACACAGCTATGGGCACTGCAGTAATTTTTTGTTCCTATAGTTTTATATATATGAAAATACAGAAAAATCATGAAATACTAAAAAAAAGAAAGGAAAAACAATGCTAGCTGTAATCTCAGTGTCCAGATATAATTAATGAAAATATTGTGGTGTGTTTTCCTTTTTTTCTATATGAGTGGGTGAAAATGAGTATGTGTAGCTAATATTACTTTGCATACACAAACTCAGATTATAATTTTCCACTTAACATAAGCTTGTCTTACTGTTAGGTTTTGATTTCACTTTTTTTTTTTTTTTTTTATTGTTGGGGATTCATTGAGGGTACAATAAGCCAGGTTACACTGATTGCAATTGTTAGGTAAAGTCCCTCTGATTTCACTTTTTTATCTTACACAGTTTAACTATTTATAAAATATAGGTCCTTTGAAAAGATCTAAATTCTAGATGGAATATTATTAGGATAATATTACTTCCACATTATTTAAGGTGTCAAATCATACTGGCTTACAGGTAGAATCTTGTTTTGCCACATTCAAAGAAACTAATATATGAAATAATTTTATTATATCAAGGATATGATAATGTAGACTTTGTTACAGGGATGTCCAACCTTTCTTCTTTCCTGCCATACGTTGGAAGAATAAGAGTTACCTTGGGCCACACAGTCAGGACACAAACACTAACTAATGAAAGCTGGTGAGCAAAAGGAAAGGTCCATGCATACTTTCTGTGACATCTCATACCACAGAGGAGACGACAGTCCTCAAATAATTAGCAGGTGGCCTGCGGCAGGTTGGACACCCTTTGTAGACTGTTTCTAAGATTGGTTAGTTCACATTAGACTGTATGGGTTTTATAATGTCAAATATTTGAACAGTTACTTTTAGTTATTCTTTTAAGAAATTCTACCTAAGTGAAGTAGACTAGGCTGTTGTAACCAAGGGAAGATGAAACTGAGTTTGAAGAATACCTTCCAAATTCTTTCATAGAATTGTGTGAGAACAGGATTGCAGGTCTTCATTTTATGGGCTCTGCTATCCCCTAGCGCGTGTTGCCATTTACATGGTCAAAACTAGATCACAGTCATCTCCAGACTGTTGCTGCTTGGGAAGTGGGAGAATGGCAGGAGCCATGCCCACTGCCTTACTGCTTATGCTTAGGAAGTGGCATATTACTTTCCCTAGATCTCATTGGCTATAATTAGTCATGTGGGCCCATCTCAATACAGAAAAGTCACAAGGAGGGGAGAGGGCACATAGAAAAAGGATGAAGAGGATGAGTAGGGGAGGCCAGTGATTACATTCATATGAGGCCCAGGAAATCGACATTTTACATAAGATAAGGTGAGTGTGTGAAGAAAATGAGGGAGTGAAGAATCAGTTATGTAGCTGTCCCAGGGTAGGTAGAAGAATGACGATCTTATCTTTATTCTATACCTGGGAATAAACTTGTAATCAGCCTTATTTGTGTTGAATCTAATGGACTTCTTAGTTTTAGGAGCTAGATTTAACCTTTAGACCTAAAGTTACAATTTGCATGTCCTTGTTTATAGGAAAGCAGCAAGGCATTTCCTTGTGAATGGTCTGTGGGGGCAGTCCTTGTAGATGGAGATGTCTGAGGCCTTTTTACTTTTCCTCGGAGGTTTGGCTGAAGCATTAAGTTGGTAACAGGTTTCTTTTAGAAGGGAATGGTATTCCATGACAGAGTCTGGGAGCTTAACTTTCCCTTTTTCATAAGGAGTTTGGGAAGGGGTGTCATAAGGTTTTGTTTTGTTTTGTTTTACAAGAGGAAACATTTTGCAGACAGCTAGCATCTCTGGCAGAGTTTCATGGTTTTAGCTCTGAGATTCAGAAAAGAACAAATATGTCTTCTCTACCCGAGTGACCACCTATGAGTCAGCCTCATGTAACATGTTACTTTGAATGTGGAACAGAAGAGTATTTATTTGCATTTTAAAAACCCAAGATTCCTCAAAAAGAGTCATATGTAGTTGTGAAAGTATCTTGAATAAGTTACATTTCTGTGTTTGTTTGTTTTGAAAACGTTTTTAAGCCTTTGTGTTTAACTCAGTAGCCTACATGGTAGTTAGACTTACTAGAGTATTTTTTTTGTTGTTGGGGATTCATTGAGGGTACAATAAGCCAGGTTACACTTGCAATTGTTAGGTAAAGTCCCTCTTGCAATCATGTCTTGCCCCCATAAAGTGTAACACACACCAAGGCCCCACCCACCTCCCTCCTTCCCTCTTTCTGTTCCCCCCCCATAACCATAATTGTCGTTAATTGTCCTCATATCAAAATTGAGTACATAGGATTCATGCTTCTGCATTCTTGTGATGCTTTACTAAGAATAATGTCTTCCACGTCCATCCAGGTTAATATGAAGGATGTAAAGTCTCCATTTTTTTTAATGGCTGAATAGTATTCCATGGTATACATATACCACAGCTTGTTAATCCATTCCTGGGTTGGTGGGCATTTAGGCTGTTTCCACATTTTGGCGATTGTAAATTGAGCTGCCAATAAACAGTCTAGTACAAGTGTCCTTATGATAAAAGGATTTCTTTCCTTCTGGGTAGATGCCCAGTAATGGGATTGCAGGATCAAATGGGAGGTCTAGCTTGAGTGCTTTGAGGTTTCTCCATACTTCCTTCCAGAAAGGTTGTACTAGTTTGCAGTCCCACCAGCAGTGTAAAAGTGTTCCCTTCTCTCCACATCCATGCCAGCATCTGCAGTTTTGAGATTTTGTGATGTGGGCCATTCTCACTGGGGTTAGATGATATCTCAGGGTTGTTTTGATTTGCATTTCTCTAATATATAGAGATGATGAACATTTTTTCATGTGTTTGTTAGCCATTCGTCTGTCGTCTTTAGAGAAAGTTCTATTCATGTCTCTTGCCCATTGATATAGGGGATTGTTGGCTTTTTTCATGTGGATTAATTTGAGTTCTCTATAGATCCCAGTTATCAAGCTTTTGTCTGATTGAAAATATGCAAATATCCTTTCCCATTGTGTAGGTTGTCTCTTTACTTTGGTTATTGTCTCCTTAGCTGTACAGAAGCTTTTCAGTTTAATGAAGTCCCATTTGTTTATTTTTGTTGTTGTTGCAATTGCCATGGCAGTCTTCTTCATGAAGTCTTTCCCCAGGCCAATATCTTCCAGTGTTTTTCCTATGCTTTCTTGGAGGATTTTTATTGTTTCATGCCTTAAATTTAAGTCCTTTATCCATCTTGAATCAATTTTTGTGAGTGGGGAAAGGTGTGTATCCAGTTTCAGTCTTTTACATGTAGACATCCAGTTCTCCCAACACCATTTATTGAATAGGGAGTCTTTCCCCCAAGGTATGTTCTTGTTTGGTTTATCAAAGATTAGGTGGTTGTAAGATGTTAGTTTCATTTCTTGGTTTTCAATTCGATTCCAAGTGTCTATGTCTCTGTTTTTGTGCCAGTACCATGCTGTCTTGAGCACTATGGCTTTGTAGTACAGACTAAAATCTGGTATGCTGATGCCCCAGCTTTATTTTTGTTACAGAGAACTGCCTTAGCTATACGGGTTTTTTTCCGGTTCCATACAAAACGCAGAATCATTTTTTCCAAATCTTGAAAGTACGATGTTGGTATTTTGATAGGAATGGCATTGAATAGGTAGATTGCTTTGGGAAGTATAGACATTTTAACAATGTTGATTCTTCCCATCCATGAGCATGGTATGTTCTTCCATTTGTTAATATCCTCTGCTATTTCCTTTCTGAGGATTTCATAGTTTTCTTTATAGAGGTCCTTCACCTCCTTCGTTAGGTATACTCCTAGGTATTTCATTTTCTTTGAAACTATGGTGAAGGGAGTTGTGTCCTTAATTAGCTTCTCATCTTGACTGTTATTGGTGTACACAAAGGCTACTTAGACTTGTGGACATTGATTTTATATCCTGAAACATTACTGTATTTTTTGATGACTTCTAGGAGTCTTGTGGTTGAGTCTTTGGGGTTCTCTAAGTATAAGATCATGTCGTCAGCAAAGAGGGAGAGTTTGACCTCCTCTGCTCCCATTTGGATTCCCTTTATTTCCTTGTCTTGCCTAATTGTATTGGCTAGAACTTCCAGCACTACGTTGAATAGTAAAGGTGACAGAGGACAACCTTGTCTGGTTCCAGTTCTAAGAGGAAAAGCTTTGAATTTTACTCCATTCAGTAAAATATTGGCTGTGGGTTTGTCATAGATAGCTTCAATCAGTTTTAGAAATGTGCCACCTATGCCTATATTCTTCAGTGTTCTAATTAGAAAAGGATGCTGGATTTTAGCAAATGCTTTTTCTGCATCTATTGAGAGGATCATGTGATCTTTATTTTTGCCTCTGTTAATATGGTGGATAACGTTTATGGACTTGCGTATGTTAAACCAGCCTTGCATCCCTGGGATGAAGCCTACTTGATCATGATGAATGACTTTTTTTTTTTCCTGGCCAGGGCTGGGTTTGAACCCGCCACCTCTGGCATGTGGGACCGGCGCCCTACTCCTTGAGCCACAGGCGCCGCCCGATGAATGACTTTTTTGATGATAAGCGGTAATCTACTGGCTAGGATTTTGTTGAGAATTTTTGCGTCTATATTCATGAGGTAGATTGGTCTGAAATTCTCCTTTTTGTTTGGGTCTTTTCCTGGTTTTGGTGTCAGGGTGATGTTTGCTTCATAGAATGTGTTCGGGAAGATTCCTTTTTCCTCAATTTTTTTGGAATAATTTCTGCAGTACAGGAATAAGCTCTTCCTTGAAGGTTTGATAGAATTCTGGAGTGAAGCCATCTGGACCAGGGCATTTTTTCGTTGGAAGCTTTTTTATTGTTTCTTTGATCTCAGTGCTTGAAATTGGTCTGTTCAGGAGCTCTATTTCTTCCTGGCTGAGTCTAGGGAGAGGGTGTGATTCCAAATATTGATCCATTTCTTTCACATTGTTGAATTTCTGGGCATAGAGTTTCTGGTAGTATTCAGAGATGATCTCTTGTATCTCTGTGGGATCAGTTGTTATTTCCCCTTTATCATTTCTGATTGAGGTTATTAGAGATTTTACTTTTCTATTCCTCGTTAGTCTGGCCAATGGTTTATCTATTTTATTTATTTTTTCAAAAAACCAACTCCTTGTTTCATTAATTTTCTGAATGATTCTTTTGTTTTCAATTTCATTGATCTCTGATTTGATTTTGGAGATTTCTTTTCTTCTACTGAGTTTAGGCTTAGATTGTTCTTCTTTTTCCAATTCCAGAAGATCTCTTATGAGATTGTTGATGTGCTCTCTTTCTGTTTTTCGAATGTAGGCATTTAAAGCGATGAATTTTCCTCTCAAAACTGCTTTTGCAGTATCCCACAGGTTTTGGTAGCTTGTGTCTTCATTGTTGTTATGCTCAAGGAAGTTAATGATTTCCTGTTTTATTTCTTCCTGCACCCATCTGTTATTCAACAGAAGATTGTTTAATTTCCATGCCTTTGGGTGGGGTCGAGCATTTTTGTTAGAGTTGAGTTCCACCTTTAGTGCCTTATGGTCTGAGAAGATACAAGGTAAAATTTCAATTCTTTTGATTCTGTTGATATTTGTTTTGTGTCCCAGGATATGATCAATTTTGGAGAATGTTCCATGGGGTGATGAGAAGAATGTATATTCTTTATCTTTGTGATGGAGTGTTCTATATGCGTCTATCAAGCACAGTTGTTCTAGGGTCTCATTTAAATCTCTTATATCCTTGTTTAATTTCTGTTTAGAGGATCTGTCCAGCTCTGTAAGAGGAGTGTTAAAGTCCCCTGTTATGATGGTATTATCAGATGTCATATTGCTCAGACTGAGTAAGGTCTGTTTCAAGAATCTGGGAGCATTTAAATTGGGTGCATAGATATTTAGAATTGAAATGTCTTCTTGTTGTATTTTTCCTTTGACCAATATAAAGTGACCATGTTTGTCTTTTTTGACTTTAGTTGCTTTAAATCCACCTGAATCTGAAAATAAGATTGCAACTCCTCTTTTCTTCTGAATTCCATTTGCCTGAAAAATTGTCTTCCAACCCTTGACTCGGAGCTTTAATTTGTCTTTTGAAGCCAGGTGTGTTTCTTGCAGACAGCAAATGGATGGCTTGTGTTTTTTAATCCAGTCAACCAATCTGTGTCTCTTCAGTGGGGAATTGAAGCCATTAACATTTATTGAGATAATTGATAAGTGTGGTAGTATTCTATTCGTCTTATTTTGTGAGAGTCCATTGCTTAGTTTTATCTTTTGCATCAGTGTGGAGGTTAGGTTCTGTCCTTTAATTTCTGAGTTCTTACTTTGCTGCTGATCCATTGTGGTGGTCAGTGTGCAGAACAGGTTGAAGTATTTCCTGTAGAGCTGGTCTTGTTGTGGCGAATTTCCTCAATGTTTGTATATCCGTAAATGATTTGATTTCTCTGTCAATTTTGAAGCTTAGCTTAGCAGGGTACAGAATTCTGGGCTGGAAATTGTTCTGTTTAAGTAGATTAAAGGTAGATGACCATTGTGTTCTTGCTTGGAAAGTTTCATTAGAGAAGTCTGCGGTCACTCTGATGGATTTGCCCCTGTAGGTCAACTGGCGCTTACTCCTGGCAGCTTGAAGAATCTTTTCTTTTGTCTTGACTTTGGACAGGTTCATCGCAATGTGTCTTAGAGAAGCTCGGTTAGATTTGAGGCGACCTGGGGTCCGATAGCCCTCTGAAAGCAGTGTGTCAGAATCTTTGGTAATATTTGGGAAATTTTCTTTTATAATATTCTCTAGTATGGCTTCCATTCCTCTGGGGCATTCTTCTTCCCCTTCTGGAATTCCTATAACTCGTATGTTGGAACGCTTCATAAAGTCCCATAATTCTGACAGTGAACGTTCTGCTTTCTCTCTCTTCTTTTCTGCCTCTTTTACTATCTGAGTTATCTCAAAAACTTTGTCTTCTACCTCTGAAATTCTTTCTTCTGCATGGTCTATCCTGTTGCTGATACTTTCCATTGCATCTTTAAGTTCCCTGATTGACTGTTTCATTTCCTTCAGCTCTGCTATATCCTTTTTATATTCTTCATATCTTTCATCTCTTATTTGATTCTGTTTTTGAATTTCCTTTTGGTTATTTTCCACTTTATTAGCCGTTTCCTTCATTGTTTCTATCATTTCTTTCATTGTTTTCAACATGTGTATTCTAAATTCCCTTTCCGTCATTCCTAGCATTTCTGTATAGGTGGAATCCTCTGCAGTAGCTACCTCATGGTCCCTTGGCGGGGTTGTTCTGGACTGGTTCTTTATGTTGCCTGGAGTTTTCTGCTGATTCTTCCTCATGAGTGATTTCTTTTATCTGTTTCCTTGCCCTAATTTTCCTTTCACTTCCTCTTGCTCTTTAAGTTCTCGTGCCTGTGGAAGTTGCGGCCGGGTTTAGACGGATTGAACACACGCGACCACTTGCTGGTTTTCCACTGTTTTAGTCCTCCTCTTGTGGTGCAGAAGTCTCTCGCTGACTCCCTGTATTCTCTCAGGGGTGATGATAGGCAGATCCCACCAGCCAGAGATGCCTGGAGTCCTATCTCCCCAGACTCACTGTGCCCAGATGCAAGGAAGCTGTTACTCGGCTGCCATCTTGCTCCACCTCCCAGTTCTGTGGTTCTAATGGCACCTAGAGTATTTTTCAAAAAGGAAAACTGAGACCAGAGGAGTTTAAAAAATAACCCAGATTCCCATACATAGTAAGTGGTATAGCCAGGAATGGAATGTTGGTCAATAGAGATTTAAAAACTATAATAACAAAAGCTTTGATCACTCATTGCTGTGACCTTGGCTAATTTCCAGTACTTTTAAGACTCACAGGAGAACAATAATAGGTAAGGGCCAGTCATTTCAAGTGAGAGTTGAGAATCAATTAAGTTCTTCTGACTTCTGGTAATTGTTCTTTTATTAAGTTGTGCTTATCTTATGTGTTTTTTTGTTTGCTTTTTTTTTTTTTTTTTTTTTGAGGCAGAGTCTCACTGTGTCTCCCTCAGTAGAGTCCTGTAGTGTCACAGCTCACAGCAACCTCAAACTCTTAGGTTTACGCGATTCTCTTGCCTCGGCCTCAGAAATAGCTGGGACTACAAGCGCCTGCTACAACGCCCAGCTATTTTTTTGTTGTTGTTGCAATTGTCATTGTTGTTTAGGTTGCCTGGGCTGGGCTTGAACCCACCAGCCTCTGTGCATGTGGCTGGCACCGTAACCACTGTGCTACAGGCACCAAGCCTGTTTGTTTGCTTTTGGAGGTAGATGTTTCCCTCTGTTGCCCAGGCTGGAGTGCAGTGGTGCCATCATGGCTGACTACAGTGCCTGTTCTCAAGTGATCTTCCTGCCTTAGCCTCTCAAAGTTCTAGGATTATAAGCATAACTGTGTTCAGTGCGCCTCATGTCTGTTTTAAAACTTTGTCTTGTCTTATTTGTAAAAAAAATTACGTATTCTTTTCTAATTTTTGTGGTAGGGCTTCTGAAGACCTTAAGACTCATATGGTTGTGACTAACACAATGGAAGACTTTCAGAAGATACTAGATTCTGGGAAGGTAAGTGACTTCTGAAAAGTTTTGAATATAAACATTTTAGTAAATTGCTTTTTTAATACTCATTAAGCTTATGCATTCCATTAATTCCTTTTTAAGCCAATCACACAAAATTATTAAACATTATTCAACATGATATACTCTTTTTCTACTGGCTTTCCCAAAGTGTTACTTTATACCATTTTGGGGTAATACTTGTGAATAGATTATTATGTAAAAACCCTTTCACATATTTGATATGCTGTTTCCTAAAGAATAGTGATTATCGGTATGCCCCTTAATGTCTTCATTATTGAAAATTTTTATTTTGTTATTTCAGTTTGATACAAGTTCCTAGATGTAACCATTGTTCTAGCTTTAGAAATGTAATGAACAGATTTCTAAAACAAGGTGAAAGGTCAGTTTCTTTCAATTTTCTGACCATGCCACAGCTCTAAATTGAACTTTCTAAATAATGTAAAGAACAGTGTTGCTCATGTTTACGCCTTTTTTTTTTTTTTTTTTTTAAAGAGTGGCTGCTCTGGTTCCTTGAAACTCCATAGATACTTCTTAATAGGTAGTTAATGACTCTTTAAGATTTCGTTGGTTTTCCCAGCTACTTGAGAGGCTGAGGCCAGAGAATCAATCGAGCCCGAAAGTTTGAGTTGCTGTGAGGTGTGATGCCAGGGCAGTCTACTCAGGGTGACAAAGTTGAGACTGCCTCAAAAAAAAAAAAAAAAAAAAAAGATTTCATCGATTGTGTTTATGCAGCTGTTCCTAGCTGAAACTATAAATTTCATAAAGATGAAATACTGATTTGCTAAGTTGTTAATTATTGGAATGAATCACTTGTGGACTTTAGTATTCTGGTGTACTTGTTTGATCATACAAGCAGTTCTCTGTCCCCACATTACAAGTGAGAAACCATGGGCCAGAGTCTAAATGAATTATCCCAAACTATATACAAGCCGACCTGCTGCTAGAATTCAGAGCTCTCTTCTGACTCAGTTTAGTGCACTTTCTTCTGTATCTTTTTTTTCCTTAAACTCATGCTGAGAATGAGTAAGAAATAGGCAAAAAACTTGACTGTTACATATAATTATAACCTATTACCAGGTCTCTTATTACTTGAGCTGGGAAAATGAGTTAATCTCTCTGGCTCTCAGTTTACTGTTTTGTAAAATAAGTACAAAATAGATGACTTCAAAATCCCTTTCAGGTTTATAATTCTTCAGTATTTAGCTTCCTAATCTTCTTAGTTTATTGCCTTTGTAATCTTTTACCTTTTGGGGTTCCATAATTTTTTACTTGACTCAAACTGCCTACTTTTAATAAAAGGCTAGGAAAGTACAGCCATCTGCTGGAGTGTATTTTTTCTTTCACTGTAATTTATTTATGATTTTTTCCCGTTAATTATTGGATTTTAAATGTTATTTTATTATAGAAATATGATAGTTAACTTTTGCAGCACAGTCCCTTAGGGACATTGCATAAGAGTTAATAAATCAATAGAGTAATGAAATAATCCTTTGCTTTCGAAGAAATTAATCCTAGCTGGTATTAGTGGAATGAGATCTTTAATATTATGTAAGTCACTATAGAGATTTCAATATCTATTCTAAAGTAGAACATAGAGTATTTTAGTCATATATACAAAGAATACTGTAGGACTAGAAAGCAAATTTTGTTTCTAGTATTCAGTAGTCATATCCATCCCTTATCTTACCTCATACTGTTCAGCTTAGATGTGTTGACTGACCATCAAGTAACCTTTGGGGCTGTTGCAATAAAATTGTATTTACTTGGAGGACAGAAGGAAGCAGGGATCTTTGGAACTTTGAATATAGGTGAAAGTTTGATTTTTTTTACTCTTATCTGTTGGTATGAACGAAAAATTAATGCTATTTTATATATATATTTTGCTGTTGCCATGTATTACTAATCTTTTATTAATTGTTATGATTTTTTAGTATTACTGGAACTTCTCATTAACATTTTCCACTAAGGAATTTAAGGTATTACATAGTACAAAACAGTGTGTCTTTTCTAAAACATAGATAGAAAATGATTAAAAATAAAAAGGTAATAACTTTAAAATCCATATGATCTTTTCCTATTAATGAATGCTAAACATAAATGAATAGAAATTTCAGAGTCTTTTTTTTTTTTTTTTGGAGACAGAGTCTCACTCCGTTGCCCCAGTCTAGCATGTCCTGGAGTCTACCTTGTTCACAGCAACCTCCAACTCTTGGGTTCAAGCAATCCTCCTACTTCAGATTCCCAAGTAGCTGGGACCAGTGCCTGGCTAATTTTTCTATTTTTAGTAGAGACAGGGGTTTCACTCTTGCCTAGACTGGTCTCAGAGCTATTGCTGGTTTGTTGAGCTCAAGAGATCCTCCTGCCTTAGCCTCCTAGAGTGCTAGGATTATAGGTATGAGCCCTTGCCCAGCCTCAAAGTCCTATTATTTAAACCTGACTTTGAAGCTAGAAAGAATCAAAACATGTTTTTTTAAACAAAATTTTCACTTACAACTTCAAATACATTTCATTAATAACTTGAATTTCTCCATATGCTACAAATCACTTTAAATTTTAAAAATTATTATTTTAGAAACACAAACCTAGGCTCAGCGCCCGTAGCATAGTTGTTACGGCACCAACCACATACATCGAGGGTGGTGGGTTCAAACCTGGCCCAGGCCTGCTAAACAACTGCAACAACAGCAACAAAAAAAATAGCTGGGCGTTGTGGCGGGCACCTGTAGTCCCAGCCACTTGGGAGGCTGATGCAAGAGAATCACTTAAGCCCAAGAGTTTGAGGTTGCTGTGAGCTGTGACGCGATAGCACTCCACTGAGAGCGACTTAATGAAACTCTGTCTCAAAGAAAAGAAACACAAACCTTCTCTAAGGTCTAGTAATTTTTTTCCTTAGAGGGAAAATAATATGACTTTGTTTATAAAATATTCTTAAAGTTAGAAAAATACAGTTGCAAATGTTTTTAAGTTAATAGAAGTAAAAGTTTAAAAGAAACCAGATTTGTGTTTACAACCCAAAGATGTAATACTATCCATCTACATTTACATTTATTAAAACCTAGGTCTAGAGATTTTCAAACATAAATTTCAAAATTAGGATAAAATCTTAGGTTTCTTGATTCTGCCATTACTCTATGTGAACAGTGGAAGAAAAATTGGGAATTTTTTCCTTACACACAATGATTTTTGAACTTTAAAAAATGATCCACTTAACTTGTGTAACATGTTAGAAACGTGGCATATGGTGATGTTTACCTGACGGTTACTGTTATTTGCTATCTGCCTCTTCTTTTTATCCTCCTGATAACCTTTAAGATAGAACAGGCAGTAGTCCTGATGTGAAATGAGGGAGGGGTAACTGGAGTCCAGCTTCTCCTCATGTGCTGTGTTTATTGGGACATTTTAGTATATTGCAAAGATGTCTTTGTTATGTATGTCTTCGTGTTTTATGAATGTAGGGTTGGGATAGTGAAACAACTTCACTTCCTATTTCTTATGCCTCTGAGGACAGTTCCTAGCAGGTTTGAGAAGGTCTCATGGCCTGGAAAGAGCAGGAGACTATCTTAGTTTTTGCTTATAAGTTTAATATAGAATTCAAATGTTCCTTCTATTGAATTGAATAGAAAGATTTTACAAATACTGAATACTTTCCCCTTTTTTATTAGATTGCTCAGATTCCATTCTGTGGGGAAATTGACTGTGAAGACTGGATCAAAAAGACCACGGCCAGGTAAACATATTAAATGATAAAACTTGGGAGGTATTGCAATGGAAAGGAATAGGAATATACAGCATAAATGGATAAAATTCTTACTTGTTTTCTCTTTTAGGGATCAAGATCTTGAACCTGGTGCTCCATCCATGGGAGCTAAAAGCCTTTGCATCCCTTTCAAACCACTATGTGAACTGCAGCCTGGAGCCAAGTGTGTCTGTGGCAAGAAGCCTGCCAAGTACTACACATTGTTTGGTCGAAGTTACTAAAGGATAAAACAGAACTCCCTCTCCAACTCTTCCTCACTTTTTAAAAAATTGATATTAATATCTTCTCAGATGCAGTTTTATGATTTTTTTTTAAATAAAAGTTCTAAAAGGAGGTCACATGAGACAATTATTCTTATGCTCAAATTAACTGTGGAAAAGGCTTTTCTGTAAACAACCCCAGTAATAAATATCATGAACTAATACTGTTTTATGTTATTCATTATTTCCTGAAATGCCTGTGTTTTTATGTGCTAAAAGGAAATTCCTACAAAGGGATGAAGATAATTGAAGCTGGTAACTGTGGTTGATCTAAGCATTCTTTGAAGTGTCTCAGACCTTGAACCACCACTTAAGCCATGTGTTGTATATCCTGAAGCACTTGCTTTCCGTAGCCTCTAATACTCCATCTAAAATTACCCAGAATATTTCTGTTTTAAAAAACAAAGCAAACCACAAATGGAAAAATAATAGTAATAATATAATAAAAAAGCTTTTCCTTGAGCTTCTCTTTCTCCCTAGTTACTATTGGATCTTCAAAAAAAGGTCATAATTTCTGGAAGAGTAATCAACCCTCCTAGGTTCTGCTCTTCCTCTGTACTTTTCCTTACCCTTCTGGCCTCACTGCAACACTGTTTTTACTGAGATCATTAAACGTACTTCTGACCAAAGGTAATATTCACTTCTTTGTTCTTGACTTACCACTGTGCTGCATGTGATACTCTTTATATTAAATTTATTCTATTAGCCAGGCAAGGTGGCTCATGCCTGTCATCCTAGCACTCTGGGAGACTGAGGCAAGTGGATTGCTTGAGCACATAAGTTCAAGACCATCCTGAGCAAGAACAAGACCCTGTCTATACTAAAAATAGAAAACCTGAGCCTAGAGGATTGCTTGAGCCCAAGTTGGAAGTTGCTGTGAGCTATGACACAATGGCACTCTATCGAGGGCAACAGCTTGAGACTCTCTGTCTCAAGGGGAAAAAAAAAAAAAGATTATTCTGTGACCTGCTCTCCTTCCTTTCTAATTCTTTTTGTCAGTTATGTCTCTTTTCACTGGCTTTTCTTCCTTGGCCTGCTTCTTAGACATTGATGAACTAAACTTCCATACTTGGCTCTCTTCTCTTGCTGCCTGATCACCCTTATCTCATAGCGTAAAATAGCATTCATAGGCTAATGACTCTAACATTTTTTATCTCTGAGTCTGAGCTCTAGGTCCTATTCCAGCTGTATACTGAATTCTCCAGAGTGTTGCATCAATGGTTCAGGTCAACATGTACCCAAAACTTCATTTCATGTTTTAAAAAATCAAACTGTCAGACTTCCTCCTCCTTCAGTATTTCCTGTCTGAAAGATTAGCCCTGGCAAAATGTACCCAAGCTAGAAACCTAAGAGTCGTCCAGGCAGCCCACCAACACCATCATCCATGTTCTTTTGGTTGGCAAAACATCTTTTATCACCTCTTAACATCTCTTGGGTCTCCTCTTTCACAGGCCTCCAGATTGCCTTCAGGCCTTGGTGCCTCTTGTGTTAATTATTGTAATGACTTCTAGTTTTCTTTGTCTAGACCACTCCACGTTTCCACAATGTTTTTTTCCATAAAAACAAGTTACTAAAATCGATTTTTCCCCTAAAACCCTTTTGTGGTTCACCACCACTTACAGGATAGGATGTAAACCTTAGAGTTCTCTGGGTCACGTCCCATCCAGTTTCTTCAACCTTTACAACCTATCCATTTGGGGTTTCCTATAAACAACATGCTATTTCCTGTCTCTGTCCTTTGCCTGAGTGCCTTTTGTCCCTCGTTTCTAGTCTCCTTGGTAAATCTCTTATTCCAGGACCCTGTTCCAGATTGCTTTTCTACTTGGTAGTAATAAATACACCAGTAGAGGGAAAAGGCTTCAAAAAGGACTTGAATGTTGAGCTGCTCTGAAGGATGAGTAGAATTACACTAAATAGAGGAGGAAGGACATTGCAAGGACAAGAGATGGAGAGGCACAAAAACACTTGGCATGTATGAGAACACTGAAGAACTCTTCATAATGTTGGAAGGGAATTACCAATTGAAAGCAGATAAGTAGAGCATGCTTTAAGACTCGTGTGTTCATATACATAGCTATCTTAATGAGATCAACTGAATCAATTATACTCAGAACCATAATTTCCTATTGATTTATAGCAGTTCATAGTGCTTTATTTTTAGTAGCTATGTAAACTGCCCATTTCTTCAGTTATAAAATGGAGAGTCTAACATCTATTACATAGAGGTGAGAGAGGATAGCTGAAAAGGGTGAGGTCTAGAAGAACAGGTCTTCTCAAGGAGACCATAAGGATACACCTGCAGGGTCCTCTCCACAGTGACTCAGCTCTTGGGAATTTGTAAACTTAACTTTCTGAAACTTGGAAATTTCCAAGTTCTGTGAAATCCTGTATTCTCCCACTTGATTCAAACTGGCCAATGAGAAGGGTACCTGTGGGGTGGAACTTTTTGACTGTCAATAAAGACCAAGGCAGTCAGGGGGCACAGCCATTTTGAATTCTTCTATGCCATAAGCTCCTGGCTGGTGAATAAAGCCCTTCCCCTTATAAACATAGTGTTTGGGTGCTCTTTCTCTCCATCGGGTTTTGTCTTCCTGCAACATTTTTGGTTCCCTGACTGGGAAGCGAGATCACCCCTGGAGAGAACATGCACCTGATAGTTGCCTCCAATCCTCTGGACACCCATGTGGGGGCCCCTGATAGGCCTGGGCGATGTGAACCACTGAGCGCGCTAGCGAGGCAGTTTGGCCTCCCTGTGTGGACGCCTCGACTGGGCTGAGAAAGGACCCCGTCGGTGGGTCTTCAAGGAGTCAAACACAGGGAGCAACTGGCATGTGGGAACAGGTACCTACATAGGGAGACGTCTCAGGCAAGGTATGATTGATCTGGGGATCCCACTACATTTTAGTGGAAGAGGAGCCTGATCAATTCCTTGGGCATTAGATTGCCGGCAGGTCTGTTGAGAGGTGTGTGAGAGTGTGTGGATGTGGTGTGACTGAGAGAACTCAGAGGATGGAGTTGGACCTCCCTTCACAGGGCCTACGGGAGTGTTGGTTTGCCTCCTATGGCTAAATGACAGCTTGAGTGTGAAATCGAGGCTGCCCAGGTTAAGAAGTGAGTTGGGATTGTGTGCATGTGAGTGCTTGGAGAATGACTGAGATGGGTAACGATAGGTGGGGTTTCGCCCCTCCCCCCATTCATGGGGTGAAACGAATGTGTGAGCGTGCCCTTCCCTGCTCCAACTTTGCCCGCTGGCTATTCTGAGAGAAACTGGAAGTTCCAGGTTTTCCGCTTTCTGTCTTTGGTGGCGGCCACGTGGCCACATGGGATTTGGGGGGAAATGAAAAGACATTAGAAAGGATGTTGCTATAGTTTTGTTATTGCAATTTCTTCAGTGAGTGTTTGGTCTCAGGAATTTGAGAATTGAGCCTGCGAGCCACAGATCAGTGATAAAATGGCATTTTGTTGGATTGAGGGGCATGCAGAGAAAGTGGAGAGTGCCAGAGCTATTGGCAGAGGGGTCGTGCCTTTAAAAGTGTTGCGGTTCAGGCAGTCCAGTGAGCTCTGGATGGCCCTTGAAAATCTGGGGAAGAGAGTGTAAATCTCATGCTGGACAAGGCTGTATCCATATAACCAACAGGTCTTCAAGGTTTAACAGCCTCTGGAAGTGGGGAGGAGGCCCAGATTGGAGGTTTCCTGCATAAGTCCTTTTTCTAGGGGTAAATAATTGGCCCTGAGAGATATTTTGGCCAGGACTTGACAGATGGAAAAATACCTTTACAAACTGAAGGGGTGTTCTAGCAAATGAATGAATGCTGTGCCTCACCTTAGACAATGTTATTAGGTCTTTGCTGCAGTTTTTGTTTTAGGGTGTGTGCTCCTTAGTCAGGGTGGAGACGTTCAAAAGGTTTCGGGCTGCTTTGTCCATGACCTTGCTGGGGCTCAGAGGGTTTGTGCCTAGAGATGGGAGTCTGATGTCTAAGCTCACCTGAGCCTGTCCAGCCCTGAGTGGGAAAATCCTGTATCAATGTTACATCTCATAAAATGTCTCTCATTTGTAAAATGTAATAATTTGGTTGTTTAAGTTGTTGGGGAAACTGAGTCTTTGTCAAAGGATAAGATTCTTGCCTTTTAAACCTTCTAGTTATCTGTTTGGCTGAGTGAATGGGTGACTTCATGGTAAACTGGGATCCTGTTTTGTGGGAAGTGAGTTTTTGAGAGTAAGAGAAATTAGACAGAAAGGAGAATGGCATTGTGTAAAGAAAGAATCTTGTGTGATAAATTTTGTCCTGAAACAGAATGGTTGTGTAAGAAAGTGAAAGGCAGGGCAAAAGTTAAAGAAACTTTAGAATGTTTGTAGATGGTCTGTGCAGTTTAAATGAAGCTCATAAAAGAGAATTTGTGAAAGAATTTACATGTGATCCAGTTGGCTATGTATTTCCTTTAAAATCTTTTGGCTTGTAATTTTGTTTAAACAAATGTTTTAGGCCTTTGATATTTGACAAACCTTCCAAAATAAAAACTCTAAATCTGGGGCTTAACGCCTGTAGGGCAGTGGTTGCAACGCTGGCCATATGCACTGAGACTGGCGGGTTCAAACTTGGCCCAGGCCAACAAAAACAAAAACACAACTCTAAATTTGGTCTTCTTAAAATATTCAGACCACTGAAAGTCATGGGAAAGCAAATCAAACTTATTTAATTTATTCAAAATATACAGGAAACATTGTCAAATATGAAATGGTGATTAATTTGATGTGAGTTATGGTTATATATATATTCTAATATTATAAAGCATTTGTCTGTCCTCACCTATAAAGCATTGGTCTTTCCTAACATATAAGACATTGGTCTGTGCTAACATATATTGTCGGTAATAATTTTATTTTTTTCAGTTGATTTTTTTTTTAATTGTTAAATCATAGCTTTGTACATGACTGCAATCAAGAGGTACAATGTGCTAGTTTCATATACAAGCTGAAATATTCTCATCAAACTGTTCAACGTAGCCTTCATGGCATTTTCTTAGTTATTGTATGTAGACATTTGTATTCTGCGTTTAGTAGGTTTCGCCTGTACCCATTCTAAGATGCACCCCACCCATTACCCTCCCTCCACCCTAACTTCCCCCCTCCCTTTCCCTTCCTTGGCCCTTTCCTCATAGTCTTGTGCTATAGTTGGGTTATAGCCTCCATGTGAAAGCTATAATTTGGCTTCATAGTAGGGCTGAGTACATTGGATAATTTTTCTTCCATTCTTGAGATACTTTGCTAAGAAGAATATGTTCCAGCTCCATCCATGTAAACATGAAAGGGGTAAAGTCTCCATCTTTCTTTAAGGCTGCATAATATTCCATGGTATACATGTACCACAATTTGCTAGTCCATTCGTGGGTCAATGGGCACTTGGGCTTCTTCCATGACTTAGCAATTATGAATTGGGCTGCAATAAACATTCTGGTACAGATATGTCTTTGTTATATTGTAATTTTTGGTCTTCTGGGTATAAACTAGTAAAGGAATTATAGGCTCAAATGGCAGGTCTATTTTTAGGTCTCTAAGTATTCTCCAAACATCCTTCCAGAAGGAGCATATTAGTGTGCATTCCCACCAACAGTGTAGAAGTGTGCCCTTTTCTCCACATCCATGCCAACATTTCTGGTTTTGGGATTTTGTTATGTGGGCTACTCTTACTGGGGGTAGGTGATACCTCAAAGTAGTTTTGATTTGCATTTCTCTGATGATTAAGGATGATGAGATTTTTTTTCATGTGTTGTAGATCGTGTGTCTGTCTTCTTTGGAGAAGTTTCTCTTCAAGTCCTTTGCCCACCCTGAGATGGGATCACTTGTTCTTTTCTTTTCTTTTTTTATTTTTTTTTTGGATTTAGTCGATTTTATTTACAGCTTTTTTGGTTTTTTTTTTTACATTTCAGAACATAACACAATTACATTTTCTCATTTTCTGACCTGCAAACAGATACCTTAAATGGAATTTTTTTTTTTTTAATTATCAAATCAGGTACATCCAAAATGTAACAATTACACATATGACAGTTAATTCACAAAGTGTAATTTACTGAGACATATCCTAAGAATTTAGGAATAGCCAGTCAGGAGAAATCTGACCAAATTTAGCAATCAACTATTCACATATCCAAAAAAAAAAAAAAAAAATCAAACCTATCTAAACTCCCAAACCCCAAGCTTGAAAGTTTTTGTTAGATCCCCACTGGACAAAAAGAGCATGATGATTCAAATCTATCCAGTCTTGACAGTTTTAGTACCAAATACTGGGCTATTCCCCATTCTGTAACTGAATAGCAAGCATCTGTTTATCAAACACCTAAGCATCAAACTTTTACACCATTATGCGCACAGAAAGGCTAAGTGTTCATTAATTAAAAAACAAGTAGTCATTAAATAGCCACACTATTCTCCCAATTCACCAGCCCTTACTGCAAGCCTAAATATGCAACCTGTGTCACATAGTGACAGGCAATAATTCATATATATATATATGTATGTGTGTGTATGTATATACACATACTTATATACTCACTTGCATGTATGTATACATATAGTATTAGATACAAATGGCAATGAACTGTCCCTACAAAAATCCAATTTCAGTTGAGGCTATGGCTCCTATGCCTTGGGATCGTTTTACACTTCAAAACTGAAAAATACTACTAAAATCTCACTTCCTTAAGACAAAATTTGATCACATGTTCAGATTAAGTTTCTCAGTCTAAAAATGGCTATAAGGTAAATATTAAAAAACCAGCCAATATTTTCAGAAATGCCAAAGTACTAATATAATAAATCAATGCCACGTCAAAAAAAAAAAAAAAACCAGCCAATTGAGTGAAAATTCTCTCTCCAATTAGGCCAAGCTACTTCGTAGAAATTATTCCTAACTAAACTAAAAAAATCTGTGGCGACTTCCAATGGTCTTGCCTACCTTACTGTCCATGTTCACGTTTCAAACTGTGTCAACAAAGCCCCTACTTCAGGGGTCAGCTGCTTGGCAGCCTCAGCTGCCTCTGTGATAGCCTTGCGATACAGGCCCTTTCTCTTCTTATTAAACGTGACTGGAAGTTTTCTAAAAAGGGGGAGAGTTGTGAAAGAGCAAGGAAAGATGTTGTTGGAGACGCAAACCACGAAATACAGGCCTCCTGTCAGACTAAAAGGCCGTTATCTTTCCGGCTTACAGTTATAGTAAGAATACGGGCTGCCCACCAAGGGAAGCCATATATCTTGGCCCAAACAATGTCTCCCACACATATGGTCCTGCCATCTGGTGTGACGCATTTAGAGACGTTTTTGGAAAAGACTTTCTTTTCTTTTTTTTTTTTTTTTATTAAATCATAGCTGTGTACATCAATATGATCATGGGGCACCATACACTTGTTCCATAGAATATTTGACACATTTTCATCTCATTAGTTGACATAGCCCTCCTGGCATTTTCTTAGTTACTTTGCCAAGACATTTACATTCCACATTTGCCAAGGCTCACATGTACCCTTGTAAGATGCACCACAGGTGTGATCCTTTCAATCCCCCTCCCTCTACCCACCTGCCACCTCCCTCCCCACGCTTTCCCCCTTCCCCCTGTTCTTAGGTTGTAACTTGGTTATAGCTTTCATGTGAAGGTCCTAAGTTAGTTTCATAGTAGGGGTGAATACATTGGATATTTTTTCTTCCATTCTTGAGACACTTTACTGAGAAGAATATGTTCCAGCTCCATCCATGTAAACATGAAAGAGGTAAAGTCTCCATCTTTCTTCAAGGCTGCATAGTATTCCATGGTGTACATATACCACAATTTGTTAATCCGTTCATGGATCGATGGGCACTCGGGTTTTTTCCATGACTTAGCAATTATGAATAGGGCTGCAATAAAGATTCTGGTACAAATATCTTTGTTATGATGTGGTTTTTGGTCTTCTGGGTATATGCCCAGCAGAGGAATTACAGGATTGAATGGCAGATCTATTTTTAGATCTCTAAGTGTTCTCCACATATCTTTCCAAAAGGAATGTATTAGTTTGCATTCCCACCAGCAGTGCAAAAGTGTTCCCTTTTCTCCACATCCAAGCCAACAACTCTGGTCTTGAGATTTTGTGATATAGGCTAGTCTCACTGGTGTTAGATGATATCTCAAAGTAGTTTTGATTTCATTTCTCTGATGATTAAAGATGATGAGCATTTTTTCATATGTCTGAAGGCCGCTCACCTGTCTTCTTCGGAGAAGTTTCTTTTCAATTCTCTTGCCCAGCCTGTGATGGTATCCCTTGTTCTTTTCTTGTTAATGCGTTTGAGTTCTCTGTGGATTCTGGTTATTAAACCTTTGTCAGAGACATAACCAGCAAATATCTTCTCCCATTCTGTGGGCTGTTTGCTTGCTTTACTTACTGTGTTTTTGGCTGTGCAGAAGCTTTTTAGTTTGATCAAGTCCCAAAAGTGTATTTTTGAAGCTGCTTCAATTGCCCGGGGGGTCCTTCTCATAAAAAACTCACCCAACCCAATTTCTTCAAGGGTTTTCCCTGCACTCTTTTCTAGTATTTTTATAGTTTCACGTCTTAAGTTTAGGTCTTTAATCCAGTAAGAGTCTATCTTGGTTAGTGGTGAAAGGTGTGGATCCAGTTTCAGTCTTCTACAGGTTGCCAGCCAGTTCACCCAGCACCATTTGTTAAATAGGGAATCTTTTCCCCACTGGATGTTTTTAATTGGCTTGTCAAAGATTAAATAATGGTAAGTAGCTGGGTTCATCTCTTGGTTCTCTATTCTGTTCCAGACATCTACTTCTCTGTTTTTGTGCCAATACCATGCTGTTTTGATCACTATCGATTTGTAGTATAGTCTGAGGTCTGGTAGTGTAATTCCTCCTGCTGTGTTTTTATTTTTGATTAATATCTTGGCTATTCAAGTTTTTTTCTGATTCCATATAAAACAAAGTATTGTTTTTTCAACATCTTTAAAGTATGACAGTGGAACTTTAATAGGGATTGCCTTGAAGGTATATATTGCTTTGGGTAGTATGGACATTTTAACAATGTTGATTCTTCCCAGCCATGAGCATGGTATGTTTTTCCATTTATTAACATTCTTGGCTATCTCTTTTCTTAAGAGTTTCATAGTTCTCTTTATATAGATCTTTCACATCCTTTGTTAAATAAACTCCCAAATATTTCATCTTCTTTGGCATTACTGTGAATGGGGTAGAGTCCTTAATTGTTTTTTCAACTTGACTATTGTTGGTATATATAAAGGCTACTGATTTATGAATGTTGATTTTGTAACCTGAGACGTTGCTGTATTCCTTGATCACTTCTAAGAGTTTTGTAGTAGAGTCCCTAGTGTTTTCCAGATATACAATCATATCATCTGCGAAGAGCAAAAGTTTGATCTCTTCTGACCCTATGTGGATGCCCTTGATCACCTTTTCTTCCCTAATTGCGGTGGCTAAAACTTCCATTACAATGTTAAAAAGCAATGGAGACAATGGGCAGCCTTGTCTGGTTCCTGATCTAAGTGGAAATGATTCCAATTTAACTCCGTTCAATATGATATTGGCTGTGGGTTTGCTGTAGATGGCCTTTATCAGTTTAAGAAATGTCCCTTCTATACCAATTTTCTTAAGTGTTCTGATCATGAAGGGATGTTGGGATGTTATCAAAAGCTTTTTCTGCATCGATTGAGTGGATCATATGATCTTTGTTTTTTACTTTGTTTATGTGCTGAATTACATTTATACATGTACGGATATTGAACCAGCCTTGAGACCCTGGGATAAATCCAACTTGATCATGATGTATGATTTGTTTAATATGTTGCTGGATTCTGTTTGTTAGGATCTTGTTGAGTATTTTTGCGTCTATATTCATTAGTGATATTGGTCTATAATTTTCTTTTCTTGTTGGGTCTTTTCCTAGTTTGGGGATCAGGGTGATGTTTGCTTCATAGAACGTGTTGGGGAGTCTTCCTTCTTTTTCTACATTTTGGAACAGGTTGAGTAATATAGGTACTAATTCCTCTTTAAAGGTTTGGTAGAATTCTGATGTGAAACCATCTGGTCCCGGACTTTTCTTTCTGGGGAGGTTTTGTATGGTTGATGTTATTTCCGAACTTGAAATGGGCCTGTTCAACATTTCCACTTGATTCTGGTTAAGTCTTGGAAGGTGATGAGCTTCCAAGTGTCGGTCCATTTCCTTCAGATTTTCATATTTCTGAGAATAAAGTTTCTTGTAATATTCATTAAGGATTTTTTGGATTTCTGAGGAGTCTGTTGTTATTTCGTCTTTGTCATTTCTGATTGATGATATTAGAGATTTTACTCTTTTTTTCCTGATTAGGTTGGCCAACGGTTTATCTATTTTGTTGACCTTTTCAAAAAAACAGCTTTTTGATTTATTGATTTGTTGTATTGTTCTTTTGTTTTCAATTTCATTTAGTTCTGCTCTGATTTTGGTTATTTCTTTTCTTCTACTGGGTTTGGGGTTGGAGTGTTCTTCCTTTTCCAGTTGCTCGAGATGTCCCATTAAGTTGCTAACTTCCTCTCTTTACGTTCTCCTGAGGAAGGCTTGCAGCGCTATAAATTTCCCTCTTAGAACTGCCTTTGCGGTGTCCCAGAGGTTCTGATAGTTCATGTGTTCATTTTCATTTTGTTCCAAAAATTTGGCAATTTCCTTCTTGATCTCATCTCTGACCCAGCTATCGTTCAGCATGAGGTTATTTAACTTCCATGTTTTTGTATGAGTATGTAGATTCCTGTTGTTACTCAGCTCAAGTTTTATTCCATGATGGCCTGAGAAGATGCATGGAATAACTTCTATTCCTTTAAATTTACTGAGGTTAGATTTGTGACTTAAGATGTGATCGATTTTGGAATAAGTTCCGTGGGCTGATGAGAAGTATGTGTATTCAGTTTTGTTAGGATGAAATGTTCCGTAGATGTCTGCTAGATCTAAATTCTGGATGGTTAGATTTAAATCTAAAATTTCTTTACTCAGCTTTTTGTTGGAGGATCGGTCCCTCATTGCCAAAGGAGTGTTAAAATCTCCAACTATTATGGAGCTGGAGGAAATCAAGTTGCTCATGTCTGTTAGAGTTTCTCTTATGAATTGAGGTGCATTCTGGTTGGGTGCATAGATATTAATAATTGAAATCTCATCATATTGAGTATTACCCTTAACAAATATGAAGTGACCATTCTTGTCCTTCCTTACTTTTGTTGGTTTAAAGCCTATTGTGTCTGCAAATAAAATTGCAACACCTGCTTTTTTCTGGTTACCATTTGCTTGAAATATGGATGACCATCCTTTCACCCTGAGTCTGTATTTGTCTTTTAAGATGTGACTCTTGTAAGCAACAGATATCTGGTCTGAGTTTTTGTATCCAGTCAGCTAACCTATGTCTCTTTAGAGGACAGTTTAAGCCATTCACATTAATGGAGATTATTGATAAGTTTGGTGAAATTTGGGGTATCGAGTATTTCAAAAGTCCTGGGGACAATTTTAATCTTTTTGTCATTGTAGAAGTTGGAGTTTGATCAGGAGTTTCTGAGTGAGTTTACGTTTGTAGTAGAGGATTGGGTTGGTCATTATGGAGGATAGGTCTGAGAATATCCTGAAGAGCTGGTTTGGTTGTGGCAAATTTCTTCAAAATATGAATGTCGTTAAAGTATTTAATTTCTCCATCATAGATGAATCTCAGTTTAGCTGGGTACAAGATCCAGTGTTGAAAGTTATTTTGCTTTAGGAGATTAAAAGTCAATGACCACCCTCTTCTGGCTTGAAAAGTTTCAGCAGAGAGATCTGCAGTCATTCTAATGTTCTTACCTTTGTAGGTAATGGCTTTCTTTCACCTGATAACCTTGAGAATTTTCTCCTTCATGTTGACTTTAGTGAAGCTAATTATGATATGTCTGGGGGATGACTTATTGGGGTTGAATCGTGCTGGAGTTCTGAAACTGTCTGCTATCTGAATTTCAGAATCTCTAGGCATGTCTGGAAAATTCTCTTTCATAATTTCATGCAGAAGGGCCTCTGTGCCCATCGATGCCACTTCATTGTTTTCTGGAACTCCTGTTATTCATATATTTGCCTTCTTCGAATTATCCCAGTGCTCTCTAAGAGAAAGATCCGTTTTTGCTCTCCATTTCTCTTCCTCTTTGAGAGTTTGGGAGCATTCGAAGGCTTTATCTTCGATGTCAGAAATCCTTTCTTCTGCTTGGTCCATTCTGTTGCTGAGGGATTCTACTGTATTTTTCATATCTTTAAGGGCTGCAAATTCTTGTTTCAGCGTGTCTAAGTCTTTGGTGGTTTTGTCTTTAAATTCGTTAAATTCTTGAGACAACTTTTGAATTTCTCCTTGGATTCCTAATTCCATTTTATCAATCTTGTATGCAATCCAAATTCTGAATTCGATTTTTGACATGTCTGCCAGTTGTTTATGAATGGGATCTTCAATTACATCCACCATTTCTTTCCTGGGGGGGGAAGGGGTTTGATCTATTCTGGTTATTCATGTTACCGGAGATTTTCCGCTGATTCTGCCCCATGGTTGTTTTACTCCCTTTGATTTTTCCCCTAGGGTTTTGTTGAGGGCCTGTTCAGTGTTGTAGCCTGAGAGACTGGGGCCCTGTCTGGTGTGGTGGGGCTGAGTGGTTCTGACTTATTGTTAGCTGGCTTCTGTTTGACCTCAGTGAAACACTTACTCTGGGTTGAAGTCTCAGTTCTCTGAGACGGCCCTACGCTGGGTGTTTCCGGGGTCTGTGAGTCACCTCAGGCAAATCCTATACTCAGGGGTGGCCTTCTCTGGTTTCCCAGGGAGGCAGGGGGTGTGGCTTCAGCCGCCTCAGGGAACTGCCGCTCTGATATGGGTCTCCCCCAGCCTCACTCCTGTGTCCCAGAGTCAGGACCGACCAGCCGCAGTTCGGGCACTGTCCACACCCCAACAAATCCCTCAAGAATCTGGACTCCCAGGGGACAGGCCTCCAGATCCCAGAGTGTGGGTAGGGTGGGGTGCTGGGAGCTCAGAGATGCCGGCAGCAAGCTCACTCAATTCCTCCCAATCTTTGGCTCCACCGCACCACCGCAGCCAAAGCCTTCAGGCTTCAGAATGGGGGCTGGGTGGGGGGAGCGGCTGGAGCCCAGAACCATGGGGCAGCGAACAGACTCGGCTCCACCCAGTTCCCTGACCGGCCACACAGCAGGAGCTCAGGTCTCCGGATCACAGAACGAGGGCGGGGGGAGTGTCGGGAGCCCAGAGCCAGCAAGGGCTCAGAGCTGCAGGGAGCCCAGTCAGCAGTGAGCAAATTCAGTTTCTCCCAGTCTCTTGCCTGGTTGTACCACCGCAGCTCAAGCCTTCAGGCTTCAGAGTGGGGGTGTGGTGGCGGGGAGCGGCTGGAGCCCAGAACCGCCGGGCAGCGAAAAACAGACTCAGCTCCACCCGGCTCCCTGCCTGGTCACACGGCAGGTGCTCAGGTCTCCGGACCACAGAGCGAGGGCGGGGGAAGCGCCAGGAGCTCAGAGCAACAGGGAGCTCAGAGCAGCTAGTAGCGAGTTTGACTCAGTTATATGCCTCAGTTATATGCCTGGTTGTATTGTTGCCCAAAGAGGGCTGCTGCACCTCACCTCAGGGAAGCGCCACCCTGGTGAGGGTCTCCCTCTGCTGACTGTCCTCACCTCTCTCCCGTGCCCCAGAATCAGCACTGACCAGCCGCAGCTCGGGGACTGTCCTCTCCCCTTTGGGAGTCACCCAAGAATCCAAACTCCTGGGGGACAGGTTTTCAGACCTCAGAGAGAGTGGAGGGAAGTGCTGGGTGCTCAGAGTTGCTGGCAAAGGATATTTACAGATTTATACAGTTTTATGCCTGGCAGGAGAATGCCTAGGCATCCTAGTAAGGGAGGTAGGTCCAGTTTGTAGTAGGTCTCTCCCGGGAAGTGTAGTGGGATGGCCTTTAATTTCTGCCCTTTTGTTTGTGGGGCCCTTAAGCCAATCAGGTGGGGGAGGGGGACTCCCGTCCGCTTGGTGATGGGTTTTGTACCTTTTGTTTGCTTCCTTGTGGTCCCAGCTCTCCTCAGGGGGTTGATGTGCGTTCTTCAACTTTCTTGCTTGGTGTTGCTCGAATCCATCAGGTTACTTGCTAAATTTTCATACCCTAACTCTCCTTCAGGACGGGAGCCTCTGTGGAAAGCTGGCTTCAGTCCACCATCTTCCCATCATCCCCTGTGGAAAAGACTTTCATTTGCAAGGAATTACTGAGCCTTTTCTCTTCCTTTGAAGAGGAGGAAGTGGAGGAGGTGGAAGGTGCATGCATACTGCCTGGAGGAAAATCAAAGCTTTCAGAAGAGCTACACTCAGAGTTGGAAGATTTCAAATCATCTGTGTTATCAATGCAACACACTGAAGCACTGGAAGAGTCAGATTTCTTTTGATTTAGGGTCATATAAAAAGAGATATTGCTTTTACTGCCCTTTTTGCCCAATGTCTGTGCTTCATCCTGGTCACCAGGCACATACACTTCATTTGTGTCCTGAACCTCACTGCTGGCCTCTTCAGAGCCTTGAGGGACTCTGATTTTCTGAAGGGGCCTCACCTGCTGAGTGGGTAGAGGTGCGACCAGACTGGGGTTTGGGTGTCATCTTGCCACTCTGCATTTTCTCAAGTCCTGTCTTCAGAGAAGAGTCATTTTCTTCATTCCTGTACCTTTGTGGTTTTAAACGAACCCGAGGTGAAAGGGAACCTGAGCTAGGATTCTGATATTGATGTGTGAAATGGACTTTTGAATGTGCATTTTTGGAAGTAGAGGTTTCACTTTGCTTCTTCTGTGCCTCTTCTTTGGCAATTTTTAACACCTCCCGAGCTTTTGCATGATCCATGTTCTTACTCTGGAGCACTTTTTTAGTGCTTAATTGAGTTTTTGATGTATTTTCTGAGCAGAAACTTTCACTACTCTGCCTCTGCTGTGAGCAATATTTGAAATCTTAACCACAGCATTTCTTTTCTGGCTTTCATTTTGGTTTTTCCCATCCACTTTATGGTCCGTTTTCAGTTTTTTGTTCACAGTAGTTACACTTTCATTTCTCTGTTTTTTATCTTCATATTTAGAAGAGTCACTTGCACTACTACCTTTTCTAATTTCCCTTTTTTCAGCAACAACACTGTTTTTACATTTATTACACAAGACTTGCCTGGGTCGTAGTTTAATAGCATTCATTATTGAAATGGGTTCTTCCCTGTACATTTTTCGTTTGGGTCGCTTAATTTTCTGAGGAGTTGGCTGAGGTATTGACTGGTTATATGTGTCCCTGATAAACAAAGGGGGGAGATAAGGTACTCCTTCATGGAAGAGAGGTGGTGGTTTGGAAGTCCACAGGCTTTCAGCCAAGTTCAGCTCAGGAGGCAGGACAGGAGAAGGGTCATCAGGAACAGCACCATTCACTTCACGCTTGACTTCTGTCCCTTCTTGGAATGTATTACTTTGGAGCTGCATCGCTTCAGGTTTACCGTTATATTCCCTTTTGGGAAAAACTTTCACAGGGATTCCATGGGGCCCAAACCTTTTGGACAGATCCATGAGGACCCCAGAAAAGAGCTTCTCCCCAAGGCGGAACCACACGACAAGTGCATCCTCAATGATGTGGTCCAGTGTGACTCGCACCTCGGAACCCAGAATCAATTGCAACACCATCGAGTCCCCGCCTGCTGGCGGCACGAGCGCCAGTGCTGTGGGGTGAGACAGTCGCGTCTCCTCGCGTTCCTCCAGAGCCGGGGACTGCTCCAGTAGCGGTGCAGGAGAAGGTGGAAGTTTGGGCGCTTCCTGAGGCGCAGCTGCCATCGACTCTGCCACCGGAACAGGCAGCTTCTCTTCAGCCTCCAGCTCCGGCCCAACTGCCTCTAGGCTGCCGGCGGTAGGATCGGGGGCTCATCGGCCTGAGGAGCAGACTGCTGTCAATAGGCATCGCCATCCAGCCACGACCGGGAGGGGGTCAGTACCAGCCTCACTGCCAGGGATGGGCTCCATCTCAGGCTTGGCCTTACCGGCGCCTCCCTCCCCGGGGGACGCTGCAGTCGCTGCCCACTTGTTCTTTTCTTGCTAATATGTTTGAGTTCTCTGTGGATTCTGGTTATTAAACCTTTATCAGAGGTATAACCTGCAAATATTTTCTCCCATTCTGAGGGCTGTCTGCTTGCTTTACTTACTATGTTCTTGGCTGTGCAGAAGCTTTTTAGTTTGATCAGGTCCCAGTAATGTATTTTTGATACTGCTTCAATTGCCTGGGGAGTCCTCCTCATAAAATATTCACCCAGGTCGATTCCTTCAAGAGTTTTCCCTGCACTTTCTTCAAGTATTTTTATAGTTTCATGTCTTAAGTTTAAATCTTTAATCCAGTGAGAGTCTATCTTAGTTAATGGTGAAAGGTGTGGGTCCAGTTTCAGTCTTCCACAGGTTACCAGCCAGTTTACCCAGCACCATTTGTTAAATAGGGAATCTTTTCCCCACTGAATGATTTTAATTGGCTTGTCAAAGAACAAATTATGGTAAGTAGCTGAATTCAACTCTTGGTTCTCTACTCTGTTTCAGACATCTACTTCTCTGTTTTTGTGCTAGTACCATGCTGTTTTGATCACTATCAATTTATAGTATAGTCTGAGGTCTGGTAGCGTGATTCCTCCTGCTTTGTTTTCATTTTTAGTAATGTCTTAGCTATTTGAGGTTTTTTTTCAGATTCCATATAAAATAAAGTATTATTTTTTCAAGATCTTTAAAGTATGACAGTAGAGCTTTAATAGGGATTTCATTAAAATTGTATATTGCTTTGGGTAGTATAGACATTTTAACAATGTTAATTCTTCCCAGCCATGAGAATGGTATGTTTTTCTATTTGTTAACATCTTCAGCTATTTCTTTTCTTAAAGTTTCATAGTTCTCTTTGTAGAGATCTTTCGCGTCCTTTGTTAGCTATACTCCCAAATATTTCATCTACTTTGGCACTACTGTGAAAGAAATAGAGTCCTTGACTGTTTTTTCGGCTTGGTTATTATCAGTATGTATAAAGGCTACAGATTTATGGGTGTTGATTTTGTAGCCTGAGACATTGTTGTATTCCTTGATCACTTCTAAGTTTTGTAGTAGAATTCCTAGTGTTTTCCAGATATAAGATCATATCATCTGGGAAGAGTGAAAGTTTGATCTCTTTGGACCCTATATGGATACCCTTGATTGCCTTTTCTTCCCTAATTGCAATGGCTAAAACTTCCATTACAATGTTAAAGAGCAATGGAGACAATGGGCAACCTTGCCTGGTTCCTGATCTAAGTGGAAATGATTTCAATTTAACTCCATTCAATACAATATTGGCTGTGGGTTTGCTGTAGATGGCCTCTATCAGTTTAAGAAATGTCCCTTCTATACCAATTTTCTTAAGTGTTCTGATCATGAAAGGATGCTGGATATTATCAAAAGCTTTTTCTGCATCAATTGAGAGAATCATGTCGTCTTTATTTTCTAGTTTGTTTATGTGCTGAATTATATTCATAGATTAATGTATATTGAACCAGTGTTGAGACCCTGGGATAAATTTCACTTGGTTGTGGTGTATAATTTTTTTTGATGTGTTGTTGGATTCTGTTTGTTAGGATCTTATTGAGTATTTTAACATCAATACTCATTAGTGATATTGCTCTATAATTTTCTTTTCTTGTTGGGTCTTTCCCTGGTTTGGGGATCAAGGTTATGTTTGCTTCATAGAATGTGTTGGGTAATATTCCTTCTTTTTCTATATTTTCAAAGAGGTTTAGTAATATAGGTACTAATTCTTCTTTAAAGGTTTGGTAGAATTCTGACATAAAGCCATCTGGTCCTGGGCATTTCTTTTTAGGGAGATTTTGTATAGTTGATGCTATTTCAGAACTTGATATAGGCCTGTTCAACATTTCTATTTCGTTCTGTCTAAGTCTTGGTAGGTGGCGTACTTCCAGGTATTGGTCTATTTCTTTCAGATTTTCATATTACTGAGAGTAGAGTTTCTTGTAGTATTCGTTAAGGATTTTTTGAATTTCTGAGGGGTCTGTTATTTCATCATTACCATTTCTGATTAATGAAATTAGAGATATTACTCTTTTTTTCCTGGTTAGGTTGGCCAAAGATTTATCTATTTTATTGATCTTTTCAAAAAACCAACTTTTGGATTTATTGATCTGTTGTATAATTCTTTTGTTTTCAATTTCATTTAATTCTGCTCTGATTTTGGTTATTTCTTTTCTTCTGCTGCGTTTGGGGTCGGAGTGATCTTCCTTCTCCAGTTGCGTGAGATGCCCATTAAGTTATTAACTTCCTCTCTTTCTGTTTTCTTGAGGAAGGCTTGCAGTGCTATAAATTTCCCAATTAGGACTGCCTTTGCAGCATCCCAGAGCTTCTGATAATTTGTGTCTTCATTGTTGTTTTGTTCCAAAAATTTGGTGATTTCCTTCCTAATTTCATCTATAACCCATCTTTCCTTCAACATAAAGTTGGTTACCTTCCATGTTTTTGTATGGGTATGCAGGTTCCTGTTGTTATTGAGTTCAACTTTTATTCCATGATGGTCTGAGAAGATGCAAGGAATAATTTCTATTTTTTTAAATTTGCTGAGGTTAGATTTGTAGCCTAGGATGTGGTTGATCTTGAAGTATGTTCTGTGGGCTGAGGAGAAGAATGTGTATTCAGTTTTGGTGGGATGAAATGTTCTGTAGATGTCTGTTAAGTCCAGATGTTGAATGGTTAAGTTTAAATCTAAGATTTCTTTGCTTAGCTTATTTTTGGAGGATCTATCCAGCACTGCTAAAGGGGTGTTAAAATCTCCA
Organism: Nycticebus coucang; assembly: GCF_027406575.1. Taxonomy (NCBI): domain Eukaryota; kingdom Metazoa; phylum Chordata; class Mammalia; order Primates; family Lorisidae; genus Nycticebus; species Nycticebus coucang. The sequence goes on from NC_069789.1 coordinate 41,160,281, forward strand.
ACTACTATGGAACTGGAGGAAATCAAGTTGCTCATGTTTGTTAGAGTTTCTCTTATAAATTGAGGTGCGTTCTGTTGGGGTGCATAAATATTAATAATTGAAAGCTCATCATATTGAGTATCACCTTTAACAAATATGAAGTGTCCATCCTTATCCTTCCTCATTTCAGTTGGTTTAAAGGCTATTGTGTCTGTGAATAGGATTGCAATGCCTGCTTTTTTCTGCTTTCCATTTGCCTGGAATATAGATGACCATCGCTTCACCTTGAGTCTATATTTGTCTTTTAATGTAAGATGCAATTCTTGTATTCAGCAGGTATCTGGCTTGAGTTTTTGTATCCAGGCAGCTAACCTGTGCCTCTTTAGAGGACAATTTAAAACATTCACATTAATTGAGAATATTGATAAGCCTTTCGAGAGTCCTCGGACATTTTTAATTCTTTTGCGACTGTGGAAGTTGGAATTTGATCCAAATTTTCTGGGTGGGTTTACTTTTGTGGTGGAGGATTATACTGGTCTTTATGGAGGATAGGTCTGAGACTATCCTGGAGATCTGGTTTATTTATGGCAAATTTCTTCAACATGTGAATGTCATTGAAGTATTTAATTTCTCCATTATAAATGAAAGTTAGTTTAGCTGGGTACAGGATCCTGGTTTGAAAGTTATTTTGTTTTAGGAGATTAAAAGTCGATGACCAACCTCTTCTAGCTTGAAAAGTTTCAGCAGAGAGATCTGCAGTTATTCTAATATTCTTGCCCTTGTAGGTGATGGTTTTCTTTCGTCTGGCTGCTTTCAGAGTTTTCTCCTTCATATTAACTTTAGTGAAGTTGATTATTATGTGTCTGGGTGATGTCTTATTTGGGTTGGGTCGTGCTAGAGTTCTGAAACTGCTATCTGAATTTCAGAATCTTTTGGCATGTCTGGAAAGTTCTCCTTTCTAATCTCATGGAGAAGAGACTCTGTGCCTTGTGAAGCCACTTCATCGCTTTTGGGGATCCCTGTAAGACGAATATTGGTTTTCTTCGAATTATCCCAGAGCTCTCTTAGAGAGTGATCTGTTTTTGCCCTCCATTTGTCTTCTTCTTTGAGAGTTTGGGAGCGTTTGGAAGCTTTGTCTTCAATGCGAGAAATCCTTTCTTTTGCTTGCTCCATTCTGTTACTGAGGGATTCTATTGTGTTTCTCTGATCTTTGAGGGCTGCAACTCTTGTCTCAATGTGTCAAAATCTTTGGTCATTTGGTCTTTGAGTTCGTTGAAATCTTGAGATATCTTTTGGGTTACTGCTTGGAATTCTAATTCGATTTTATTTGCTATCCAGATTCTGAATTTGATTTCTGACATCTCAGCTATTTGTGCTGTGTCTGCCCCATTGATCCTTGGGGGAGTTGATCTACTCTGATTATTCATATTGCCAGAGTATTTCCTTTGATTTCATCTCATGATTGTTTTTCACCTTTGCCTCTGGCCGTCCTCAGAGTTGGGGAGGTTTTTCTCCAAGATTAGATCCCAGCGGGATCACTCTATTGTTGCTGGATCTTTGTAGGGAGTGGCCCTGTGTAGTTCCTCTGGGGCTACCCCAGCCAGGGAGTTCTGGTTGTGGAAACAGCTCCGGAGTGTGACACATTCAGATCCAGCAACAGGGCGGGAGGTGGTGCGCATGGTTCTGGGAGTGCCTGGCACCCAGTGAGTTTGGCCCAGAGAGCCCAAGGCTCCAGCAGTCTCTGGCCAAGAAAAGGGCTATGCGCAGAGGCAGGGAGGGCTCCAGAGGGCACGTGGCTACCAGAGTCCCTGGCCAGATGAGCGGGCCAGTGTGGAGGCAGGGAGGGTACATGAGGGAGGACTCAGGGTTGTGTGGCTACTTCAGTTTCTGTCAGGGCATGCAGAGGCCCGGAGGGCGTGGTTCACAAGTCAGGGGTCGCAGCGCAGGTCTTATGGAGGTCCGGGCAGTGCCAAGCCCAGGAGTTTGGGGTTGCTATGTGCCATGATGCTACAGCACTCTACCCAGGGCAACAGCCCAAAGCTCCAGTGTGCCAAAACCGGTCTCACTCTGCCCCTGAGGTTAAGGCTGTAAGGAAGCTCAGTCCCCACCTTTAGGCTGCTCAGTGAATAGGTTACTAGCTCCTGCCCAATCCTTGCTCTGCAACCCTCAGGGCGGAGCTTGCCAGGGCAGTTCTCTCACAATGGCTGTCTGCGCCCCATAGCCGAACACTATTAGCTCTGTCTGGCTCAGCGGCTCAGTCTGGGGCCCTAGACAATGCCCAAAGTTCTCCGCACTCCTGCTCAAGCTCTCCCCAAAGGCAGTTCAACTGAGTGCCAAGTCCAAAAACACTGAAACAGTTCACAGGTAAGGCCTGTCCAGTTTGCTGTCTCACTGCTGCTTGTACTTATGGCTGCCAGCAGGATTAGGTTCATCGAACACACGCAACCACTTGCCAGTTTTCCAGTGTTTTTGTCCTCCCCTTGGAGTCCAGAAGTCCCTTGTTGACTCCCTGTATGCTCAAAGGGATGATTATAGGCAGATACCACCAGCCAGAGATGTCTGGAGTCTTATATCCCCAGACTTTACCGTGCCCAGTTGCAGGGAAGCTGTTACTCAGCGGCCATCTTGCTCTACCCCCCTGGTAATCATTTTATTCATCTAAGAAGAAAGTATTTTTTATGTAACTGGCTGAGTCCAAAGTTTATCCTAAAAAGAAAAAGAAATATTAAGAGGAACTGACGAATTCTGTCGAATTCAAATTCCTGAAGTCTTTAGAAATTTAATATCGGGCGGCGCCTGTGGCTCAAGGAGTAGGGCGCCAGTCCCATATGCCGGAGGTGGAGGGTTCAAACCCAGCCCCGGCCAAAACCACAAAAAAAAAAAAAAAGAAAAGAAAAAAGAAATTTAATATCTTCGGACTAAAAAGCAGATTTTTAGGACTTTCATTAGAAAGTTGACATGTCTATGAGTATTGCTAACCTAACATCAACAGAACAGAAATCAGTTCCGTGGAACTGGGCTAGTTTGTAATGGCTTTTGTTCGAAATATTGTTGATTCTTTCTGTGTTCTGTTTTTCAGAAGTCAAGAAAATAATTTTCTGTCTTTTAAGCTATTTGTAGCTTTTCAAGCAATGTATATACTTATGAGCAGAATTTGCAACGTGTATTTTTTTCTCTCTCCTTGGTTTCTCTGGAATTTGAAAGCCATTTGTAAGTATTCTTAATTTCTGACAATACAGTTATTTGCGTAAGTTCAATAAGAATCTGTTTTGTTCTATAGGACATGATGAAGGCACTAGTTATTTTACCAAGGCTTTGGCTGGAATAGCATTTCCAGAGGTGTCCAGACTGCCTTAATGAATTAAGGTTGACACTATAAGCCCTTTGGAAAACTGGCCAGATACCCATCAGTAATATTTCCTGATCTGTGGCATGTAATGAAGGTCACTTGCTGACAGGTCCAGGAATCAAAATGTGCTTGGAGACCTCAAGAGAAGAGGGATTTACCCCACGCATACAGGTATCTAATGGCACAGATGAAACCTGGGTCTGTAAGGCTTTCAAGAAGTCCAGTCTGAGATTCCTTATAAAAGGTTCCAGCAAAGCCAATTTTAAAGGAAAGAAGAGACTAAATGGCTAATAATTAATTATTCTTACTGCACTTTATGCAAATAATCAGACCCAGTATTCTGAAGGTACAGTTTATTTTGGCACATATGCTAGTTCTACTATTTGCCTTTAATAAAGAGAGAAATTGGAGAGAGAAAAATTGTTTAAAAGGAGGGAAATGAGGCTGTGGTCCACCTGTATTTAGATCCCAGCCTTGTCTGTACTGTCAACTCATAAAATGAGATGTAACTGTTTTACTAAATTGATCTGTTAAATGGTACTAAGAGACTGGCCAAAAATTATAGAATTATATACGGTAATTATATTTACTCTGAAGGCTTAAGACTCAACAAAGTCGTCTGTTGGCTACACTGAAAAAACTTGTGCAGTATTAAATGCCAAGAACCACCGGTACCCCTAGGAATCCAGTCGTGTGGAGCAACGCCCTTCGAGGACTTCCAGGTAGACTTTACTGAAATGCCCAGGTTTAGAGGGAACAAGTACTGGCTGATGATTGTCTATCAGACTTGGAATAGGTAAAAGCCTTCCTCACCAGGATAAAAAGGACTCCTAAAGTAGTACACATATTGCCCAGAGAAATCATCCCATGATTTAGGCTGCCACTCTGTTTTAAATTTGATAATGGGCTAGTCTTCATAACAGAACTCGTGCAAATAATAAGCTAAAGCTTTGAATAATTTATAGGCCTCAAAGCTTAGGGTAAAGTGCATAAACAGGACCATATGAGCAGAAATTGGTAAACTCTGCCAGGAAGCCAAGCTTAACTGGATGCAGGCCTTGCCACTGGTGGTGTTCAAAGAGGCCTCTGTCAATTCTTTGCAATTTAGCAGGATCTTAAAAGAACTGGGAAAGACTGAACCGAATAGACAAAAACCCTAAAAAGAGTAACAAGGAAAATCTCTACTGGGGTAATTAACTGTGTTCTGTTTAGTCTTTTGTGTCTGTACATCTTTTCTCTCTGGAAGATCAAGGGGACCAAGTCTAGGTCTGGAATCAGAACCTGGTCCCCCTGAAACCAAGGTAGAAAGGACTTTACACCATCATTCTGACCACACGCACAGCAGTGAAGGTGGAAAGAATCCTCACTTGGAGTCATCACAGCTGGCTGAATAGGGCTTCACTGCCCCTTGGAAAGTAAAGGTAACTTTTAAAACAGTCAACATGCCCTGCTCCAGCCACGTACTGGGAGCTGGCTGGTCAACACACGGCTGAAGCCTGAGGAAACTCATCCAGGGACTTGTCTTAATTTATCTTTGAACTTTGGGAAAAGGGGGGAAATGTCACAGGGAAAAGTAAAAACTCGTATGTATATTAGCCCACCACCATGGTACTATTAAGGCCTGAGTAGAGATCCCAAGAAGAGTCACAGTCCCTAAAACCTCAGCGCTGAAAAGTAATTAATATTGGCACCTGCAGAAACAAGCTGATATTGAGACCCCAAATTAAAATATATTGGAGTCTCAAAAGGGAGGAATGAAAGAGGATACCCGAGAAGGGTGAGGTCTAGAAGAACAGGTCTTCTCAAGGAGACCACAAGGATACACCTGCGGGGTCCTCTCCACAGGGACTCAGCTCTTGGGAATTTGTAAACTTAACTTGCTGAAACTTGGAAATTTCCGAGTTCTATGAAATCCTATAGTTCTGTAGGGGCGGGAATAGCATCTCCCACTTGATTCAAACTGGCCAATGAGAAGGGTACCTGTGGGGTGGAACTTTTTGACTGTCAATAAAAAGGGAAAGACCAAGGCAGTCAGGGAGTGTGGCCATTTGGAATTCTTCTATGCCATAAGCTCCCAGCTGGTGAATAAAGCCCTTCCTCTTATAAACGTGGTGTTTGGGTGGTCTTTCTCTCCATTGGGTTTTGTCTTCCTGCAACAGAGGTACTCTAGCCTTGGAGAGTAGGGTAGTTAGAACAATGCCCAGCACATGCTACTAAGTAAGAGCTGTTGGTCATAATTCTGCAGGGTCAACTGCAAGTTGCTCCTGATACATATCTCTAGTTATAGTAGTTACTTTAGCAACTATTAATAATTGTTTTTCTGAAAACCAATATAAATGTGTCGATGGCACAAGGGTTTTTTGTTGTTGTTTTTCCCTCAGTGCATAATACCTAAAAGGAGCTCTAGATTGGAGACTATTTAATGAACACAGATTTTGTCCTATAGTCACTGGCCATCTCTGGTGCTACCTATGTAGTGGACAAATCCCTACACTATTTTTTGAAGCCTCATTTAGGTAAGTAGAAGTAATTGCAGCAAAGCTTAAAGTTTGCTGCTTTAAAGCAAGTTGCTAATTAAACCCCACAGTAAGTAGGCATGTTAAGGAAGGAATTCCTAACCCAAAATGTACCACTTATAAATTGGCTTTTTCCTTAAATAGAGGCCCAGCTAAATTATCAGAACTTTATCAAATTCCATACCTTAAGAATGGTGGAGCTTTTCATAAATCTGAATGCAAATAACATACTTTAAGAAATGAGCACTAGGGTGGCGCCCATAGCTCAGTGGGTAGGGCGTTGGCCACATACACCCACACTGGCGGGTTTGAGCCCAGCCCGGGCCAGCTAAAAGCAACAATGACAACTGCAACAGAAAAATAGCTAGGCTTTGTGACAGGCACCTATACTCCCAGCTACTTGGTAGGCTGAGGCAAGAGAATTGCTTCAGCCCCAAGAGTTTGGGGTGGCTGTGAGCTATGATGCCATGGCACTCTTCCCCAGGATGACAGCTTGAGACTCTGTCCCCCCCCCCAAAAAAAAGAAAAAGAAATCAGCACTATTTTATTTGTAGGTGGCCACTATAAACTAGTATGACAGTGACAAAAATGATTCTGTGCCTAGTATTCATTGCAGCATAAAGAAAGCAGGTCAAGGCATATTTACCACTGGCTCTGCCCACCTGGACCAGTGTATCTCCTCATACACTACATTTTAGCAATTCCTAGTTCATCCACAGGAGTGTGTTTATTTTCATTATGCCAGTAAATCACAGGAAGTTTTTATGAGAAGCCAACAATAATGACAACTCCTGGGGCTCATTTTGGAGAGGATTTGAGTTTTGAGATCAGCAGCAGTAGAGCACTTCATCAAGCAAGCAAGGAGGAAGACATTTTAACCAGGAAGTTGACGATCACCCCACTTATAATCTGATTCTAGTTGCTAACATTAGCCATCTGCTCAGGGGGTGGCAGTAACATCAAAACATTTGGGGAGTCAACCACCATTGTCCTATTATTTTCAAACATAGCTTTGGCCCCTTGTTGTCAATTTTACCATCTAGAAAATGCTAGCCACTTATTTTTAACAAATAAATTTGAGTGCCTGCTCTGTGCAACGTCAGAGGATCCAATAATGAGTGAAAAAATTAAACACAATTCTTGAAATAATTCTATTTGAAATGCAAAGCCAGCAATCAATTAGTGGAAAGGGAAATAGGCAATGAGTTGAGATGAGTATTTTTAGTGAGAGGTCATAGTCTCCATTACCCTCCTTAGGACATGAGATTATCCCCAGTACCAGTAGCAGCATGCTGAGAACTTTCCTTCTATAGTTGAGATAATAATACCCAGGGAATTAACTCTACTCCTAGAATTTAAGCCATATCATTGGGTTTAAACATTTTTCCTGTGGTTCAGTAGGCAATCTTAAGCCAATGTCTTTCTTCAAGTTTGTAGGGAGGTATGAGAGTTTGGAACAGCAGTAGTACTGAAATGACATAAAAGATTTAATTACATAAACGTCATGTAATAGGGAGATTTCAAAATGTATTTAAACAATGTCACTAAAATCAGTTTGTAATGAAGGACTACTTGTTGAATGAGGAGCTTAGGAGATACAGAAGCTGATGACAATGGTGGTAATATCAGTATAGCTTTGCATGTGGGTAAGTATGTAATTGTACTAGATTTCCCCCATTCATTCATTCTATCTTTGTTCCAGACAATTATTTCATGTTTTTCACCTCAAATGTCTTGTGTTTCCCCTTCTGTAATACCAGTTGATCATCTTGATTTCTACTTCTCTGAGAACGCAGAGGCAGTGAGAGTAGCACCTTTGGGATCTCCCACCACCACATCTGCCCACCCACTCATGTGTCCTTCTACTTCCACCTTCTCTTCTGTTTCTGGTGAACCATCTGTCCTCAGAACATTTGCACACTAAATCTCACCCCCTTCTGCCTTCTCAATGTTGACACCTCAGCATTTCTTCCCTATGTATCATCAGATTTCTTTCTCTCCTGGATCTTTCCATCAACTCCCAAACATGCTATTGTTTTTCCCAACTTAAAAATTTCCCAACTTTCTTGACTCCACAGACCATTTCGCTGTAGAGTGAAACTCGTTGGAAGGATTATCTGTACTTGCCAGCTCCAATTCCTCTACTCCACTCTCTTGAGCCCACCTCACTTTTACCCTCACCACTCCCCTGAACCCACTCTAGTTCGGATCTCCTGTGGCCTCATAAGGTGAAATCCCTTCATTTCTCTCTACATTTTCCTTGCCTGCTCAGCATTTGTCTCAGCTGAGTCTCCCTCCTCTTAGAAACAGTCTTTTTTGGGCTTCAGAACACTAGTCTCTTATTTTTCCCTTTCTTTCTCTGGTCCTTCCTTCTCATCTCTTTATGTTTTCTTCTCTTTTTTTGTCTCCTCACATTTCCTTGGTAACCTTATGCAGTCTCATGGCTTCTAATACCATATATTGTCAACTCCCAAATTCATATTTCCAGCCTAAGCCTAGCTCCTGAACTGTAGACTCATTCAGCACTCTATTTGGCAGTTTGACTTGGATACACCCAACTTAACATCGTTTCTACTTCTCCCGAAGCTGCTCCTACAACAGTTACTCTAGTCTTACACCTTCATTTCAGTTCCAACACTGATCTTACAGGTCAAAACCCTGGTGGCATCTTGACATTTCTGTTTCTCTCATCCCTTCACATCTAATCACTCAGAAAATGTTGACTCTAACTCTGGGAGGCCGAGGTGGGTGGATTGCCTGAGCTCACAGGTTCGAGACCAGCCTGAGCAAGTGCAAGACCTCCTCTCTAAAAAATATCTGGGCATTGTGATGGGCGCCTGTAGTCCCAGCTACTTGGGAGGGTGAGACAAGAGAATCACTTGAACGCAAAAGAGTTTGAGGTTGCTGTGAGCTATGATGCCACAATACTCTACCAAGGGTGACAAAGTGAGACTCTGCCTCAAAGAAAAAAAAATGTTGACTCTAATTTCCAAATATCCCCTGAATACAGGCCAGCTTCACTTGACTGTGACCTGTGCAGTTGGTTTACAGTTGCATACCAAGAGAAGGTTTACAGTTGCATACCAAGAGAAGGTTTGTTTTCCCTGACCACCCCCTCACATTGGTTTCCAACTTTATTTATTTATTTATATTTTTTGAGACAGAGTCACTCAGTCACCCTCAGTAGAGTGCTGTGACATCATAGCTCACAGCAACCTCAAACTCTTGGGCTCAAATAATCCTCTTGCCTCAGCCTCCCAAGTAGCTGGGACTACAGGTACCTGCCACAATGCCCAGCTATTTTTTTAGAGATGGGGTCTCGCTCTTGCTCTGGCTGGTTTTGAACATCTGAGCTTGAGCAATCCACTGGCCTCAGCCTCCCACAGTGCTAGGATTATAGGTATGAGCCACCGTGCCCGGACTGGTTTGCAACTTTAATGCCCTGCTATTGCTGTCTTGAAATTCTCAATAATTAAAAAAAAATTATTCTGAGTATGGTAAAATACACATAACATAAAATTTACCATCTTAACCATTTTTAAGTGTACAGTTCAACAGTGTTAGGTACATTCACATTGTTGGGCAACCAGTCTCCAGAGCTTTTTCGTCTTGCAAACACTTCTCTGGATTTATCTTTGATTTCCCATCTCCTCACTCTACTCCAGCCCTGCTGGCTTTTTTGGTGTCCCTTGAACTTCTTTTGCTCATGATTCCCTCTGCATAGAAAGATCTTTCTTCAGATGTCTGCACCATTCTGTTTCTTACCCCCTTTAGGTCTTTAGGCAAAGAACTCAGTCAATTCTTCCTTCCTTCCCTTCATTTCCTTCCTTCCTCTCCTTCCTTCCTCCTTCCCTCCTTCTCTCATGTCACCCTCAGCAGAGTGTCATGGTGTCATAGCTCACAGCAACCTCAAACTCCCCCTGCCTTAGCCTCCCAAGTAGCTGGGACTATAGGCACCTGCCACAATGCTCAAATAATTTTTTAGAGATGGGGCCTCACTTTTTGCTTAGGCGGGTCTCGAACTCCTGAATTCAAGCAATCCACCAGCCTCAGCCTCCCAGAGTGCTAGGATTACAGGCATGAGCCACTGTGCCCAGCTTGGCTACTTTATTTAAAATTATAACCCATCACTATGCCAATATTCCCTTTCCCCTGCTTCATCTCCATCAAACTTATTACCGTTTAACATTTCGTAAGTTTTTTGTTCTTGTTTTTGTTTTTTTTTTTGAGACAGAGTCTTACTCTGTTCTTCAGGCTAGAATGCCTTAGCTTCAGCCTAGCTCACAGCAACCTCATGCTCCTGGGCTCAAGTGACCCCGCTCCATAAGCCTCCCAAGTAGCTAGGACTATAGGTGACTGGTACCACACCTGGTTAGTTTTCTATTTTTAGAGTAGATGAGGTCTCACTCTTGCTCAGGCTGGTCTCAACCTGCTGAGCTCAAGCAGTCCACCCACCTTGGCCTCCCTGAGTACTAGGATTACAGGTGTGAGCCACGATGCCCGGCCAACATTTGATAAGTTTTGTGGTTTATTTTGTTAATTGTCTCATCCCTTGAGAATAGTGGTTCTCAACCTTCTTAATGCCTCCACCCTTTAATACAGTTCCCGTGGGTCGTGACCCACAGATTGGGAACTGCTGCCCTAGAATATCTTGTTTACTGCTGTGTGTCCAGAACACAGAACTCCATCTGCCGTGTAGACACCCAGTCGGTATTTGTTGCTTGAATGGCTGAATAAGATAGTCTTAGAGCAATAATTTTCACAATCTGATTGTATTAGAAGTCTAACTGTCAGAATATTAACTGAATTGGAAATCATTTATGAGATACTAAGGAAACTATTGGGGCTACTGTCTAAGTTGTCAGGTTTTAGTCAGAGTAAATGTATTAGTCCTGGTCTCCAGAGAAACAGAACTAACAGTATATATAGGGAGAAAAAGATCTGTTATAAGGAATTGGTTCACATGATTAAAAGGCTGAGAAGTCCCCAAATCAGTGGTGAGTCAGCAAGCAAAAGAGCCCATGGTGTTGGTTCAGTCCACAGGCCTAGTGGCTGGAGACCCAGGAGGAGTCCATGTTGCAGTTGGAGTCTGAAGGTCAGAAAAAGCCGGCATCCCAGGTTGAAGGCAGCCAGGCAGGAAGGTTCCCTATCGGTGCCCTGGCTGCTCCTCTTCGTCTCTGAAGGCTGAGCTGTTTGGAGAACAGCTACAGATTTAGCTATTCTATTTTATTCAGGCTCTCAATGGATTGTACAAGGCCCAACCACATGAGGGAGAGTGATCTGCTTTACCTAGTCTATTGCTTTGAAAGTTAATTTCATCCAGAAACAACCTCAGAGACACCATTCAGAATGTCTTGGGTGTCATTGATCAAATGGCCAGTTGACATGTAAAATTAACTATCATGGTCAGAATTTAAATTCAGAAAGTAAAAAAGAAAAGATTGTAAAGATTGGATATAGTAATATCACTCTATGTCTCTTTAAAACAATAGAGGCCACTGCTGTTTTAGATATTCAGGAAGTGATAAGCTTTTAAGGCCTATATGTATATGGCAGATGATAGGTTTTTAAAGGCAAAACCAAAAACCTCATTGCTTGAGTTAAATCATCATTTGTCTTCCTTCCTGAAACTAACTGGGAGTAAGTCTTTGGCTCCCCCAGCTTACAGATTTGTGTTTGTTTTGTTTTTTTGTTTTTACCTTTTCTGAACATGAGGAATGTTTTCCTTGTCTTATTTATGGAGAACATTTACAAGTAGGATGCTCGTTTATTCCAGGTCAGTGGGCAAAGCCGTACAAAAATCATCCTAGCTACCTTTGGCTTTTGCTTACTGTAGCTCTCTGCATTGTTGACCTCTAGAATAGTCTCTGTTTGACGTAGTAAATGGCATTCAAAACTATTTACACACCAGGTAGACAAGATACAAGTGCTGTTTACATTAAATGACCTGCTCCACCAGAGCTGTTACTGTACACACCAGGCCAGAGTGAATGATGAGCTTCCACAGCATTCAAGGACACAGGAGCTCTTGACACACTCAAGTCCATCTGTGAAGCTGGTGTCTCCCATTTCCATAAAATCCCAGCTCACCTGACGCCTCTTGCTTAATTGCCCTTTAAACTGTTTTATGGCTTTGTAGCAGCCTATAAAATGCGATTTCCAAATATGACAAGCACTTAAAGGCTGAGGGGAGAGTTATCTAGAAGTCGTAATTGCTCTGTCCGTAGCTGGTCTCCTCACAGCTCAGCCTTCAGAGCTGCAGAGCGGCTGCCCGGGCGCCGAGCTGCCATGGGGCGATACTCGGGACGCAGCTGCCGTTTAATCCTCATGTGCGTGGTGAGCATCCTCCTCTTCGCTATGGAGCTCGTGATCGCCTACATAGGAAACTCCCTCTCCTTGGCCTCGGACGCATTTGCAGTTCTTTCCCACTTCCTGTCCATGATCATCGGGTTTTTTGGCGTGAGGGCCAGCAACATAAAACAGCACAGGAAGAGCACGTACGGCTTTCTGCGGGCCGATGTGCTGGGAGCCTTTGGCAACTCCATTTTTGCCGTGGCGCTGATGTTCAGCATCCTGGTGGAAGCCATCAAGAGGTATATCAATCCCCAGAAGACAGAGGCGCCGCTGCTGGTTCTCAGCGCTGGAATTATCGGTCTGGCCTTCAATGTCCTTAACTATGTCATCTTCCTGGACTGCTGCTTCTGCAGGGCCCCGGGGCCCCAGGGAGACACGGACACAGGTAAATAACTCCTCAGATAGTGACAGCGAATTCGGCGAGAGTCTTGGCAGGTGCTATGGTAGGGGCCTCTCGCGCTGCTATCTAGAGAGGCCGCCTTCATTAGGCTGGCCTCTTATCCCCAGGATTTTCCAGCAGAGGTGTCTTAAGAACAGTGGCCTTCAGTCTAAAGTTCCATGTGAACAGAGCGGGATCAAGTCACTTTGATGTTGGGAGGTCTTTCATTTTACTCAGACCGGGAGGGAGGGAGCAAAGGCGCTAACTGTAGCCAAAGACCAAGTAATTTAAAAGAAAATGGATGGGGCAGTCTCCTCTAAGTGACTCACTGTTGTTTACCCAGGTGTGAGGTGTGACGTGGCTATGTTTGAATATAAGGATATTTTTAATAACTCCTTGAAAAATGTTAAAAACGCTGGATTACATAACCAACTCACAAAGTATCAGGTAATTAACTAGGCTTATAAACGTTTAGGAATATAGTCAAAGAATGTTACATAAAATGGAGAGGGGAAAAGACAAAGAAGATGGTCTAATAAACTTAGCTCCTTTCTGAATGGAAATATTTGCACCTATTTATTGTACGCCTACCTCTGTTCCATCGAGGAAAAGGAAAACAAGTTCCATGTGAATCTTTAGCAGGCACTTCAGAGTTGTACCAAACTCACAGGATCTAACGTCAAAAAATTGAATTAATCTCGGAAGAGAACAATAAATTTACAACAGTTTTCTGTATTTGATGAGATAATTTTTCTTTAATTTGTTGCCACAAGAGGGATTTAAAAAATATTGATCAAAAGATTCTTACAGAAATTTTCGGAGCTTCTTTTAGAAGGAATCCTGTAGCGTGAATAGATTCAAATCAATAGGTTCAAGTCATGGTTGCAGCACTGGGCCAAAGGCAGGTTCCTTCCTCTTGCCTGTCTCCACACCTGTAATGTGAAGGTGGTAAGAACTACGAAATGCTAAGTATTCAGCACTTAATAGGTGTTTGATTAATAGCAATTACTGGTTTTGTTTTTGGTAAAAACCACAGTACAAGCCTTTGAATTGTGTGTTAATCTGGTATCATTTAATTCTAATGGCTCATCTGGATTTTAAGACATTTCAAATTTTTTCTTATTTGCTGCCAATGAATTTTCTCTCACTAGTAGGGCCATTATATAACTGAGTCTGGGAGCCGCAGAGGCTAAGTTTGCATTCCTTATTTTATTCGCTTTGTCTTAGCTACCATTATAAATTATGCTAACTGGACCCAGTCCTGGATCTAATCTCTGTCTTAATTTTCCTGTTGGTAGAATACGTGTTATGAGAGCACCTACAGTATGTGCTAAATAGAAAAATGAGCAAGAAGGCAGAGCCTAGATTTTTATTCAATTTAATAAATCAGTTTGGCCCTCGTTTTTTATAAAAGACAATTCATTGTTAATTTGAGACTCTATGCCTTGGTTACATCAGTAATTTTCTGAAAATTACTATGTGAGGCTCCAGATCATAAAATTTACATATTTGGTATAAGAAAAATGCATACACACATTCATATGTAGTTGCTAGTTATACATTTAAGGCAAGGGAGAGGATTTTAAATGATTAGTATTGACGATGGAAATGTCACCAATACTGAGTTTACCATACATTTTTAGTTGTCCCATAACAGTTCTAATTTGGCCTTTATTCTTGACATATTTACTTGCAGATAACAAAAGCAATTTAGGGAAAGGGTTTAACTTTGACTAACATGAGCACTGGTTCACAGCCATAGTTCTGTTTTATTCATTGAATTATTATCGGGTAGATCTTACTTCAGCTCTTGTTTGGGAAGCAGTGCTTTGCAACATTTATGTCCATGCTAAGTTAACATCAAGAGGCTTAAGACAAACTTTCACCGCTGCAAAATTGAATGGAGCCCTTTAAAATTGTTTGAACAGAGGGGGGAAATGCAAAAAGAAAGAAAGAAAACTGTTGGAACACATTCTGCATTTTTTCATTTAATGCTTTAGGGTTGTGCTTAGTTTTGTTTTGAAAATGTCCTAGTTGAAGTGAAACGACTTTATAATGATTATGATTGAATTGCTCAACATTTTTGAATGGGGACAACTTGTCAGCTTACCTGATTGGTTGCTTTGCAATTCAATATGTGTATTTCCTTAATATTTTCTCCTTTGTTCCCAAAAAAATCTGGAAAGCTATTTGACAGTTTTGTAAGTAAATAAAATAATTTTGCTGATATGATTATAGTTTTGATTGTGATAGTTATGGAAATGTTTATCATATAACACATTAGAGTATTAATTTATCCACTCACACGGGGTTAATACTTTTCAGCCCATGGGGGAAAAATGAAGACTCTTTAATATCATATGCTAACTTTTCAAACTCTAGCTTTTAGTAGTTAGAAAGTTTCTGCTTTATATGCAGCACTAGAATTTTGTAAAGTCTCAAGATTCAGAGAAAATTATTTGAAAAAAGGTTGATTTAGGAGATATTTTGAAGATTCTACTCCTTACTTAGTCCACATAGGGACTATGGAACTCCAAAATTTAGTTTTATGTCTGAGCTGAGGTCAGCTAAGGTTTTATTTTACAGGTTTGTCAAAGGATTAATCTAAGCAAAACTAGTCTAGTTCCAAGGTTGAATCTAAAAGGACGAGGTTACTTTACACATATTTAAATACAGCTTGAATTTGTGCAAACATTTATTCATGTTTGTTAATGCATAGTGTGAAAACAAAGAAGGAAACATTAGGTAAATTATCGTTTAGCATTCAGTGATTTTTTTTGGTGTGGCAATATGAAAACAGCTAAGTTACTAACCTAAAGTGTAAGAGATGATTTAAAAATCAGCATAAAAATTGTCCAAAGTTAACATCAAGAGGCTTAAGACAAATCTCTCACCCTAACCATATGGATTTCTATTGGCTTAATTTCAGGGTCTCTATCTTTTCTTAAAGTGTTTCAATGCTATACAATATTCTTCCATTTTTCTTTTCTTTTACATTTGAGACAAAAATAAAACAGCAAATAGCATTTTACTTTAAATAACTACAATGATAGGTACTATACACATACAGCCAATGCTTTAGGATTTATGATCTAGGTTACCATTATTTTGGCAGCTTGGAGTGTTATAAAATTCTTCTATTAGAAATTTTAGAGTGTTTCAAACCTTCAAGTACTTTTAAGGTAGATAATTACCTTGTTAACATTCATGCCTCAAGTTATGTACTTATCATTTTTTCTAAATCATATATTTCTTCCCATCACCTATGTGATTTTAAAGAGTAAATGTTAGGGTCAGATGAATCTCATAAGTTGGCATTAACTCACTGTCACATTGGCTCACATTTCATGAAGAAATGTGATTAGTCCCTACAGGTTAATTTAGAATAGCAGTTATAATCTATGAGTGGGGAAAAAGATTCTTCAAAAGATTCATGATAAACTTATGAAAAAGAATTGCTGCACCTGCAGAACCCTGGAGTGTAGCACTTTGACGTGCCTGTCAACTACATGGCTGCTGTTTCCTCCCGGCTTAGAGATCAGAAGCCAGTAGTCCATTACTTCTTTTGTGGAATTTGTAGCTAAAGAGAATTTTTAACTCAATAAACCTTCAATCTTCCCTGCTTCTGTGGGTTTTGTTCTGAATTGTTATAGAAATTAATTAATAGAAATTGTTATAGAAATTAAATCAGTTACACTTGATGTTTGAGATCACAGAAAAGTGAAAGGTAATAAGACCATTAACTTTATTTGTGTATTTGTTTATTTTTGAAACAGAGTCTAACTCTGTCACCCTAGGTAAGGTGTAGTGATGTCTTCATAGCTTGCAGCAACCTCAAACTCCTGTGCCCAAGTGATCCTCTTTCCTCAGCCTCCTGAGTAGTAGCTGGGACTAAGCACATGTGCTACCACACCCAACTAGTCTCTTTTTTTTCCTGTGTTTTTTTTTAGTAGAGATGGGATCTTGCTCTTGCTTGGGCTGACCTTGAACCTGGCCTCAAGCAATCCTCCTGCTTCAGCCTATAAGAATGTTAGGATTACAGGTGTTAGCCTAAGACCATTACTTTAAATATTAGCAGAACAACAGATTATATACATAATTAAGACTTTTAACATCCCTGGGATTCATGGAATAAGTTATGCTGGAGGATCAGACATATAGAACCAGGAGCTTTTGAAAACCTGGAAGAAAAGAATGTCTATAACATTGAGCTGAGATGAAGGAGCCTGGATGCCTCAGACTAAGAGCTAGCCCATGTGAGGCTGTCCCTGACACAAAAACGTGTGAGAAAGTTCAGGTGATGGTGGAGCCAGTATTGGCCAAAGTGAAAGGGAAAATGAAAAGAGCAAAAACATACAAGCATTTAGAAGAAAACAGGGCCAGGTGCAGTGACTTACTCCTATAATCCCAGCACTTTGGGAGGCCATAGTGGGAGGATTGATTGTAGCCAGGAGTTCAAGACCAGATTGAGCCAAGATTAAGATCCCTGTCTCTACTAAAAAAAAAAAAAAAAATAGAAAAATTAGCTGTAGTTCCAGCTACCTGGGAGGCTGAGGCAGGAGGATTGCTTGAGCCCAGGAGTTTGAGGTTGCAGTGAGCAAGGCTGAGGCCATGGCACTCTAACATGGGAGACAGAAGAAGACCCTGCTGAAAATAAAGAGGGAGGGAGGGAGAGAGGCAGGAAGGAAAAAAAAGAAAAGAAAAAGAAAGGAAATGTTTAAAGTCCAAAATGTTGTTGGCTCTATGTGCAAATATGTTTGGGGAAGGGAAACAGGGGAAAGGGTGAAGGGAAGAAAACAACACATAGATACAGATCCCAGAAAGTGCGAGTCTCCAGCTTGTTTATTTTTCTAGACTTGGAACTAAATCGGCTGGTAAACATTTTTTCCTATTCTTTGTTTACTATATTTCCTCTTGCTTGACTTTCACATTATCATTTATGTTTGAATTGTATTTTTATTTATTTATTTTTTTTTGTGGAGACAGAGTCTCACTTTATGGCCCTCGGTAGAGTGCCGTGGCATCACACAGCTCACAGCAACCTCCAACTCCTGGGCTTAAGCGATTCTCTTGCCTCAGCCTCCCGAGCAGCTGGGACTACAGGCGCCTGCCACAATGCCCAGCTATTTTTTGGTTGCAGTTCAGCCGGGGCCGGGTTTGAACCCGCCACCCTCGGTATATGGGGCCGGCACCTTACCGACTGAGCCACAGGCGCCGCCTGAATTATATTCTTAATTATTTTTTCAGGGTTAAGTTTTCTTTAGAATTTTTTTTGTTTGTTTTTTTTAAGACAGAGTCTGGGTAGAGTGTCATGATGTCATAGCTCCCAGCAACCTCAAACTCTGGGGCTCAAGAGATCCTCTTGCCTCAGCCTCCCAAGTAGCTGGGACTACAGGCGTGCGTCACCATGTCCAGCTCGTTTTTTCTATTTTTAGTAGAGGCAGGTCTCACTCTGACTCAGGCTGGTCTCGAACTCCTGAGCTTAAGCAATCTACCTGCCTTGGCCTCCAAGGGTGCTAGGATTATAGGCATGAGCCACCGCCCTGGGCCTTCTTTAGAATTTAACTGCTAGAACTCTCTATGCTCCACCTCTGCTGGCCCAGATACACAAACCTTGCTATGCGTCAGCCTTTATTTTAAGCTAAAGGTAATTTTGTGTAGTTCCTTTTCAGTATGAGGGTTGCTGCTCTAATTTTCATCTTTTTCTGTGTAGGATGATTGAGGATTGCCATTTATATCATTTATAAATGAAAAGTTTATATCTTGAAATATCTGTTTATTACTTTAAAAAAATTTTTTTTTTTGAGACAGAGTCTCACTTGGTTGCCCTTGGTAGAGTGCCATGGCGTCATAGCTCACAATAACTTCAAACTCCTGGGCTCAAGTGATCCTCTTGCCTCAGCCTCTCAAGTAGCTGGGACTATAAACACCAGCCACAACACCTGGCTAACTTTCCTATTTTTAGTAGAGACAGGTCTCATTTTTGCTCAGGCAGGTCTTGAACTCCTGAGCTCTAACAATCCACCTGCCTTAGCCTCCCAGGGTGCTAGAATTATAAGAATGAGTCACCACTCCCAGCCTTTATTTATTTATTTATTTTTAACAAAGTACCTTTTCTCTGACTTTAAGTTAATTTTGTTTTGATTCCAATTTGTGTTCACTTGCTGCCCCTCCCTCTCCATCTCTCATCAATATCCTTCTGGTGTTACATCCTCCCACCAGCTAGAGGCAGTGACAGCACAGCACTCAGCAAAGCTCACTGTGGCAGCTGTTACATACTGCTGAGTAGGTGCTCTTGTAAGCTTCTACTAAGATTCTGTACTGCAGACTGATGGGGGCTTTTCACACAGACAGCCCTGCAGACACCAAAAGCAAGTCAAATTCCTTTTTTTTTTTTTACAGAAAATTTTATCCAGAGACAAGCAGAATAGCAAAGCTCTGAGAGTTTTATGAGTGGTAAAGGGGAAATTTGCTGCCTCTTCCCCACCCCTAGCAAATACTTCAGAGTAAATAAGATATCACAAACCACACAGCTAAAGGCAGCTTTTTGAAACTGGAAAAGGGAGAGTTTTCTAGGGATAGGTTACTTGACTTCTCATTCTAGATTAGAGGCATGTTCGGTTTTTTTTTTTTTTTGTAGAGACAGAGTCTCATTTTATGGCCCTCGGTAGAGTGCCGTGGCATCACACAGCTCACAGCAACCTCCAACTCCCGGGAGGCATGTTTGTAATGATTGGGAATTTACAATAATTATGAAATAATTTTTTTGAGACACAGTCTCATTTTATCACCCTCGGTCAAACCCTTGGGCTCAAGCAATTCTCTTGCCTCAGTCTCCCGAATAGCTGGGACTACAGGCACCTGCCACAACACCCAGCTATTTTTAGAGAAGGTGTCTCACTCTAGCTCAGGCTGGTCTTGAACTGTGAGCTCAAGCAATCCACCCGCCTCAGCCTCCCAGAGTGCTCACAGGCGTGAGCCACTGCCCCCAGCTTTAATTATGAAATAATTTTAGAAAGGATGATGCTTAATTCCCACATGTTGTTACTTTTCAGTGTGTCCATATCTGACACTAACTATTATTATTTTATTGATGATGTTTTCCAAGCCCCATCATGGGTTTTGATCGATTAACTTCCACATGAGAACTCCGTGATAAGAACACGCACACATTTCACAGATCCTGGTTATCTATCCCACAGCGGATGCCTGATAAATTCCCTTACATCTTTTCTGTTCTTTCCTGACCACTTGCTGTAACCCCTTGTCTCTCTTGTCACCCAAGGAAGGAGTTATGGATCGGTCACAGGGAGTGAATAAGAAAGATTAAAGGAAGATTAAAGGTACTATATCATATTTGTGAAATCAAATTTAACTGAAGAAAAAAGGAAGATAAAGAGCCCAGCTCTTTGTTCTCAGCCACTTTTTTTCTATATGTAGAGGTTGCTATGATTAGTATCTGAGTTAAATTTAATGAAAAAAAGTTGTTTTTTTTTAAGAGACAGTTTCACTTTGTCACCCTCAATAGAGTGCCATGGTGTCATAGCTCACAGCAACCTCCAACTCTTGGGCTTAGGTGATTCTCTTGCCTCAGCCTCCCAAGTAGCTGGGACTACATGTGCCCACCACAATGCCTGACTGTTTTTTTGTTGCAGTTTGGCCGGGTCCGGGTTTGAACCCGCCACCCTCAGTATATGGGACCAGCGCCCTACCCACTGAGCCACAAGCACCACCCGAAAAACAAGTTTTTATTGACATCTGTGACTCAGCAGTCACAATTAATATAGAGAGAATAATTATAGTATCATGTTAATACATTTGGAGAACCGTATGTTTTGCAAAATAGCTAAAGAGAATACTTACATTTTTTATTTTTCAGACAAGAAAACAGAAGTTTGGAAACAAGTCTATAATTATACAGCTAGTCAGTGGGTGAATACAAAGAAATTAAAACATTGAGTCTAGGCCCTTAATTGAAGACCTTACTCTACTTGGCCAAAAAGTAATTATGACAGTGAAAAATAATCTGGCAATAATCACAAAAGAGCATATGACGAAGTGCAAATTAATATACCATAAATTGATTCCTGATTCCAATAGCTGAGTGACCTCCAGAAAGTTACTTAAATTTCCTAAACCTTAGTTCTTTCATCTATAAAGTGGGTAAGGTTGGTTTCATGAGAATGTTGCAAGGATGAAATTACATTGTATGTAAAGTGCTCAGCATAGCACTTGGCATTGACTGCACACTCGATAAATGGTGATGATAGTGGAAGCAGTGGGTAGTGATTGTTCAAGGGAGAAGAAACAATGTTAGTAAGATCCCTCTGCAGACAAGTCCCTTGCTCTACTCCCCAACCACAAACTGGCAGCCCACCTTATCCTTGACCAACACTGTTATAATTGTTAGTCACACATATGATTAAAGCAGATCCATCACCTACTCCTATAAACCACACAAAACATGTGTCTTACTGAGGAAAGGTTAGTAGCCTGCCTTGTGGATGAACCAGGAGAATGATCAATACTTGAAAAATACATGTTCTGGAACTTCTTTCTTTATTCCCTGGCTCTAATACTCGGAAAGGTATTTAACCACTTTGTGCCTCATTTCAATTATCATTACAAACCTATTGATTGATTGATTGAGACAGAGTCTCACTTTGTCACCCTGGGTAGAGTGCTATGGTGTCATAGCTCATAGCAACTCACACTCTTGGGCTCAAGCAATCCTCTTGCCTCAGCCTCCCAAGTAGCTGGGACTACAGGAACCTGCCACAACACCTGCTATTTTTTAGAGATGGGGTCTTGCTCTTGCTCAGGCTGGTCTCCTGACTCAGTCTCAAACTCTTGAGCTTAGGCAGTCCATCTGCCTTAGACTCCCAGAGTGCTCGGATTACAGGCATGAGCCACCACACCTGGCCCTATTACACCTATTTTAAAGGATCTCTATCCCTTTCCCTTGATAAATAATAATGCTTTCACCATATGCTATTTTTCTTTCTTCTTTTTTTTTTTTTGTGGTTTTTGGCCGGGGCTGGGTTTGAACCTGCCACCTCTGACATATGGGACCGGCGCCCTACTCCTTGAGCCACAGGCACTGCCCATCCATATGCTATTTTTCAAAAGGCTCTTATTAGCTTCCTCATCTTTTAAGTGTTCGAGATAGCATTTTGTAGAAGGGAATAACTTGTATTTTTTTTTTTGGGGGGGGACAGAGTCTCACTATGTCACCCTTGGTAGAGTGCCGTGTTGTCACAGCTCACAGCATCCTCCAACTCCTAGGATCAAGCAATTCTCTTGCCTCAGCCTCCCAAGTAGCTGGGACTATAGACACCCACCATAATGCCCAGCTATTTTTTTTGTTGCAGTTGTCATTGTTGTTTAGCAGGCCCAGGCTGGGTTTGAACCTGTCTGCCTCGGTGTATGTGGCCGGTGCCCTACCCACTGAGCTACGGGCACTGCTGGGAATTATTTGTATTTTTAAAATCATATATTTTAAACTGCTTTAATGGTAGTAAAATGTTAACATGTCACCCATTAAAATAACACAACTGTAGATCATATACTAGACTGTTATTTCCAAATTGCAGGTGAGAAACTGAGGCACCAAATGTTTTATGGCTGACCAAAAGTTGCTATTAGAACTGTATGTTGTATTACCATACCTGATCTCTGAGAAATGGTGCTTTGCCTTTTGAGCAGTTCCCTATGGTCCTGTCTAGTGAGTAATGATATCCCTGCTTTTCTTGCTGAGAAGCTTAACTTTCAGGGAAGGTGGGGCGAAGGTAAGCTTATTATTTTGATTTTCTTATTGGCTGTAAGTTTATAAGATGTAGACGGCATATTTATTTGTCATTTGTTGGCTCTTCTTGTTCTTCTGTTGAAGAAGATAGTCATTGTGGCTTTTAAAAAATATTACATACACCTGTCTGTGATGGTTATGCCATACTCTGGTTTTTCATCATTTTTGATGAGGGGTAATAACAACAAGAGACTCATTATCCTTAGAATATCTTTCAAGCCAGGTATGGTAGTGCATGCCTGTAGTCCCAGCTACTCGAGAGGTTTGAGCCTAGGAGTTTGAGGCCGCTGTAAGCTAACCACACCACTGCACTCCAGTCTAACCTACAGAGCAAAACCTTGTCCCAAAAAAAAAAAAAAAAAAAAAATAGAAAGAAAAAAAAAAGAAAGTCTTCCATAGTCCAATAATTCATGTCTTGATATACATTGTCTACATCTAAGTAGGTGTCTTGAGAGAATTTTGAGGAAGTGATTTTTTTTTTTGTAGAGACAGAGTCTCACTTTATGGCCCTCGGTAGAGTGCCGTGGCATCACACAGCTCACAGCAACCTCCAACTCCTGGGCTTAAGCGATTCTCTTGCCTCAGCCTCCCCAGTAGCTGGGACTACAGGCGCCCGCCACAATGCCCAGCTATTTTTTGGTTGCAGTTCAGCTGGGGCCAGGTTTGAACCCGCCACCCTTGGTATATGGGGCCGGTGCCTTACCGACTGAGCCACAGGCGCCGCCCTGAGGAAGTAATTTTATATACAAACTGTTGTGATTCATCTGCTATGACATCTCAAAATCTTATCAACCCAACAGGAAAAAGAAAAAAAAGATGATCCTAAGTCAGGTCCATAAAAAGCAAGGGCTGGTTTGTTACAGAAGAGCAGCAGGAAGTCAGGCTGAAGGAGGACCTAGCTGGATAGTCCCTGTGTTTTCTGTGGAACTACCTGAAGAAACCCCTTCAGGTTATACAAGAGAGAAAGGAGTTCTACAGATGCTGACCATGTCAATTGAGGACATTGTTTGGACTTTATGGGGCCAATAAATAACATTACTCCTAACTCCTGAACTACTTGAGAAAAAAAATCATAAAATCATATAACCAAAAATAACAGGCTCGGTGCTGTAGCTCAGCAGCTAGGGCGCTGGCCACATACACCAGGGCTGGCAGGTTCGAACCCAGCCTAGGCCTGGTAAAAACAACAATGACAACTACAACCAAAAAATAGCCGGGTGTTGTAGCATGCACCTATAGTCCCAGCTACTTGGGAGGCTGAGGCAAGAGAACCTAAGTCCAAGTGTTGGAGGTTGCTGTGAGCTGTGTGATGTCACAGCACTCTACCAAGGGCGACATAGTAAGATTCTGTCTCAAAAATAAAAATAAAAAAATCATTCTTAAATCCTGAACCACTTAAGAAATAAGGGATAAAAGATAATTATATAGCAATACAAATAGTGTCTTAGGTTTTTATAAAAGGGATGGGAGACTGTAGCTTGGATGTCACCACTGGCTTCCTACTACTTTACTTATCTCAGGTGTAAACTTATTCATCCTCTTAATGAATAAGTTGAAGGGGAAAGCCCAGGAGGGGTGAGACAGGCTTCTAATCCATTTCTTCAACCAAACCCACCAATGGCAGCATATTTTGAATCAGATAAACCCTTGATAACTAGGATCCATAGAGAACTGAAATTTATCCACATTTAAAAACCCAACAATCCCATATATCAGTGGGCAAGAGACATGAATAGAACCTTCTCTAAAGAAGACAGACGAATGGCTAACACACATATGAAAAAATGCTCATCATCCTTAATTATTAGAGAAATGAAAATCAAAACCATCCTGAGACAACATCTAACCCCAGCAAGAATGGCCCACATCACAAAATCTCAAAACTGCAGATGCTGGTGTGGATATGGAGAGAAGGGAACACTTTTACACTCCTGGTGGAAATTGGTCTGTTCAGGAGCTCTATTTCTTCCTGGCTAAGTCTAGGAAGAGGGGGTGATTCCAAATACTGATCCATTTCCTTCACATTGTCAAATTTCTGGGCATAGAGTTTCTGGGAGTATTCAGAGATGATCTCTTGTATCTCTGTGGCATCAGTTGTTATTTCCCCTTTATCATTTCTGATTGAGGTTACTAGAGATTTTACTTTTCTATTTCTAGTTAGTCTGGCCAAAGGTTTGTCTATTTTCTTTATTTTTTCAAAAAACCAACTCGTTGGGGGTGGCACCTGTGGCTCCATGAAGTAGGGCACAAGCCCCATATGCCGGAGGTGGTGGGTTCAAACCCAGCCCAGCCAAAAATACTGCAAAAAAAAAAAAAGTAACAAAAAACCAACTCCTTGTTTCATTAATTTTCTGAATGATTTTTTTGTTTTCAATTTCATTGATCTCTGATTTAATTTTAGGTATTTATTTTCTTCTGCTGGGTTTAGGCTTAGATTGTTCTTCTTTGTGTGGGGTGGAACGTTTTTGTTGGAGTTGAGTTCTACTTTAGTGCCTGTGGTCTGAGAAGATACAAGGTAAAATTTCAATTTCTTTTGTTCTGTTGAGGTTTGTTTTGTGTCCTAGGATATGATCAATTTTGGTGAATGTTCCATGAGAAGAATGTATATTCTTTATCTTTGGGATGGAGTGTTCTATATATGTCTATCAAGCACAGTTGTTCCAGGGTCTCACTTAAGTCCCTTATATCTTTGTTCAGATTCTGTTTAGAGGATCTGTCCAGCTCTGTAAGAGGAGTGTTAAAGTCCCCTGTTATTACGGTGTTATAGGATATCATATTGCTCAGACTGAGTAAGGTCTGTTTCAAGAATCTCAGAGCATTTAAGTTGGGTGCATAAATATTTAGAATTGAAACATCTTCTTGTGTATTTTTCCCTTGACCAATATAAAGTGACCAACATTGTCTTTTTTGACTTACTTGCTTTAAATCCACATGTATCTGAAAATAAGATTGCAACTCTTCTTTTCTTCTGAATTCCGTTTGCCTGAAAAATTGTCTTCCAACCTTTAACTCAGAGTTTTAATTTGTCTTTTGAAGCTAGGTGTGTTTCCTGCAGACAGCAAATGGATGGCTTGTGTTTTTTCATCTAGTCAGCCAATCTATGCCTCTTCTATGGGGAATTAATATTTGAGATAATTGATAAATGTGGTAGTGTTCCATTCATTCATTTTGTGGGAGTCTATTGCTTAGTTTTATCTTTTGCATCATTGTGGAAGTTAGGTTCTGTCCTTTAATTTGTGAGTTCTTACTTTGCTGTTGATCCATTGTGATGGTCAGTATGCAGAACAGGTTGAAGTATTTCCTGTAGAGCTGGCTTGTTGTGGCAAATTTCCTCAATGGTTGTATGTTAGTAAATGATTTGATTTCTCTATGAATTTTAAAGCTTAGCTTAGCAGGATAAAGAATTCTGGGCTGGAAATTGTTCTGTTTAAGTAGATTAAAAGTAGATGACCATTGTCTTCTTGCTTGAAAAGTTTCACTAGAGAAGTCTGCAGTTATCCTGATGGATTTGCCCCTGTAGGTCAACTGGCACTTACTCCTGGCAGCTTGAAGAATCTTTTCTTTTGTCTTGACTTTGGACAGGTTCATCACAATGTGTCTTGGAGAAGCTCGGTTAGAGTTGAGGCGACCTGGGGTTAGATATCCCTCTGAAAGCAGTGTGTCAGAATCTTTGGTGACATTTGGGAATTTTTCATTTATAATATTCTCTAGTATGGCTTCCATTCACCTGGGGCATTCATTCTTCTTCCCCTTCTGGGATACCTATAATTCATATGTTTGAATGCTTCATAAAGTCTCATAATTTTGTCAGTGAATGTTCTGCTTTCTCTCTCTTCTTTTCTGCCTCTGTAACTATTTGAGTTATCTCAAGAGCTTTGTCCTCTACTTCTGACATTCTTTCTTCTGCATGGTCTAATCTGTTGTTGATACTTTCTATTGCATCTTTAAGTTCCTAATTGACTGCTTCAGTAACTTAGGCTCTGCTATATCCCTTCTATATTCTTCATATTGTTCATCTCTTATTTGATTCTGTTTTTGGATTTCCTTTTGGTTATTTTCCACTTTATCAGCAGTTTCCTTCATTGTTTTCATCATCTGTATTCTAAATTTTCTTTCTGTCATTTCTAACATTTCTTTATAGTTGGAATATTCTTCAGGAGCTACCTCATGGTCCCTTGGGGGGTTGCACTGGACTGGTTTTTCATGTTGCCAAGATTTTTCTGCTGATTCTTCCTCATGAATGTTTTCTTTTATCTGTTTCCTTGCACTAATTTTCCTTTAACTTCTTCTTGCTCTTTAAGTTACCACGTCTCTGGACTAGCATTTCAATGGTACAGGACTAGTACCTTTTGGTACAGGACCAGAAGGATGAGAAGACCAGTGTGCCAAAACTGGTCTCACTCATTGTCCCTGAGGGCCAAGGCTGTAAACTAATACAACCTTTTTAGAAGGAAGTATGGAGAACCCTCAAAGAACTCAAGGTAGACCTCCCATTTGATCCTGCAATCCCATTAGTGGGCATCTACCCAGAAGGAAAAAATTCCTTTTACCGTAAGGATAATTGTACTAGACTGTTTATCACAGCTTAATTTAAAATCACCCAAATGTGGAAACAACCTAAATGCCCACCAACCCAGGAATGGATTAACAAGCTGTGGTATATGTATACCATGGAATACTATTCAGGTCCTTAAAAAGATGGAGACTTTACAGCCTTTGTATTAACCTGAATGGAAGTGGAATACAATATTCTTAGTAAAGCAGCACAAGAATGGGAGAGACCCTCTAAAACCTGGAACTCCTTCCCTAGAGAGGACTTCCTAGTGTGCTATGGTACTCTCCTGCCAGGCATAAAACTGTATATATTCTCTACCTGCAATTCTGAACTCCCAGAACTCCCCTCCACTCTCACTCTGAGGTCTGGAAGCCTGTCCCCCATGGAGTCCAGATCCTTGGGCATTTTCTCCAGAGGTGTGGACAAGGCATGGGATGTTGCTGGTCAGTGCTGATTCTGTAGCATGGGAATAAGGAGAAGATGTGAACTGAGGGAACCATACTGGAAAGGGAGAGGCGGTGTCCCGCGGTACAGAACAGCAGTGGCAGCAGTTGGAACAACAGGGCTCGCGTCCCTGGGGATATTTTGGAGAGACACTCCCTGCCTCTCTGGGCAACCAGAGGAAGCTGGGCATTTTCTCCAGTGGCAGCCACTGGCAAAATAGATCTGGGATGGAAATTCAGGCCTCATGAGTAAAGGGTATGCCTGAGGCAGTACCTGCCTGAACAGAGCGCAGCTGGGAAGGAGACTAGAATACGTGCTTGCAGAGACAGCATACTCCCAGGACAGGGCTGAGTCAGAAGGCCTGCTTTAGTGAGCCTAAGAAGCACCTGGCCTTCAGGGGATCATAGCTGAGATAAAAGCAGGTAGGGAGAGGCAGAAACCGAGAACTGAGTGTGAGCTTTAACCGTGTCACCCCAACAAAGAATGCAATGGAGATAGACATGCCAGCTCCAGGCAGTGGCACAGACTGGGGCTGAATCACAGTTTCTGTGGACCCAAACAGTACCTGGTCTGTAGGGGAATATAGCCAGGACAGAAACAAATTCTGCCAAAATATAAGTGTCAGTAACATCAATCAGGGGCAGGGCTGGAACTGAGTGAACTGCCCCAGCTTCCATTAAGCACCTGAGGTTGTCAGGCCAAAGCTCCCCCTGCTGGATAGTGGCAGAGAGCAGTGGCTTGGCCAAAGAGACATAGATCTCCTTGTGACTTAGGCAGACACAAACCCCTGGAGCATCTGCTCATTGGAGGGAACTGGCAGGGTTACCAGTGACTGGGTGTGACAGAGGTTTAAGCTTGGGAAGGAGGCATCAACCTTCCCAGACTAATTCATTTGCTGAGTGGGTCCTCCTGACTCCACGGAGCACCAGAGTGAGTCATACTCAAGTTGCCAGCAGACTCCTGCTATTTAGTTGCCAGAGACCTTTTGAGCTCTCCCACCTGAGACTGGTGCTGCCTGGGACAATTGATTTGGACCTTTTGAACTGGACTGAGGACTATCCAAAGTGGTACCCTGTGTGTGTGGTTGTGGGATGGTTTGATTTTCCTTTTCTACTTGTTGCCCATGGTAGGTGGGGTAACTTAATTGCTGGTATTTCTCCACAGTTGAGACTTCAACCCAGAGTAACTGATTCACTAGGGTAGGACAGAGACCAGCTGAAAACAAGACAGAGCCACTTAGTCCCACCACACCAAGCAAGTCCCCAGTGTTTCAGGCTGTAGCTTTGTACGGGTCCTTTGCAAAGCTCTAGGGGAAAAGGTATAGACATCAGTAGAGCTGGTTAATCACTACTGCAGGAGCCCCCAATCCAACTTCACCTTACCTGCTCATGTAGCCCAATGGTGTAAAATCATCATGGAGCAGAATCAGCAGAAAAACTCTGGTAACATGAATAACCAGAGTAGATCAACCTCCCCCAAAGAACAACATGGCGGACACAACTGAAGATCCCATTCATTAACAAATGGCTGAGATGTCAGAAATTGAATTCAGAATTTGGATTGCAAATAAGATTAATAGAATGGAGGTAAAGTTGAAATTAGAAATTCAAGGAGCATTTCAAAAGTTGTTTCAAGAATTCAATGAATTCAAAGACAAAAATCACCAAAGATTTTGACACATTGAACAAGAATGCGCAGCCCTCAAAGATCTGAGAAATACAGTAGAATCCCTCAGTAACAGAATGGAGCAAGCAGAAGAAAGGATTTCTGACATTGAAGACAAAGCTTTTAAACACTCCCAAGCACTCAAAGCGGAAGAGAAATGAGAGCAGACATGGATCATTCTCTCAGAGAGCTCTGGGATAATTCGAAGAAAACTAATATTCGCCTTATAGGAATTCTTGAAGGCAACAAAGTTGCTTTGCAAAGCACAGCAGCTCTTCCTCATGAGATTATGAAGGAGAACTTTCCAGACATGCCAAGAGATTCTGAAATTCAGAAAGCAGACAGTTTCATAACACCAGCGCAACTCAAGCTAAATAACACCCCCCCCAGACACATCATAATTAACTTCACTAAAGTTAATATGAAGGAGAAAATTCTGAAAGCAGCCAGATGTATGAAAACCATAACCTGCAAGGGGAAGAATATTAGAATGACTGCAGATCTCTCTGCTGAAACCTTTCAAGCTAGACGAGGGTGGTCATCGACTTTTAATCTCCTAAAACAAAATAAATTTCACCCCCGGATCCTGTATCCAGTGAAACTGAGTTTCATTTATGATGGACAAATTAAACTGTAATGACATTTCCACGTTGAAGAAATTTGCTGTAACTAAACCAGCTCTCCAGGATATTCTCAGACCTATCCTCCATAATGACCAGCACAATCCTCCACCACAAAAGTAAGCTCACTCAGAAACTTTTGATCAAATTCCAACTTCCACAGTGGCAAAAGGATTAAAAATATCCACTGGACTTTCGAAAAACTCAATTTCCCAAATTCTACCAGGCTTATTAATATTTACAATTAATGTGAATGACTTAAATTGTCCTCTAAAGAGGCACAGGTTGGTAGACTGGTTACAAAAACTCAGGCCAGATATCTGCTGCATACAAGAATCTCATCTTACCTTAAAAGATAAATATAGACTGAGGGTGAAGGGATGGTCATCTATATTTCAGGCAAATGGAAATCAGAAAAAAGCAGGTGTTGCAATTCTATTTGCAGATACAATAGGCTTTAAAATGCAACAAAAGCAAGGAAAGATAAGGATAGTCACTTCATATTTGTTAAGGATAACACTCAACATGATGAGATTTCAATTACTAACATTTATGCACCCAAACAGAATGTGGCTCAATTTATAAGGTAGCCTCTAACAGACATGCGCAACATGACTTCCTCCAGCACCATAATAGTTGGAGATTTTAACACTTCTTTGGCAATATTGGATAGATCCTCCAATAAGAAGCTAAGCAAAGACATTTTAGACTTAACAATTAGATTTAACAGACATCTACAGAACATTTCATCCTGACAAAACTAAATACACATTCTTCTCATCAACCCGTAGACTATCCTCAAAAATTGATCACATCTTGGGTAACAAGTCTAACCTCAGCAAATTTAAAAGAATAGAAATTTATTCCTTGCATCTTCTCAGACGATCATGGAATAAAAGTTGAGCTCAGTAAGAACAGGAATCTGCATACTTATACAAAAACATGGAAACTAAATAACCTTATGTGGAATAATAGCTGGGTCATAGATGAGATTAAGAAGGAAATTACCAAATTTTTGGAACAAAACGATAATGAAGACATGAATTATCAGAACCTCTGGAATACAGCAAAGGCAGTCCTAAGAGGGAAATTTATAGCACTGCAAGCCTTCCTCAAGAGAACAGAAAGAGAGGAAGTTAACAAATTAATGGGACATCTCAAGCAACTGGAAAAGGAAGAACATTCCAATCCCAAACCCAGCAGAAGAAAAGAAATAACCAAAATTAGAGCAGAATTAAATGAAATTGAAAACAAAAGGATTATACAACAGATCAATAAATCCAAAAGTTGGTTTTTTGGAAAATGTCAATACCTTTGGCTCACCTAACCAGGGAAAAAAGATAAAATCTTTAATTTCATCAATCAGAAATGGTAAAGATGAAATAACAACAGATTCCTTAGAAATTAAAAAAATCCTTAATAAATATTACAAGAAACTCTACTCTGACAAATATAAAAAACTGAAGGAAATTGACCAATACTTGGAAGTATGCCACCTCCCTAGACTTAGCCAGAATGAAGTGGAAATGTTAAACAGGCCTATATCAAGTTCTGAAATAGTATCAACTATACAAAATCTCCCCAAAAAGAAAAGCCCAGGACCAGATGGCTTCACATCAGAATTCTACCAAACCTTTAAAGAAGAACTAGTACCTATATTAAACAACCATTTCCAAAATATAGAAAAGAAGGAATACTACCCAACATATTCTATGAAGCAAACATCACCTTGATCTCCAAACCAGGAAAAGGCCCAACAAGAAAAGAAAATTATAGACCAATACCACTAATGAATATAGATGCAAAAATATTCAACAAGATCCTAGCAAACATAATCCAGCAACACATCAAACAAATTATACACCACTACCAAGTGGGTTTTATCCCAAGGTTTCAAGGTTGCTTCGATATACGTAAATCTATAAATATAATTCATCACATAAATTAATTTAAAAAAGGACCATATGATTCTCTCAATTGATGCAGAAAAAGCTTTTGATAATATCAAACATCCCTTCATGATCAGAACACTTAAGAAAATTGGTATAGATGGACATTTCTTAAACTGATAGAGGCCATCTACAGCAAACCCACAGCCAATATCATCTTGAATGGAGTTAAACTGAAATCATTTCCACTCAAATCAGGAACCAGGCAAGGTTGCCCATTGTCTCCACTGCTTTTTAACATTGTAAGAGAAGTCTTAGCTATCATAATTAGGCAAGAAAAGGCAATCAAGGATATCCATACAGGGTCAGAAG
The DNA here is from genome assembly GCF_027406575.1 of Nycticebus coucang. Taxonomy (NCBI): domain Eukaryota; kingdom Metazoa; phylum Chordata; class Mammalia; order Primates; family Lorisidae; genus Nycticebus; species Nycticebus coucang. Next base: position 41,192,208 of record NC_069789.1, read on the forward strand.
AGATCAAACATTCACTCTTCGCAGATGATATGGTATATCTGGAAAACACCAGGGATTCCACTACAAAACTCTTAGAAGTGATTAAGGAATACAGCAGCGTCTCAGGTTACAAAATCAACATTCATAAATCTGTAGCCTTTATATATACCAATAATAGTCAAGCTGAAAAAACAGTCAAGAACTCTATTTCATTCACAGTAGTGCCAAAGAATATGAAATATTTGGGTGTTTACCTAACAAAGGATGTGAAAGATCTCTATAAAGAGAACTATGAAACTTTAAGAAAAGAAACAGCTTAAGATGTTAACAAATGGAAAAACATACCATGCTCATGGCTGGGAAGAATCAACATCATTAAAATGTCCATACTACCCAAAGCAATATGCAATTTTAATGCAATCCCTATTAAAACTCCACTGTCATATTTAAAAATCTCAAAAAAATAATACTTTGTTTTATATGGAATCAGAAAAAAACCTCAAATAGCCAAGACATTTCTCAAAAATAAAAACAAAGCAGGAGAAATCACACTACCAGATCTCAGACTATACTATAAATTGATAGTGATCAAAACAGCATGGTACTGGCACAAAAATAGAGAGGTAGATGCATGGAACACTATAGAGAACCAAGAGATGAACCCAGCTACTTAACCGTTATTTGATCTTTGACAAGCCAATTAAAAACATTCAATGAGGAAAAGATTCCTTATTTAACAAATGGTGCTGGGTGAACTGGACCCACATCTTTCACCATTAAATAAGATAGACTTTCACTGGATTAAAGATTTAAACTTAAGACATGAAACTATAAAAATACTAGAAGAGAGTGCAGGGAAAACACTTGAAGAAATCCGTCTGGGCGAATATTTTATGAGGAGGACCCCCCCGGGCAAATGAAGCAACAACAAAAATACATTACTGGGAACCAATCAAACTAAAAAGCTTCTGAACAGTCAAGAATACAATAAGTAAAGCATGCAGACAGCCCTCAGAATGGGAGAAGATATTTGCAGTTTATGTCTCCAACAAAGGTTTAATAACCAGAATCCATAGAGAACTCAAACATATTAGCAAGAGAAGAACAAGTGATCTCATGTCAGGGTGGGCAAGGGACTTAAAGAGAAACTTCTTTGAAGAAGACAGGTACACGGCCTACAGACATGAAAAAATGGGGGCAGCACCTGAGGCTCAAAGGAGTAGGGCGCCGACCCCATATGCCGGAGGTGGGGGGTTCAAACCCAGCTTGGCCAAAAACTGCAAAAACAAAAAACAAAAAAAAAAGCTCATCATCCTTAATCATCAGAGAAATGCAAATCAAAACTACTTTGAGATATCATCTAACTCCAGTAAGATTAGCCCACATAACAATATCCCAAAACCAGAGATATTGGTGTGGATATGGAGAAAAGGGAACACTTTTATGCTGCTGGTGGGAATGCAAACTAATACGTTCCTTTTGGAAAGATGTTTGGAGAACACTTAGAGATCTAAAAATAGACCTGCCATTTGATCCTATGTTTCCACTACTAGGTATATATATCCAGAAGACCAAAGATCACATTTTAACAAAGATATTTGTTCCAGAATGTTTAATGTAGCCCAATTCATAATTGCTAAATCATGGAAGAAGCCCAAGTGCCCATCAAATGGATTAATAAATTGTGGTATATGTACACTATGGAATATTATGCAGCCTTAAAGGAAGATGGAGACTTTACCTCTTTCATGTTTACATGGATGGAGCTGGAACATATTCTTCTCAGCAAAGTATCTTAAAAATGGAAGAAAAAGTATCCAACGTACTCAGCCGTACTATGAAACCAATTTATAGCTTTCGTATGAAAGCTATAACCCAATTATAGCCCAAGAATATGGGGAAAGGGGAGAGGGAGTGGAGGGGTGGGGGAAGGATGGGTGGAGGAAGCATAATTGGTGGGACCACACCTAGGGTGCATCTTAGAAGAGTACATGTGAAAATTACTAAATATAGAATATAAATGTCTTAACACAATAACTAAGAAAATGCCGTGAAGGCTATGTTAACCAGTTTGATGAAAATATTTCAAATTGTATATAAAACCAGCACATGTACCCAATGATGGCTTTGATGTACACAGCTATGATTTAATGAAAAAAAAATAAATTTAGGGTTAGGGCATTTGTCTTTATTGGATAGATATTCTTAAGTCAGAGTCTGGCTTTAACTTACCTTTCCAGATTTTGACTTTTACTTCATTTTTGGCCTCTGAGTATGTTTTTAATTTTATGCTACAGTTTTTGAATTGTTTAAAAAGTTTGACAGAACCACATAATATTTTCCCAGAGTTAGAACACTTAACTATAGCAGCGGTTCTCAACCTGTGGGTTGTAACCCCTTCGGACTGTATTAAAGGGTTGCAGCATTAGGAAGGTTGAGAACCACTGTACTATAGGTAAATTTAGGTTCTCAGAATTCAGCATTTATTATAAATCATGCCCTCATTGCCACTTATGATGAGCCTAGCAGAGGCTTAATAATGTTAGAAGAGTCTGCTTGATTTTTACCTCTCCAAGATGCCAGCCACAGCCAACACCTTGAAACTTGGTTCCACTGGCAGCGTTCTCACAACAAGAGGTTAATTAGGACCAAGTTTCCCTATCTGGTAAACACATGGCATCCTTTCCCAGTGAGTAACATTTGAAATATTCTTGCCTCCTCCCAGAGTTTAGAATTTGTGTCCATGGATTGGAGGTGGTGGCTCATGCTTGCAATTGTAACACTCTGAGGCAGGAGAACGGCTTGAGATTAGGAGTTCAAGATGAGCCTGAGCAAGAGTGAGACCCTGTCCCTACTAAAAATAGAAAAATTAGCAGGGGGTGGTGGCACATATTGGTAGTCCCAGGTACTTGGAAGGCTGAGGCTAAAGGATTGCTTGAGCCCAAGAGTTTGAGGTAGCCATGACACTATATCCTGGATGACTGAGTGAGACTCTGTCTCAAAAAAAAAAATTTTTTTTTGGCTGGATGTGGTGGCTCACGCCTGTAATCCTAACACTCTGAGAGGCCAAGGCGAATGGATCACTTAAGCTCAGGCATTTGAGACCAGCCTGAGCAAAAGGAAGACCTCATAGAAAAATTAACTGGATGTAGTGGCAGGCACCTATAGTCTCAGTTACTTGGGAGGCTGAGTCCAAGAAAGTGAGTTTGCTGTGAGCTAGGATGATGCCAGGGCAGACTACCTAGAGTGAAAGAGAGAGACTCTGTCTCAAAAAAAAAAAAAAAAACAAAAAAAAACCCCAAAAAAACAGCAATGACATTCTAGGTACTAGATTTTATCTGTGGCATTTTCCCTTCCCAATCAGTATATGAAAGAAATGGAAGAGTGAGAGAATAGGAAAAAGAAAGAAAGGGAAGGAAGGTCGTTCTAAATTCGATTTTTACCTTGAGCCCTTGCTTCAGGCTCAGTCTAGGCTGCTGCCACTGCTCTAGCTCCAGAACTACTTAGGCCCATGAATCTTGCTTCCTAATCCCACTGCTCTTGCACTCTCACATTCGTTTCAGTCTGAAGTTCAGACTGAAATTCTTAGTAGATTCCTGAGCAGAAGCTGTTTTGAACATTATTATTATTATTATTATTATTATTTTGAGATGGAGTCTTCTTTCGTCACCCAGACAGACTGCAATGGTGTCATTATAGCTCACACAGTCTCCAACTCCTGGGCTCAAGTGATCCTCCTGCCTTAGCCTCTCAAGTAACTAGGACTACAGGCGTGTATCCCCATGATTAGCTAATTTTTAAAAGTTTTTATAGAAAATGGAGTCTTGCTATATTGCTAAGGCTGGTCTCAAACTCCCAGCCTCAACCATGTTCCTACCTTGGCCGCTCAAAGTGTGATCATAGGCACGAATTCTGTGCCTGGCCCCTTTTGGAACTTTTGAAGCTTGTCCTGTTCCTCCTGCTTTATGCTCCTCCAAACTTTGTCTTTCCACGGCTGTTGAATGTTTCAAGCCTGTCATTCTACTTAGTCTTTTGTTGTAAAGTTTGGGGCTGCTCCCAGTGTTCCCTCCCATCCCCCTTGTGTGCTCTCCTGCTCTCAGGAAGCCTCAGTGATGGTTTAATGAAGTCCTTACATTGGTTGGTCCCTTTCTTTCTCTACCACATGCAGCACCGGTGTTTTTGTTGGACTTCCCTCCTTTTACTTTGTCATTGTTTTCTAGGTCAGATTTCTTTTTCTCAACACAGCGAGAAAGAAATGTTTTATGGGTCTGCCAAAAGCAACTGTTGTCCAAACAAATCACGTCAACCTCTCACTTCTTGAGAGTATCCAACTCTCATTCAAGTGGCGTTTTCCAGTTAAACCAAAAATCTAATCTGAGACGTGGACTCACACTACAATTGTCCTGTCTAGATCCCCTTTAGTAAAAGTCATCTTCCCTGTTCTTGTCCTTAGAATCCTAACTCTTTTTTTTTTTTTTTTTAATATGGAATGCTTTATGAATTTGCATGTCATCCTTGTGCAGGGGCCATGCTAATCTTCTCTGTATTGTTCCAATTCTAGTATATGTGCAGCCGAAGCAAGCACCCTAACTCTATTTCTTAACCTGTTCACTCAGAACATGGTAAACCCCTGTCCCACAATAACAGTTTTGCTTTGAAGCCCCTCTAATGATACTGTAAACATTCTGTGCTAATCTTCATGGGCTTCTGTTTTCAAATTTTATAGACCCTTTGTATGGCTTTCCCAATCTTCACATAGTGGTTCTTGCTTCCAGTGGTTGTATAAAACCACGCCAAATTTAGTGACATAAAATATCAATCCTTTTATTATATTCAGGGATTCTGTGGTCTGGAATTTGGAAAGGATACAGTGGGAACAGCTTGTCGGCTAACATGACATGAGAGGCCTCAGCTGAGAAGACTCAGAGACTGAGGCTGGCTTGATGGCTGAAGCTGAGTCACTTGAAGGCTCATTTACTCCTAAGTCTGGTGAGCGGTCTGAAGGTCTTGGTATTGAGCTCTGCTGCCTGGACCACCTACACATGCCCTTGCCCTGTGGCTGGGCTTCCTCACCCTGGTGTGGCCTCAGAACACTGTGCCTGATGGGTCAGTGTTTCAAGCATGAATGTTCCATCAAACAAGGTAGCAGCTTCATTGCCTTTTCTGACTCAACATTAGGATCTACAGATTACAAGCAAGAGACAAGACAGACGCAGTGTCAAGCCCACAGATCCGCCCTCGGGATGGAAGGAGCATCGGAGTTACTCTGTAGAAGAACATGTAGAATAGCGTAGGACATACGACCTTAGCAGTCGTTGGAAAAAGCAATCAGTATGATTTGCCCTCTGGCCACAATTCACATCCATTCCACATGCAGAATACACTCACCTTCCCTTTGATTCCTTAAAATCTCAGCCTATATGGAATCTTTATCTCAAAAAAAATAAATAAAAAATGAAGCTGTAAACAAATCTTCAAATATGTATTTTCTCTAAAAGTCAATTATGGATCGTTTGGTAAAGGAAAATATTCCTGTCTCTTTCTTCCTAAATCTAGATTTAAAAACTCGTGACGGTGTTTCTTTTTTTGTTAACACTTATTGGGTCTTTCTGATGAACCTGGCACCACACTCAGCAATTTACATATGTTTTCTCACTTAAGTCTCATGACACCCCTTGAGATAGACACTATTATTATCTTTATTTCACAGATGAGGAAAGAAAAAGTGTAAGGGACATGACTCAGCTCACGGGAGCTGTAGCACAGCTTAGATTTAATACCCAATCCAAAGCTGACTCCCATCCTCAAATTATTAACTGCTATGCTACTCTGCCCTCCAAGTTTTATCAAAGTGAGCGCGATATTAAAATTATGTAGTGTCTGGTACTTTGTCAATAAGTAGGCCATTTGATGTTACAATGGAGCTTGTGTTCTTGCCACTTCCCAAGCTAGTGCTAGTAGCAGACATACTCTTTCATTGCAAGAACAAGTGACATTTGGGAGAAACCAGGGAGGTTCCTGTAGGTAAGAAAGCTCTGCAGGCTGACGGGCGCAGTGCTGTTTTATATTAGAGCCGCTTCTTTCTAGGTGGGCTGCAGTTCACAGTGCCGCTGGGTATTTCTCACTTATCAACACCCCATCCAAACTAGTGTTGAACAGTACCTCATTTTTTTTTTTTTTTTTTGAGTACAGAGTCTTACTATGTCACTCTCAGTAGAGTACTGAGGTGATACAGCTCACAGCAATCTCAAACTTTTGGGCTTAAGCGATTCTCTTGCCTCAGCCTCCCGAGTAGCTGGGACTACAGGCCACAATGCCCAGCTATTTTCTTGTTGCAGTTGTCATTGTTGTTTATTTGGCCCAGGCCAGGCTCAAACCCACCAGCCTTGATGCATGTGGCTGGCGCCATAACCATTGTGCTATAGGCTCCGTGCCTGGGCAGTACCTCATTTTTAATCTTTTTCATATCTCATATTTCTATCATTAAAAAAAGAATGATTGTCTCAAAGTCAAGAATCTCTTAAGTTTAATACATTCTGAAAAAACCTGAAGGCTCAAATGCATACTTTTGGGGTCCAAAATACCTTTGTACAGCCAAAGTGTTACCAATGTGCAATTACATGAATTCACCAATGAAGAACTAACTTTAAACACAAAATTCCTCAGCTACCTGGAGAAGAGATTCCCTTTTGTAAAGTCATCCATTATTTTATGCTCTGTGTGTCTAGAGGTGACATAATGGTGAGAAGTCTCCACTTTGATGACGTATTTAGGGCCTGAAGGCTGTTGTCCTGGGAAGAAGAGCTACCTGTTGTTTTACATAAGAATCTGGAGCTTTATACAAAATGTCTGCTCTCTCCCTGAAGGGAACATCATCTTTTGTTAAGTAGACCTATAAAATAAAAACAAAAAGAGATGCTTTTTCCATTTCTAAAAAAAAAAGAAAGAAAAATACTGTAGTTTGTTAATTTCTGGTTCAAATGTCAGCATAGAAGAATTTTTAGTGTCATAATCTCTGGATTTACAAATTGTGATACATCAAGTTTGACACCAATAAAAAGTAAACTTTTTGGCCAGGAGTGATGGCTCATGCCTATAATCCTAGTACTCTGGGAAGCCGAGGCAGGTGGATTGCTTGAGCTCAGGAGTTTGAGACCAGCCCGAACAAAAGTGAGACCCCATTTCTTTAAAAAAAAAAAAATAGCCAGGTGTTGTGGTAGGCACCTATAGTCCCATCTACTTGGGAGGCTGAGGCAAGAGGATCACTAGAGCCCAGAAGTTTGAGGCTGCTGTGAGCTATGATGTCACAGCACTCTACCAAGGGTGACAAAATAAAGTAAACTTTAAAAAAGTCCTTTTATTTGTTTAGAACAAAAGAAGTGTTAAAAATGATCAAATTACTATAATGTGGGAGTGAAGGGTATAAGTTCTAAAGTTTGATGCCTAGTTCAGATCCTGACTCTATCATTTATAGCTTGCGTGACCTTGGGCAAGTTACTTACAATCTCTGGGCTTTAGTTTCTTCACCTATAAAACAGTACTTACTTTATGGGTCTATTATGAGGATGAAATAGGATAATGGGATAATTCCTATGAATTGCTCTGCAAAGGTCTGGGCAAAGAAAGAGCTCATATATATATAGCTATATGTGTGTGTGTGTGTGATATATATCACACACATATATATATGGGGTGTGTGTGTGTGGTTAAAATATTTTTCTGTAGTGCATTTGTTGATACCATCTAGCAACACTTATCCTCTCTTAAAGTTGGGAACCAGTGTCCTGGCAGCTGGTAGCCATGACTCAGACCACTGAAGCTCCCTCCTCTGCATCCTCAGCCTGTGGCTTCCTAGGTCCATTTACTACACTCCTGGGGCAATGACACAATTCTTATCTGCCTTTGGTTAGAAGAATGAGGAGGCAATCTACTTGAGAGATATATTTCTGCTGATTTCAGGTTTTGCTTTCATCCATGAATGACAAAGAAATGCAACTAGCAAGGAATATTTCAGTCCTGTCAAGTGAGTCCCCAAAGGCCTCACTCACTTATATTGACAGCTTCACTTTCTGTCACATGTTACATACTCCAGAAGTTTCAGTTGGAAGACCATGCTGGAAAGGGTACTCTAGTTTATCTGTTGTGTATGAGGGTCTGTTGTTCAACAGTAATTTTATCACAAATGTGCTGTAGTACTAACACTAATAGCTAACACTGTTGAGTGCTTACTGTGTACCAGGTATTGTTAGAAATACTTTATACCTATTAACTTTTTCAACCTCACTAAACTTGTTTTCACTTTACAATAGTGAAAAAGGCCCAGCTGATTAAGGAACTTATCCAAGACCACACAGCTTCAAAACTTTAGTCAGTCTATGCCCTTTTACTTCTACGTTACTGATTATTTTTAGACTAATTTTTGGAGAATACTTTATTTTTTTTAATTTTAATTTTTTTTTTTTTTGAGACAGAGCCTAACTGTGTTGCCCTCGGTAGAGTGCCGTAGCAGCCCAGCTCATAGCAACCTCAAACTCTTGTGCTTAAGTGATTCTCTGGCCTCAGCCTCCTGAGTAGCTGGGACTACAGGTGCTCATCACAATGCCCAGCTATTTTTTTGTTACAGTTGTCGTTGTTTAGCAGGCTGGGGCTGGGTTCGAACCCACCAGCCCCAATGTATGTGGCTGATGCCCTACCCACTGAGCTACAGGCTCTGAACCAGAGAATACTTGAAATGGTCATTTTCCTCAGGGTCTCAGTGTAGGGACAGTTTCTTGGAGATGGGACAGTTTAATAAGCTCCCAGAGTTTGGAGGCTCATCTGGTGGGATGCTCAGATCAAGGATGCATTAGCATGACTGTTAAGGACCCTGAGAACACGGAAAGGCAAGGTTATATTTTATAAGGCTAAAACAATGAATGAGGCTAGAAGTTAGAACATTTGCTAGGATTCTGTGGCTTTTCTTGGAGTGAGATATTTTTATTCATTTCCAGGCCAAAAACAGATGTGTATTTTTCAGGAATGGTTAAAAGTTCAGGGGTCATGGCTGGGGGAGGGAGAATACAGATTACCAGGCTTCACCTCTAAATCCTTTGTGAAATGAAACAGGAGTATAAAAAAACCAATAAAGAAATCTGTGGCCTCCCCTCCTTCCCTGAACTGACCGACAGCAAATACCCTTCTTCAAGGGTTCATTTCTCAGTGCCATCAGAGTCCTGGGATAGTTCCTTTCTGGACAGATTTTACTTGGAACAGAAAAAATCCTTATTTGGAATAGACCTTCGTGTAGGTCAGTCGATGGCACTAAAAGTATCAGGTCATGCTGTCAGGGACACATGGAGGAAGCAGAAGGTTCTCTCCAATGGAGAGCAAGACAAGTGCACAGAGGCGGCCAGCCCGACTTCTTTGCTGGCCAAGGGACTTATGTCCACCACCGAGTACACCAGAGTGAGGGGCTCGGGGTGCCGCGAGACCTGTGCTCTCCTGCTGGCTGCCTGCTGTTCACGGGAGGAAGGAGATCTTGACCGTGAAGATCCTGAGGGGAACAGGAACCATACAGTCCCCTGAGAGGGTAATGGGAATCTTCGCGCACCCTTTATGATGGCTGTGAGCAGGAAGAGAAGATAAAATAGCTTCACTGTGGGTGGTAGTGGAATGAAGGTGGGGCTCAAATTTAACAAAATGAAAAGCAAGCAGCAAGTAGCAAGCACCCATTGGGAAAGGTTGGCCCAAGTTAGTACTCCTTATAATGGGATAATGGCATCTGGTCATACTGCAAGCCTGCGTCTGGGCACGTACTTGGTTCACCCTGGCTAACACACCCACGGCAAAGTCCTATCGCTGTGTCACCAGATGGTGATCCACGAGGCGGGGGCGAGAAGCGGGGTGAGGGTCGGGGAGTGAATCCCACCTCCATACAGATGAGTGGTATCTGCCAGGACTCACACACAGACACGCCCTGCCGCCCCTCCACTGCCGCAACCCTCTCTGCACAATTGTGTCCCCCAGCGAGAGACACTGGCTGGTGGCCACCCGCCAGGTCAGGCTAGGGCTGCCGGGAGGGGGAAGGGGCAGTGGGAGGCAGCTTCAGAGGCGGCCGCCCCGCAGCCACTCCTCTAGACTCTGGACGCGCGGAGACCGGGGCGCTCTGCCTCCGCTTTATAAAAGCGCCGCGGCAGGGCGGCGGGCAGCCCGGGCGGCGGGGACAGGCCTCGGCGGAGCTCGCCCCGCGCCGCGCCCCCACCTGTTGCGGCGGCCGCTGCGCTCCGGCGCGGGCTGCAGACATGGGCCGCTACTCCGGCAAGACATGCCGGCTGCTCTTCATGCTGGTGCTCACCGTCGCCTTCTTCGTGGCCGAGCTGGTCTCGGGCTACCTGGGCAACTCCATCGCGCTGCTCTCCGACTCCTTCAACATGCTGTCCGACCTGATCTCGCTGTGCGTGGGCCTGAGCGCCGGCTACATCGCCCGGCGCCACCGCGGGGGCTTCCGGGCCACCTACGGCTACGCCCGCGCGGAGGTGGTGGGCGCGCTCAGCAACGCCGTCTTCCTCACCGCGCTCTGCTTCACGATCTTCGTGGAGGCCGTGCTGCGCCTGGCCAGGCCCGAGCGCATCGATGACCCCGAGCTGGTGCTCATCGTCGGCGCCCTGGGGCTAGCGGTCAACGTGGTGGGGCTGCTCATCTTCCAGGACTGCGCGTCCTGGTTTGCCTGCTGCTGCCGCGGCCGCCGTCGCCGTCTGCAGCAGCAGCAGCAGCTGGCCCAGGGCGGCGCTCGCGGCGATTTCGGGGACTTCCAGGGCGCAGGGGACCCGCGGTACGCGGTGATGGCCCCTGGCTCGGACTCGGCGGTGATCCTCCGAGGAGCCTCGGTCGAGAGGAAGCAGGAGAAGGGGGCGACCGTGTTCTCAAACGTAGCAGGTGCCTTTCGGTTGCATCCTTTGGACCACGATGCCCTTCCTCTTTCCTCGCCCTGTCCCTTTCTTTTCATCCCACGCCCTCTTTTGCTGCTACCTTTTTTTTTTTTTCAATCCAAGTCCTTTACAGCAGTCCTGCTTTACTTCTCTGTATGCTAGTGTAACATATTCCCTCAATTAATTTCTTTACTTTTCATTTCTTAACTCCTGGATCCTCAGGTCCTCCTAGTCTTTGCTTCCGTCTCCCATTCTCTCTGTATATGAGTATTGATTTTCTTAGACGTCTGTTCCTTAATATTGGGCAACAGGTAGCACTCCCCAACCCTTCCGGCCTTTCATTAGCTGCTGTATGAACGTGTCCCCCTTTTCTGTCCCCTGGGATGCTATGGGTTTTGCGGGGGAAGGGGAGGGTCCCACTTGCCCCCTTTTTGCTTTAACTTGAAAAGAAATTTGAATAAAGTCCAGAAGTGGATCACAAGGCTATTACAAGGCCAAAATACACTGTTATGGGCTGTGTGTGTGCAGGGGTGGGGTCTCCCATAAGCTAGGAGGGATTTAAAATAACAATACTTTATTTTGAGTCCATTGATTTTTTTTGTTTGTAGAACTTATACACAACACAAGGTTTCTTCTTTGAATGCAGGTGATTCCTTGAACACCCCAAATGAGCCTGAAGAGATGATGAAAAAGGAGAAAAAGTCCGAAGCCCTGAATATCAGAGGTAGGATTGACTTTGGGACCATTTGAAATCCTTTTCAGTGGCACATGGGGACTGCGCTGTTCATCTCTGTTTGACTTTTAATAAGCCAATGGCGTGTTTGAAAGTAGCCCAGTTACATGCATAGACTATGACCCTAGAGTCTCTTACGTAATCACTGAATTGATTCTGAGGGAGAAACTGCTAATGATTTATCTTTGCTCCACGTAGACCCACGCTAAAGCTGCCTGCTCCAGAGCCCTACATGTCGGTGTCCTGTTACTATTTCACTTGACTTTACTTGTCTATGATATTGCTAACATACAGTGTACCCTGTTTTAATTGATTGTGATTTTGATAAGGATGGATTTTTCTCCTGAATTCTCAGGTCCCCCTACCCTCTTTTCCTTTCCCCCATTCTCTCTGTATAGGAGTACTAATTTTCTTGGAAATCAGTCCTTATTATTGGGCAACAGATAGGACCCCCCCAACCCTTCCTCCTCTTCATCAGATGCTGTCTGAACTTCGCTT